>NC_060121.1:141504703-141813349 GCF_021461395.2 Schistocerca americana
CCGTACACGTCATAAAGGTCACGATGAATTATTTGGTTTGCAGATTTTGCCAACAGAAATCCAGTTACAGAAAGAACCTCATAAGCAGCAAGATCTGTTGCAGTGCACATTTTAACACATCATACAAAGAAAAGTAGCAGAGACACAGATCACTCTCTACCACCGATGAACGCGTACTGAGTGTAGGAACGTTATAGTATCAAGACTGTGGCTTTAGTCCAGCCCACTACCACAACAGACCAAATCGTCTGTTGCCTTCTGGATAATCCAATTCCTTTTTTTTTCTTTTTTTTTTAGTTATCTGTCGTCTGACTGGTTTGACGCGGCACGCCACGATTTCCTTTACAGCACCGACCTCTTTATCTCAGAGTAGCACCTGCAACATGCGTCCTCAATTGTATGCTGTATGTATTCCAACCTCTGTCTTTCTACACAGTTGTTACCCTTTACAACTCCCTGTAGTACCACGGAAGTCATTCCCAGATGTCCTGTCACCCTGTCCCTTCTTTTTGTCAGTGTTTTCCACATATTGGTACCTGTCTGATTCTGCTCAGAACCTCCTCATTTCTTACCTTATCAGTTCACCTAATTTTCAACATTCGTATGTAGCGCCACATCTAAGATGCTTCGATTCTCTTCCGATTTTCCCATAGTCCATGTTTCACTACCATACAATTTCGTGCTCCAAACGTACATTCCGAGAACCTTTTCCTCAAATTAAGGCCTATGTTTGATACTGAAGACTTCTCTTGGCCAGGAATGTCCGCTTTGACAGTGGTAGTATGCTTCTGATGTCCCCCTTGCTCTGTCCGACATTCATTATTTTTGTGCCTAGGTAGCAGAATTCCTTAACTTGCAGAAATGAGAACAGCGAGAAACTTAACATCAGGCTGATGGTCACGAAGTAGATGTTTGTTTATTTGTTTAGACACGAATAAACAAACATCTAATTCGTGACCATCAGCCTGATGTTAAGTTTCTCGCTGTTCTAATTTCTGCTACTTCTCATTACTTTTGTCTTTCTTTGATTTACTCTCGGTTCACAATCTGTACTCATTAGACTTTTCAATCCATTCAGGAGATCATGTAATGTTTCTTTACTTTTACTCAGAATAGCAATATCATCAGCCAATCGTATCGTTGACGTCCTTTCACCTCGACCTTGGTGGTCCACACTTATTATTCCTCGTTAGCTCTTGTACATATTGCATATTATCCGTCTCTTCCTCAAGCTTAACCTATTTTTCTCAGAATTTCGAACATCTTGCACTATTTTACACTGTCGAACGCTTTTTCCAGGTCAACAAATCCTATGAGTGTTCCATTTGTTAATTTCAGCAAAAAAATGTTGTAAAATACGAGGGTGATTTATTTCCCAACCTCCGATCGGTCGCGAAATGGAAACTACAGCGAAAATCTAGAACGTTTAATCTGCAACGTTTAGCTAGTCCGTTCAGCTACTTTTCTACACAGTCGCCTACTCCGACTTAGTCATCTGTCGTAGAGTGGCATCACCTTTAAAATACCCCCGTAATAGAAGTCAACCGCCTGTTATTTCCACAAATTGCCTCCTCTGGTCTGCAATTACTTGTCTGTGCCAAAATACTGTCCTCACAGCCAGCGCTGCAAGTAACGTTATGTAGTGGTTGAAAATGTCTGTTATTCTACATCAGAACCAACATTTGTTTGGTAGAATTTACGTCATGACATACAAAACAGTTTACCTCTGAAGTAATCGATCTGTGACAGATCCAGTGGGTGCATTCGATCTTGGACATTTTTAAGAAAAGAGCAGTGGGTTCAATAGTATTATGTCACACCACAATCTCTCATTACACAGCATACTCGTCCGTCATCCCCCGTTCTTCGGTAAATTTCTTCTTGTTTCGCTCTAATTACTATTTCCCTTCTCTTGTGCAGTTTCCTTCATTTCCTGCAACATCCAGTTTAGAGCTAAACTTGTCTTTTCAGCGTTTCCCCTCATTCGTCTCCCTTTTCTTACTTTCACATATTTCGCGATTCACTCATTTTCTCTTCTTCTTTTCTTCTAGTTCCATCTATCCCTCTGTCTCTTCCCTCTCTTACGTTTTACCTCCCTCCTCACATTCGTATTCATCATATCCATTCCTTGATTTTTTTTCTTGCTCAATCATCGATCCCCTTCCGTTTCACTTCTTAATTCCTCATGCTACTTTCATGTTACGCCAAATTCCAAGTTTCCTTGTCTGTGCAGATTTCTCTTCGTCCTTCTTCTGTGAAACCTTTTCCAACCTGGACAGATCTTCTTTTCTCCAATCCCTCTGTTTTTCTCTATCTCCTTCATCTAGAAAAATGGTTCTTATCAGCACTAGATTGTTGAAAACATTTTCTGCATCGTTGTTAAGAAATAAACCTCACATCACTATCATAGCACGTCGAACTGACGCAGCTACCTGCTAGTATAAAGAAATTATTAATCAAATTTTGTATCCTATCAAAGGTTTTATTTCTTTTTGCCTTATTTCATTCTCTATGTTTAATTTATATTATACGAGTATTTAAAAAAGACGTCAGCGTTTCTAATACGAACCTAATAAAACTCGTATTGTGCACTATCCGATCAAAAGTTTACAGATACCAAAAGTTTACAGATGTCACTAGAGGCGTACCCAGCAGTAGAAAAGGAGGCAGGAAGTGTTGTCAGTAGAGAAACAGTAATAGTAGAACGTAATTCTTCAGGCTTTCCCGACGAGGCATTAGACATGTTGAATAATCGCGTTTCTACCGGTTATCGCGTCTTTCTTGCACAATATTTCACCTGCGTGACTTGCAATCTTCATCGGGTGGAGTCTGATACCCCATGTGATCAAAAGTATCCGGACATCTGGTTGAAAATCACTTACAAGTTCGTGGTGCCCTCCATCGATAATGCTGGAATTCACTATGGTGTTGGCCCAGCCTTAGCCTTGATGACAGCTTTCACTCTCGCAGTCATACGTTCAATCAGGTGCTGGAAAGTTTCTTGAGGAATGGCAGCACGTTGTTCACGGAGTGCTGCGCTAAGCACAGGTATCGTCGATGTCGGTCGGTGAGGCCTGGCACGAAGTCGGCGTTTGAAAACATGCCAAAGGTTTTCTATAGGATTCAGGTCAGGCCAGTCCATTACAGGGATGTAACCACTACGCCACAGGCCATGCATTATGAACATGTGCTCGATCGTGTTGAAACATGCAGTCGCCTCGCCGAATTGCTCTTCAACAGTGGGAAGCAAGAAGGTGCTTAAACTATCAATGTAGGCCTGTGCTGTGACAGTGCCACGCAAAACAACAAGGGGCGCAAGTTCCCTCCATGAAAAACACGAGCACACCGTAACAACACCGCTTCCGAATTTTACAGTTGACACTACACACGCTGGCAGCTCGTACGCCATACCTCCGCCGCGCCATCGGATCTCCACATTGTGTACCATGTTTCCACACAACGTTTTTCCACTGTTCAGTCGTCCAATGTTTACGCTCCTTCATCAAGTGAGGCGTCGTTTGGCATTTACCGGCGTGATGTGTGGCTTATTAGTAGCCGCTCCATGAAATCCACATTTTCTCACTTCCCGCCTGTCATAGTACTTGCAGTGGATCCTGATGCAGTTTGGAATTCCTGTGTGATGGTCTGGATAGATGTCTGCCTATTACACATTACGACCCTCTTCAGCTGTTGGCGGTCTCTGTCAGTCAACAGACGGGGGTCAGCCTGTACGCTTTTGTGCTGAACGTGTCCCTTTACGTTTCCACTTCACTATCTCACAGGAAACAGTGGACCTAGGGATGTACAGGAGTGTAGAAATCTCGGATACAGACTGAAGACACAGGTGACAGCCAATCACCTGACCACGTTCGAAGTCCGTGAGTTCCTTGTCGACTTCCATTCTGCTCTCTCACGATGTCTAACGGCTACTGAGGTCGCTGATATGGAGTAACTGGCAGTAAGTGACAGCACAAGGCACCTAATATCAAAAACGTATGTTTTTTTAGGGGGGGGGGGAGATGTCCGGATACTTTTGACCATATAGTGTACCTGAAGAAGACAGCGAGTCACGCAGTTGAAATATCATGCAAGAAATAAGCCAATGACCGGCAGAAACCCGACTGTTCAACATGACAACAGTAGATTGGGGTCGCTCAGGATAGCTCAGTGACTTCAAACGTGGACTAGTCACTGAATTTCACCCGAGAAACCAATGCGTCAGGGACATTTAAAGCCTTCTGGAGTAGCTCAAGTCGACTGCCGGTGATGCGACAGTGAAGTGGAAAAGCGAAGGAAGAGCCACAGCTAAATCGAGATTTGATAGACCTCATGTATTAACGGGCAGGGACCGTCAGGCATTCCCCCCAGGGGATCCACAACTCTTTTGTGGATACGTGCGTAGCGAGCACGGGACCCCGAGCTAATGTGGCCTTCCTTGCTTTCCGGGCTGCATACATTCCCTTTCCGCATCCTTCCCCATCCCCCATCTTCGCCCCCCCCCCCTCACCACTGGCTCATTCCTTCCCTTTCTCCCCCTCTGGGAGTATGTTTGTGCCTACGTCCGGAGACGGACGCTTGTAAATATACCGCATTCTTCGCCTTCCTTGTTTGTATGTCTTCATCCTTCCTTTGTCCTTCTCTTTTCCTTACCTCTTCTCTTTACCCTTTTCTCCGCTGCGGCGTTTGAGACCTCTCTTCTTTCCTTTCCCTTTCTCTTTCTTCCTCCCTGTGCGTGTCTGAAGGCCGACCCACGCACTTCCATGCGTAGCCGGTGACGGGGTAACGCGTAATTCCCCGCCCCGGGTAGACAGGTAGGACACATACGTACCCCCTGGTAACGGCCAGGCCCAGGGAGGGGTGATTACCCGAGCTGATACCTTCCGAAAGTACCGATTGGTCCCTACGTCCGTTTGTCGGGAGGTGTGACCTGAGGTGTGAACAATCACCTAAGGCGGGAGTGCCCTCAGAGAGGGCCCCCACAAGGGAGGAGCGCGCCATCGGAGACGCCGGTAATCATGGGGGATTCTTCCGCAATGGTTTCCTCACCCACTATGTCTGCTCACAAACGTAAGTTCACTGAGTCTCAGCCACAGTCAATTCTTCCATCGTTGCCACAGTTCCTTGTTGTTTCTCGGTCTGACGGTCACGACTTCTCCACGGTCAACCCTTTCAATATTCAGAAAGGTGTCGACGCAATTGCAGGTCCTGTAAAGTCTTGTTCCAGATTACGGAAGGGCACCCTGTTGTTAGAAACAGTCAGTGCCCTCCAGGCACAAAAATTGCTGCGTACCTCACTACTACACACCTTCCCTGTCCGGGTGGAACCGCACCGTACTTCAAATTCCTCGCATGGAGTCGTTTATACACGCTCCCTCGATGGATTGTCTGATGAAGAAATTCAGCACTACCTGTCTGACCAGGGCGTAACGGCTGTTCATAGGGTTATGAAAAGGGTTGACACGAACATCATTCCAACCCGCACTGTCTTCTTGACATTTGACAAAGTTCAACTCCCATCGAAAATCAAAGCAGGCTACGAGATAATTTCCGTTCGCCCTTACGTCCCAAACCCTACGCGTTGCTATCGGTGTCAGCGGTTCAATCACACCAGCCAGTCCTGTTCCAATCCGGCCAAATGTGTTACGTGTGGCAAGGATGCCCATGAGGGTGCTTGTCCACCTCCATCCCCTCGCTGCATCAACTGTATGGGTGACCACGCTGCTTCCTCTCGAGATTGTCCCGTTTTTAAGGATGAAAAGCTCATCCAGGAAATTAGAGTAAAGGAAAAGGTGTCGACCTTTGCTGCTCGAAAATTATTCGCCAGTCGACAGCCCACCGTGCCTCAGAAAGGAAAATACAGCACTGCCCTTGCTTCTCGTCGGCCAACAAAGGAGGCGGCCACGCAGACTTGCGACCTCACCTTTAGTGCCACGGTCGTCAGATCGGCCAGCGCAAAGATCGCCCGTTCAACCTCACCACTTTCGCCTGCCCACTCTCTGGTTCACCCTTCGTCGAGTTCTGCTAAATCTCGAGCCCAAAAGACAGACACCATGACTTCGAAAAAAGAGCATACTCGCGAAGAGTTTTTACATACAGCAACTTCCCAACCATCGGTTCTGCCTTCCTCTAAACATCATACTTCCAAGAAGGCTACAAAGAAACCCAGTTCCTCTCCTTCTCCGCCAAGGCGTGTCCCATCTACAGCACCACCTGGTGGAAATCGCCCTCGGCCGTCTTCTGTGTCGCCGAGGCGCACTGCTGGCGGCCGATCAACCGGCCGATCACTGGTGGCAGGAGCTGCTCCTGACCAACCTATGGATCAGGATCTTCTGCCTTCGGCTGAATGCCATTCCATGCTGTCGGACGCAAGCTCAGAGCAGTCCTTGAGTTGACAGCGACCTTGGTCACACTCCTCCATTTTCTGTTCACCCTATGTCCATTATCCACTGGAATATCCGCGGTATTCGAGCCAATCGGGATGAATTGTCGATCCTCTTACGATCCTACTCGCCGGTCATCTTCTGTCTTCAGGAAACAAAGCTGCGTCCCCATGACCGCTTTGTTCTCCCTCATTTTCAGTCCGTCCGATATGATCTCCCCTCTGTTGAAGGCACTCCAGCACATGAAGGACTCATGATTCTTCTCCATGAAACTCTCCATTATCACCCAATCCATTTAAACACTTCCTTCCAAGCTGTCGCCGTCCGCCTTTCCCTTTCCGGATACACGTTCTCTCTGTGTACTGTATACATTCCATCGTCCACACCAATGGCACGAGCTGATCTCCTTCATCTTCTTGGTCAGTTTCCACCCCCATATTTACTGGTTGGGGACTTCAATGCCCACCACCCGCTTTGGGGATCTCCACATCCTTGTCCACGTGTCTCACTATTGCTAGACGTCTTCCACCAAGCAGATCTAGTTTGCCTCAACACTGGGGTCCCTACATTTTTGTCTGTCTCCACGACAAATTTATCTCATTTGGACCTCGCGGTCGGTACTGTTCCGCTAGCTCGGCGCTTCGAATGGTTCGCCCTTGATGATACACATTCGAGTGACCACTTCCCATGTGCCCTTAGACTGCAGCCTCAACTGCCCTACATGCGCCCGCGACGCTGGAAGTTTGCCCAAGCCGATTGGACACTTTTTTCGTCTCTAGCGACATTCGATGACCGTCACTTTCCCAGCGTCGACGATGAGGTCACACATATTACCGACGTTATTCTTACAGCTGCGGAACATTCAATACCACGCATCTCCGAATTGCCCCGGCGCCGCCCAGTTCCTTGGTGGAACGAGGTATGCCGTGATGCAATACGTGAGCGGCGACGTGCTCTCCGCGTTTTCCGCCACCATCCTACTTTGGCCAACTGTATCCGCTATAAGCAGTTCCGAGCGCGATGCCGCCGTGTCATCCGCCATAGCAAGAAGGCAAGCTGGAAATTCCTTATTAGCTCATTTAACACCTTCACTCCCTCCTCGGAAGTTTGGAGTCGGCTTCGACGGTTCTCAGGCGCACCTAGTTTCTCCCCGTCTCTGGGCTCACTGTCGCGCATGACACATTAGTGGACCCCGTCGCAATTTCTAACTCGTTGGGTCAGCACTTTGCTGAGATTTCGAGCTCTTAAAATTACCCGCCAGCGTTTCTCCCGAAGAAACGTGCAGCGGAAGTACGACCTCTTGCTTTCTCCTCTCAAAATCGCGAAATCTACAATACTGTTTTCTCCTTGCGGGAACTCCAACATGCACTCTCTTCTTCTCGCTCCTCCGCCGCAGGACCGGATGGTGTCCACGTCCAAATGTTGCTGCATTTATCAACCCATAGTCTGCGTTACCTCCTTCGCCTTTATAATCGAATTTGGACCGACAGTACTTTTCCCAGACGATGGCGGGAAGCTATCGTCGTTCCTGTTCCGAAACCGGGAAAGGACAAACATCTCCCCTCTAGCTATCGCCCCATTTCTCTCACGAGTAGTGTCTGTAAGGTTTTGGAGCGTATGGTGAATTACCGTTTAGCGTGGTGGCTGGAATCCCGCAGCGTTTTAACACCTGCCCAATGCGGATTCCGAAAGCATCGTTCTGCAGTTGACCATCTTGTTGCTCTCTCCACTTATATCATGAACAATTTTCTCCGGAAACGCCAAACAGTAGCAATATTTTTTGATCTGGAGAGAGCATACGATACCTGTTGTAGGACAGGCATCCTCCGCACACTGTTCTCTTGGGGCTTTCGAGGTCGGCTGCCCCTTTTTCTTCGCGAATTTATGGCAGAGCGCACATTTAGGGTGCGGGTGAACACTACTCTCTCCCGTACTTTCTCCCAAGAAAACGGGGTACCCCAGGGCTCCGTGCTGAGTGTTGTACTGTTTGCCATTGCCATCAATCCAATTATGCATTGCCTCCTTCCTGATGTCTCGGGCTCCCTCTTTGTGGACGATTTTGCGATCTACTACAGCTCTCAACGGACGTCTTCAAGGATGTCTCGATCGCCTCCACTCTTGGAGCATCGAAACCGGCTTCCGTTTTTCTCCCAGTAAGACCGTTTGTGTTAATTTTTGGCAACGTAAGGAGTTTCTTCCGCCCTCCTTACATCTAGGTCCTGTCAACCTTCCGTTTTCAAACGTCGCTAAATTCTTGGGTCTTATGTTTGACAGAAAACTGTGCTGGTCCTCCCACGTTTCCTATCTTTCGGCTCGCCGTCTGCGATCCCTCAACACCCTCCGTGTTCTGAATGGTACCTCCTGGGGAGCGGACCGAGTGGTCCTTCTCCGCCTCTATCGCGCCTTAGTGCGCTCAAAATTGGACTTTGGAAGCATAGTCTACTCCTCTGCTCGGCCGTCTATTCTTCGGCGTCTCGACTCTATCCACCACCGTGGATTACGTTTAGTGTCTGGAGCTTTTTACACCAGCCCTGTGAAAAGCCTTTATGCTGAGACTGCTAACCCTCCGCTGTCCAATCGGCGAGCAGTCCTTCTGAGTCGTTATGCTAGCCAACTGTCTTCCATGACTGCTAATCCAGCCCATGACATTTTTTTCGACGCCTCCTTTGATGTAGGGTATGCAGGCCGCCCCTCCTCCCTACTACCACCGGGAGTCCGCTTCCGTCAACTGCTCCATTCTCTTTCCTTCCGCTTTCCTAAAACCTTCTTGACAACTTGGGGTACAGCACCGCCTTGGCTCCGTCCCCGGATCTGCCTGCTCCGTGACCTTTGTCGATTTCCCAAGGATGGTACCCCTTCACTTGTTTATCGTCGGGCATTTGCTGCTCTATGTGCACAAATGACGGGCGCCACATTTAATTACACCGACGGCTCGAAAACATCGTTAGGTGTAGGGAGTGCCTATATTGTTGGCGACACCCGAAATCACTTTCGGCTTCCCGACCAGTGTTCGGTTTATACTTCGGAGCCTTACGCTGTTCTCCAGGCTGTCCACTACATCCGCCGCCATCAGCGGATACAGTACGTTATCTGCTCAGATTCTCTCAGCTCTCTCCTCAGTCTCCAAGCTCTTTATCCTGTGCACCCTCTGGTCCACCGGATTCAGGACTATCTGCGCTTGCTCCACCTGGGGGGCGTCTCGGTGGCGTTCCTCTGGCTCCCGGGACACGTTGGTATCTGTGGAAATGAGGCGGCCGATATTGCAGCCAAGGCTGCAGTCTCTCTTCCTCGGCCAGCTATTCAATCGATTCCCTTCGCCGATCTACGTCGACGTGTTGTTCATTTATGGCACACGCATTGGTCGACACTTACCCATAATAAATTGCGGCACATGAAAGCTCTTCCTTGTGCTTGAACGTCTTCCTCCCGAACGCGTCGTCGGGAGGAGGAAATTTTAACTAGCCTCCTGATAGGGCACTGTCTTTTTAGCCATCGACATCTTTTAAGCGGCGATCCTCCCCTACTCTGTCCCCACTGCTCTCAGCTGTGGACGGTAAGACACCTTTTAATTGAGTGCCCCTATTTTAATCCGTTACGCTCCCGTCTACAGCTATCGCCTGATATATCGTCGATTTTAGCAGATGACACGCGCTCAGCCGACCGCGTTCTCAAGTTTAGTGCCAGTTGAAGCTTTTTTCGGGGACAACCAATCCCTTTCTTTAGTGGATTTTTAAGCCTTCCTTCTGCTTTTAGTTTCTCCAATTTTATGACTTTCGTTCCCAATGCTGCTGGTTTTCAATTTCGGTTTTTGACTGTTTCCTAAGTCACGGACCGGGCGCTAATGACCATAGCAGTTTTGCGCCCTAAAACCAAAACAAAACAAAAAACCGTCAGGCATTGTGGAGTGCGATTGTAAAAAGTCCCATGAAATCAGCGGAAGAAATCACTCATAGGTTTTCAATGTGCTACCAGGAGGCCGGCTAGCACAATGGCTATGCGTGAGGAGGTAAAAATAATGGGGCAAAATTGTTGAGCAGTTCCTCATATTTCTGCAGTTGTTGCTAAGTGACGCGTGAGTTGGTGTAAAGGGCGTCGCCACAGCACAGCTGAGGGCTCGAGACAAGAGATCTGGAATGATGAAGAACGCTGTGCCCTGAGGCAATCCGGTAGAAGGGTTTGGGTTGTGCGAATCCATGGAGAAAGTTACCTGCAATCATGTGTAGTTCCAACAGTAAAATATTGAGAAGCTGGTATTAGAGTATGCTTAGAGTGTTGCTATTAAGAAAGCGTTGAATGCGGAAGGATATGATCGTATTTTGCATACAGTAGAGGAACACTTCGCAGGCGACTACTGTTTGTATCCACATGACAATGCACCCTGTTGTAAAACAGCACCAGTATGGCAATGTTTTATGGATGATAACATTTCTGAAGTGGAATAGGCGGACTACGGTCCCGTCCTGAACACATGGGACACCACTGGCATGGGTTAGAGACTGTCTTCGCTCCAGACCCCAGATTCCAACATGATTACCTTCTCTGGTGTCAGCTGTTGATGAAGAACGGTCTGCCATTCCTCTACAGATATTCAGACACCTCGTTGAAAGCGTCCCCAGCAAAGCTGTTGTAACTCACTATACTTATGTGTCTGTAAAACAGCTCCAGTGAGACAATGGTTTATGGATAATAACATTTCTGAAATCGAATGAGCTGACTACTATCCCGTCCTGAACACATCGGACACCACTGGCATGGGTTAAAGACTGGATGCCAACGGCCTTGCCGCAGTGGTAACACCGTTTCCCATCAGGTCACCTAAGCTAAGTGGTGTCCGGCTTGGCTAGCACTTGGATGGGTGACCGTCCTGCTCTGCCGAGAGCTGTTGGCAAGCTGGATGCACTCAGCCCTTGTGAAGTCAGTTGAGAAGTTAATCGACCGAGAAATACCGACTCCAGTAACAAAAACTGACAACGCCTGGGAGACCTTATGCTGACCAAACGTCCCTCCATATCTGCGTCCAGAGACGCCTATTGGCTGAGTTTGACGTGGCTGTCGATCGGTACCGTTAGGCCTTCCGTGACCTGTTCATATGGAATAACAGGTATCTGATGCTTTCGATCAGACACCGTATCTCAGAATATTCTAAGTCACAGATGGCTGTCATTCATTTGTAATTATGGCTGCTGGAGGAACATACTTTTACTTCATACATACCAATACTTGAAACTTCCTGGCAGATTAAAACTGAATGCCGGATCGAGACTCGAACTCGGGACCTTTGCAGAGTGAAGATCTCATTCTGGAAACATCCCCCAGGCTGTAGCTAAGCCATGTCTCCGCAATATCCTTTCTTTCAGGAGTGCTAGTTCTGCAAGGTTCACAGGAGAGCTTCTGTAATGTTTGGAAGGTAGGAGACGAGGTACTCGCAGAAGTAAAGCTGTGAGGACGGGGTGTGAGTCGTGTTTGGGTAGCTCAGATGGTAGAGCACTTGCCCGCAGAAGGCAAAGGTCCCGAATTCGAGTCTCGGTCCGGCACACAGTTTTAATCTGCCAGGAAGTTTCATAACAGCGCACCCTCCTCCGCTGCAGAGTGAAAATATCATTCTGGATACCAATACTTACTTCTGTTTCACTACATTATTAATTTACATAATTCATTGCAGCACTTAGTTACGACATTACAACAAATTATCCTTAATGACGGGAGATCAGATCCTAATATTCCTTCCTTCTATATCAGACTGTTGATGTCTACAGCAAACTGCCACCTTCGGAAGTTGTTAGTCATTACCATTGAAGTGTTTCTATATAAAAATATATTAAAAAGGAATAAGATGCTCTGGAGCCGGTACGATCAAACAGAAGTTCGTCCCGACCATTTCGAGTAAGATACTTTGCAACAAAAAGGGGAATGTTTAATGCATTAGGGAACATTTATTGCGAACCAAGCTCCATCGTCTACCATTTCAGGTTTTTGTTACCTTGGCCACATCGAAGAGTGTCATTCAGATCATTTTCAGAATGTAATTGTTGTATGATGCTGCTGACTCGATGGGAATATCTGTTTTGTCTTTGCCGCAGTCGGTTTTTCTGCTTGCTGTTCTTTCCATTAATATATATGATAAAGGTGAATACGAACGTTCAGCTGCCGCCTGTCCTCACCTCCATATCGGTGTTATTCCGTCCTACTCTTTCTATTGATATATATATGATCATGGTAAATATGAACTTTCAGCTGCCATCTCTCCCTTCCTTGGGGACAATTACCGCCTGGAGTTGAACACGACACTCACAGCCACTGCACGGGTGTGATGTGTAGTTCTCGAAGGGATGTCCAGGTGCGACGAAGTTGAGTCTGGAACGATTTTCTTTACATGTATAACCTACTAGCCGGAAAGACGACTATATACTGATTGGATAATAAATCCATATGAATGGAGTGAGAGTGCGAAAATAGGTGAATGTAGAGATAAACATAACTTTGGAACAATTGCAGCGGTATCAGTGAAACATGACGGACATGGCACTATTGGCCAAAAATTTTTGAGAAGAAGATCCACCCCTACCACGCGTGTGAGAAAGCGCTGATAGGTAAAGGGTAATATAAATCAGGTACAGGCTTGAATAATTTCAATCCAAATTGTTACACGCATCACCTAGGGATGAGTTTAAAGGGAGAAACTCTGAACCTCATGGAGCAATTTCACAGCAACTTTGTATACGTTTGATCTACTTGGTTCAAATGGCTCTGAGCACTATGGGACTTCACATCTGAGGTCATCAGTCCCCTAGAACTTAGAACTACTTAAAAATAACTAAGGACATCACACACATCCATGCCCTAGGCAGGATTCGAACATGAGACCGTAGCGGTCACGCGGTTCCAGAGTGAAGCGCCTAGAACCGCTCGACCACACTGGCCTTGATCTACTACCAGGAATAAAATGTTGAGGGCGAGGGGGACACCACCAGGACCCTTAGAGGGAGAGATTGAGGTTGGAAACAGTGACATGCTAAAATTCTCCTAAAGGATCGACGTTAGTATTGCCAGAGTTCCGTCAGTAGATGTGTTAGGAGTAAATTACATATCTACCCTGTATATTAATCACCGAACAACCAACCAGATGAAATCTTCAATCTTGATTCAATGCCAACGTCTATTAAATCAGTATTCTATTAAATCAGTATTCTGACATGTTGTAGCTGCAATCGGACTTTATTATACATTGAATATACATCATACAAGAAATTAATCATTAACGTATGTTAGGGTGACATCCATCTGGCATCCTACATTCAACCAATTCAAAAAATGTTTTTTACAAAAAGATTCAGTGTAGCCTGACAGTTGTTGCTGTATGTTATGTTCGAGTTGTTGATATTCCTTGGACCCACGTACGGTGCAGCAGTCCCTTTGCTGCACCTGCGATGGGGTCAAGCGGAGCGCTAGTTTTCGTCACCGCACGAATTTATCGAGCAAACAAGTAGAATAACCGCAACAGAACGTGCTCCGTAATAAAATTTCATAGATAGTAAAGAGAACTCTAACCTCAAAATGATCTTTCTACTCAACTTTCCCCAAACGCACAACAACGTTTGCTTGTTCACTTATACATCAACCTAGTAAGAGACATTCCTATCAATCAAATGGTTTCATTCTTTGTAATTCTTACTAGGAAAATAGCAGAAAAATTCGTACCCTTTTAGTGTCAAATGCAGAACCAATGTGGTATAGTTCTAGTGAATAGGAAGCCAGACTGAAATATGTTGGAAGGATTAAAGGCAACCATATTTCTTTTTCGAAAAAGTCACGACAGTAATTGTGGTACGCTTACTAGTAATTACAATGAAACTGCCCAGTAAAAATTTAGGCAAGAGAACGCATTACGTCTTAGAGTCGTCAATCATCGTGAGAGCGTCACAAATTCTCATCATATCTCAGTGAGAAACGCTACAAGGGAAACGTATTGTTTATTAAGGGACAAACTACACTTCCATCGTGTAATTGCTTTAACACTGCAGGAGCTTATCAGACACTTTGCTATCATTTCTACGGGAGACACTACGAGAAATAGCCTTGTGCAGGACGCTACGATAGATTTTTAAAATTCTAAAATAGAACACTAAGAAAGAAATGGAGACACACTTGACTTTCTTCCACATTCATCTCAAGTGGCTATGATGACTGTTAAACGAGAAAAAATTATATGAAGAAATGTCTGTACCTTGCCCAATCCAGCATCCTACGAATGGCATACACTGTATGACACTCAGGTTTTAATACCACGAGCGACTAAATACTAAGTAGTTACTCCTAGATGTTTTACGTTAGGTACAGTTTCCAGCAATTTCTCATTAGTTACGTAGTTATACAGTAGTGGATTTCTTTTCCTATGTATGCTCGGTGTGTTACGTATATTTACGTTTGCGGTCAATTGCCAGAGCCTGCACCATTCATGAATCATCTGTAGGTAGTTCTGCATATCAGTACTGTCTTCTGGATTTGTCAAAGCTGAACGTCTTAGATGAATCACCACTTATATATCACCTCTTTCTAGGAGCATCCCACATTACTGTCAGTTCTGGTAACAGCCCTTCCATGAGAACTTCGTAAAGACTTTTGTCTGATAGGAAGTTCGATCAAGTAACCGATCTGAAACTACTTTGTCGAAAATCACATGTCGAGAATCATGGCTGTAATATTATATGACTTATAACTGAAGAAGCAACAAGCCACAATTATTGTTTAACAAGGTTTATGTGGATCAAACTACGACCGGTTTCGGGTTTTTTATAAATCCATCTTTAGGTGTTTGTTACACTTTTCGTTTTGTTTTCTTGCTGGGGCCTCGTTTTGCGTTTTGCGTTTTTGTTCACCGTTTGGTAAAGTTTACGATAGATTTATTTTTTATGACTTCTATAAAAGAATTTATGAAAAGGTTTCATACTGAAATGTGGTGAAAACTTATGTGCTGTTTGCTTCTGTGTGACGAAAGTTTCCACCACATTTCACGTTTTAATAACTTTAAAGCCTTTTCATAAATTCTTTGACAGAGGTCACAAGAAATAAATCTCTCGCAAACTTTATTATATTGTGAACGAAAAACTTTGTCTATTCTCGTGCAGCACATCATTAACGAATACAAAACGTGGTCCCAGGACGAAAACAAAACGAAATGTCTAACAACCATCTGAGGAATTTGTTAAACATTCAATTAAACCATCTTGAGCGGTTTTAGGCGCTACAGTCTGGAACCGCGCGACCGTTACTGTCATAGGTTCGAATCCTGCCTCGGGCATGGATATGTGTGATGTCCTTAGGTTAGTTAGGTTTAAGTAGTTCTATGTTGTAGGGGACTGATGACCTCAGATGTTAAGTCCCATAGTGCTCAGAGCCATTTCAGTTTGAAACCTTGTTGAACCATATTCGCGGCTGGTAGCTTCTTCTATTGAAATCCCAACTGATCTGATATTTGTGTACGTTGTACTTAGTAGACAGCTGTGCGGAACTTACTGAAAGCTGCCAGGATGTCATGACTCTACACACCGTTTCTAAAAGAGGATTTTGCACCTCCAAAGTGAGATATCGGACGTTACAGGGTGACTGAAATTTATTTCTTTAGAATGTCACGTTCTGTCGATTTTCCTTACATCCTGGCTCATCCTATACGTCGGTGTGTGCGCTCATGGTTCAACTGTTATGTTACACTTCAGTCTCTCACTCATTAACAAGGTCATGGTGACTAGTACGTTCCATTCTTGGAACTGGAACCATGAAGATATTATGAACGCCCCGCCAACATAGAGCCACTGAGACCGTGTTTCATTTTAAGAGTTGTATATTAATCTTAGTACAAGAAAGCCCCCATGCAGTGCGTGTAGAAGTTAGATTCAATTTGTTTCCTCGGCGTTACTTTTGCTCATGATTTATTCAGCCTGCGGTGTACAGAAATGCAAATGCGATGCAAATGCTACACACTGGAGTGCTTTATAAATGTATTTGCGGAGATGAGAGCCGGGGTTTTGGCGGCCGGAGGTGTGGCGTGTCGAGCGGTGCGGCCGCGCGGGTGCCGCTGCGGTTGGTTTAGGGGGGGTTGATGGGGGGGGGGGGGCGCAGGGTGCCGAGGGGGGCGCCTGGGGGGCTGCAACCCCCGCGGCCTAAGCTCGCCGGAATGGGGCCACCGGCGTTTAATCCCGACGAGTCCGCGTGGAAGTATTCCAAATGAGAGGCGGCCACTCGCCCGCTTTCCGTTTACAAGGACGCGTCCCACACTCCTTTTGCGGCCCCCGGTAATCCTTTTACGTTGTGTGGCATTCGTACTGGGCTGTGGCACCTGACATTAACACTTCTCTTCAATCTATTGCTGGGATTTCTATGTGTGATACAATGTTTACTCTCTTATGTGTTGTGGTGTAGCTGCCAATGTGGGGCAGTGTTGGGGAATACGAGTCTGCATTAATGAACAACCTCACACCGAGTTTGTTAAAAATGGAACATGGCTCTCTATTATTAAAATATTCCACCAGTAGGTCATGGACTTCTAAGTGTTGAACAGTGGTCGGTTGTTCAGTAATCAAGAGCAGCATATTTATTGGTTGAGCCCTTTGAGTTAAACCTGGCATTGTGTTATACGCAAGTTGGTACGTGACAGTATGATGCTAATCATGAAGAAATTTGTAACGATGTGGAATCACCTGTAAGTTAATTTTACATAAAGATGGAAACGGATTTACGATAGAGCGTACATCACAATTATTATGGATCTGATACACACGCAGTGTCCTCAACAGCGTGGGTTATATATGGTACATCTACTCTACGTGTATTTGTGTATAACTTGCAAGTCACCTTAAGGTGTGTGATAGAGGATACTTGTGGTACAATTATGACTGGCCCCACTTCCTCGTTCCATTCGCGCATATGCGTGGGGAGAACCACTGTCCATAACCTTCCGTGTGAAGATGTCTGTACTGTGATACGATGTTGGAGGAGATTGCTGCAGTTTTGACATTATTTCTGCCTTCTCCTTCGACAAATGAAACTCTCGAATGAGAAACTCAATTCCGCCTGACTTTTTCTGTTCTGTATATCATCTTTTTCGTTAAAATCAGAACCTGGTGGTGTGGTAGACTTGCCATGTTCTTCTTCTTCCACACTGTTTACATCTTCTGCTTGAAGGTCATAATTTTGGGGCGGACCAGGAACTCGATATCTATCAGGAAATGGAATAGGTCGAGGATGAGAGATTATGGTACTGATCAGTTCCTCTCTCATTCATTCACAATCCTGCCTTCGTACGTCAAACAGAAAGAGCGGTTATCTGAATCGTGTATAGGCTCCCGCCAAGCCATAGGCACAACAAAATCCAAGTGTCCTTTCTTTTTTTTTTTTTTTTCAGTGGTTCCTCTGGAATAACTGAATAAGGGTTTTCTCACAATCGTCTTCTTCACGACGATAGAAGGGTCTTATGTTGGTCACATCCTTCTGCAAGGTGACCCAAAACGAGATATGGTAGAAACGTTAATCATAAAGTTTTAATGATCACGTCAAAATAATAAATATATGTTTTTTTTGTTTGCGTCTAATTGCTTGGCTAGTGCCCTGATATGCCATAGTACCGTACCAAGCCGCTAGCGGAGTGAAATAACGTAGCGCAGCCCGTTGAGAGGGGATGATTTTCGCTGCTGCCCGTAAGGAATCACCGCACGAAACTACACTTTATCAACTGGCCGTACCATTTTGTTATGCCCCTTCTGTCGGAGTTTTATGATATTGTGGTGCAGATATTTCATTGTGTACCAACACTGGAAACATTTGTACCTCTGTCTACATCTATACGTTGCAAAGACTGTGGAATGCGTGGCAGAGGGTACTTTCCATTGAACCAGCTATCGAGGCTTTTTTCCGTATCATTTTCCCACAGAGCACCGGAAGAGTGATTGCTTCAACGTCTCTGTGCTCGCAGCAATTACTCTAATTTTGTTTTCGCGATCCCTACAGCAGCGATATTTGGAGGTTGTTGTACATTCCTAAATTCTTAAGTTAAATGTTGTCCGTGTAAGTTACTAAATAGGTTTTTAAGCGATAGTTTGCGTCTACGTTCAAGTGTTTGCTAGCACAGTTCTTTTTGTGTCTCCGTGTCGCTGTCCCATATTTCAAACAGACCTGTGACCACTCGTTCTGCTCTTCTTTGTTATACGACCAATATCCCCTGTTAGTTATGTCTGTAAGGATCCCACACACTTGAGCAGTATTGTAGGGTGGGTCGCACGAGTTTTTTGTATGTAATTTTCTTTGTAGACTTATTGCCTTTACATTGGATTCTACTAATGACCCAAAGTCTTTCACCCTACATTGCGGAGACTGAACCTATGAAATCATTCCGTTTCTTATCGCTGCCAAATGTTACATGAAGGTATTTGTATTAGATAGCCGAGTCCAAATCTATGATCCACTTATATTGTAGTCATACGATATTAAGTTTTTTCGATTTGTGAAGTGAACTGTTTTACGTTTTTTGACATTAAATGAAAGTTACTAAACTTTGTACCACTTTCAAATCTTGTCAAGATCTGAATGAATATTTGTGCAACTTTTCTCAGACAGCCGCCCGGTGTGGCCGTGCGATTCTAGGCCCTACAGTCTGGAACCGCGTGACCGCTACGGTCGCAGGTTCGAATCCTGCCTCGCGCATGGATGTGTGTGATGTCCTTAGGTTAGTTAGGTTTAAGTAGTTCTAAGTTCTAGGGGACTGATGACCACAGATGTTAAGTCCCATAGTGCTCAGAGCCATCTGAACCATTTTTTTTCTCAGAAAGTTCTTGATTGTAGATAACTGCATAATCAGCGTAAACTCTGAAATTACTATTAACATCTCTGCAAAGTTATCAATATACGATGTAAAAAACAAGTTCCCAATACAACTTCCGTGGGCCACCATGCAGTGTGTCATCTGATGACGGCTCTGCAACCGAGATAAAGCGCTGCGTCCTCTCTACCAAGAAACGCTCAATCTAGTCACAAATTTCGCTTAAGCGTACTTTCGATGATAAGCGTATGACTGGTACTGAGTGAAATGCTTTTCAGAAGCTGTCACCTACTACCAGGTACTCCATATCAGAGACGTCAGTAGTCATTAGACATCATGAGAGAGCAGAATGGGGTGCTCCGCGGAGTTCACGGACTTCGAACGTGGTCAGGTGATTGGGTGTCACTGGTGTCATACGTCTGTACGCGAGATTTCCACACTCCTAAACATCCCTAGGTCCACCGTTACCGATGTGATAGTGAAGTGGAAACGTGAAGGGACACGTACAACACAAAACAATACTGGCCGAACTCGTCTGTTAACTGACATACACTGCTGACATTTGAAGAGGGTCATAGTGTGTAATAAGCAGACATCTATCCAGGCCATCGCACAGGAATTCCAAACTGCATCAGGATCCAGTGCAAGTACTATGACAGTTAGGCGGGAGGTGAGAAAACTTGGGTTTCAGGGTCCAGCGGCTGCTCGTGAGCCA
Source organism: Schistocerca americana (assembly GCF_021461395.2). Classification (NCBI taxonomy): domain Eukaryota; kingdom Metazoa; phylum Arthropoda; class Insecta; order Orthoptera; family Acrididae; genus Schistocerca; species Schistocerca americana. The sequence goes on from NC_060121.1 coordinate 141,524,607, forward strand.
CACATCACGCCGGAAAATGCCAAACGACGCCTCGCTTGGTGTAAGAAGGGTATGCATTGTACGATTTAACAGTGTAAAACTGTGTGTGGAGTGACGAATCACGCTACACAATGTGACGATCCGATGGCAGGGTGACGATCGTAGAGATGCTGGATGTAGTCCTGTGGAACGGCTTGCCATGCCATTTCCACCTGGCGCCTCAGTTGGACCAGCGTTCGTGCTGGACGTGCAGACCGCGTGAGACGACGCTTCATCCAGTCCCAAACATGCTCAATGGGGGACAGATCCGGAGATCTTGCTGGCCAGGGTAGTTGACTTACACCTTCTAGAGCACGTTGGGTGGCACGGGATACATGCGGACGTGCATTGTCCTGTTGGAACAGCAAGTTCCCTTGCCGGTCTAGGAATGGTAGAACGATGGGTTCGATGACGGTTTGGATGTACCGTGCACTATTCAGTGTCCCCTCGACGATCACCAGTGGTGTACGGCCAGCGTAGGAGATCGCTCCCCACATCATGATGCCGGGTGTTGGCCCTGTGTGCCTCGGTCGTATGCAGTCCTGATTGTGGCGCTCACCTGCACGGCGCCAAACACGCATACGACCATCATTGGCACCAAGGCAGAAGCGACTCTCATCGCTGAAGACGACACGTCTCCATTCGTCCCTCCATTCACGCCTGTCGCGACACCACTGGAGGCGGGCTGCACGATGTTGGGGCGTGAGCGGAAGACGGCCTAACGGTGTGCGGGACCGTAGCCCAGCTTCATGGAGACGGTTTCGAATGGTCCTCGCCGATATCCCAGGAGCAACAGTGTCCCTAATTTGCTGGGAAGTGGCGGTGCGGTCCCCTACGGCACTGCGTAGGATCCTACGGTCTTGGCGTGCATCCGTGCGTCGCTGCGGTCCGGTCCCAGGTCGACGGGCACGTGCACCTTCCGCCGACCACTGGCGACAACATCGATGTACTGTGGAGACCTCACGCCCCACGTGTTGAGCAATTCGGAGGTACGTCCACCCGGCCTCCCGCATGCCCACTATACGCCCTCGCTCAAAGTCCGTCAGCTGCACATACGGTTCACGTCCACGCTGTCGCGGCATGCTACCAGTGTTAAAGACTGCGATGGAGCTCCGTATGCCACGGCAAACTGGTTGACACTGACGGCGGCGGTGCACAAATGCTGCGCAGCTAGCGCCATTCGACGGCCAACACCGCGGTTCCTGGTGTGTCCGCTGTGCCGTGCGTGTGATCATTGCTTGTACAGCCCTGTCGCAGTGTCCGGAGCAAGTATGGTGGGTCTGACACACCGGTGTCAATGTGTTCTTTTTTACATTTCCAGGAGTGTAGATGTTTTAAGCACCTTCATGCTTCCCACTGATGAAGAGCAATTCGGTGATGGCAATTGTATCTTTCAACACGATCGAGCACATGTCCATAATATGTTACACGACAATAACATCCCTGTAATGGACTGGCCTGCACTGAGTACTGACCTGAATCCTGTAGAACACCTCTGGGATGTTTTGGAACGCCGACTTCACGCCAGGCCTCACCGACCGACATCGATACGTCTGCTCAAGTGGCACGCATTACAAGATCGGCGCCGAGCACCACGGAGAAGTTCACTATTCAAATTTCGTGCGAGTACCTTCCGAAAGGAGTCGGTTCAAAATGGCTCTGAGCACTATGCGACTTAACTTCTGAGGTCATCAGTCGCCTAGAACTTAGAACTAATTAAACCTAACTAACCTAAGGACATCACACACATCCATGCCCGGGGCAGGATTCGAACCTGCGACCGTAGCGGTCACGCGGTTCCAGACTGAAGCGCCTTTAACCGCACGGCCACACCGGCCGGCTGAAAGGAGTCGGACAGCATATTACTTTCTACTACATATATTTCTAGAAACTACACAACGAGAATATTTCACTAAATTAGGGCCAGTACAGATATTTATCGACAGTCATTTTTCCCATCTACTGTTCTCTAGCGCAACAGGGACGGGGTGAATCAGCTACTATTTCCAGAAGAACTCTCTGCTACACACCGTCAGATGCCTTGCAGTATATGGTGTGGATGCAGATAGTTGTAGAATCAGTAGCGAAGATAAAAGGCTGTGTTGACTTTATTGGGAGAATTCTAGGGAACAGTGGCTCACCTATAAAGGATACAGCCAGTAGAACAATAGTACGACCAGTTCCGGAGTACTGCCCGAGTGTTTGGGATGTGCACCAGGTCGAATTAAAGAACGACGTCGAAGCAATCCAGAGGTGTGCTCGATTAGCAAGTGAGTATTACGTAAACACTTCGTGAACTCAAAATGGAATCTCTGGAGGGAAGATGACGTTCTTTTCGCAAAACACTCTCGAGAAAATTTAGAAAACCGGTACTTGCTACTGACTTAGGAACTCGTCTCCTGCCGTCAACGTACATTTCGCGTGAGGACTGCGAAGACAGGATGAATAAGGGTTCAAATGGCTCTGAGCACTATGTGACTCAACTGCTGAGGTCATTAGTCCCCTAGAACTTAGAACTAGTTAAACCTAACTAACCTAAGGACATCACAAACATCCATGCCCGAGGCAGGATTCGAACCTGCGACCGTAGCGGTCTTGCGGTTCCAGACTGCAGCGCCTTTAACCGCACGGCCACTTCGGCCGGCCAGGATGAATAAGGGCTCGTATGTGGAGTAGACAGTCGTTTCCCTCGATTCATTTGTGTGGGGAACGGGGAAGACACTGACTGGTAGTGGTACAAGGTACTGCCCACCATGCACTTGAGGAGTACGTGTTCAGCTGTAGATGTAGACACAGATGTAGGGCCGGCTGAAGTGGCCGTGCGGTTAAAGGCGCTGCAGTCTGGAACCACAAGACCACTACGGTCGCAGGTTCGAATCCTGCCTCGGGCATGGATGTTTGTGATGTCCTTAGGTTAGTTAGGTTTAACTAGTTCTAAGTTCTAGGGGACTAATGACCTCAGAAGTTGAGTCCCATAGTGCTCAGAGCCATTTGACAGATGTAGGTCACTCAATTTGAGAGAGAAATAAGCACACAAACAATTGCGTAACTTTATGAGTAGCCTCATAGTTACAGCGGACAGGATTGCGACGGATATCTTCTTTTCAGTTACCATCCACATCCATTTCCTAGGAGGGACGCCTCACTCCGTCTCCCACTTTACGACACAACGACGCTACGGTCGAGAGCCGGCGATCCAGGCGCTGACAGGTCGGGACTTACACAGGGAACGCCGAGAACCGCTCCCGCTGGGCACGATTGTAATTTGGGCGTCCATTTATAACTCGACGTGGCGCGGGGTCGCAATTTCGCACCGCATTCGCGGCGGGAATTATCGCACATCGGCCGGCTGGCGCGGCCGCACTGTGATGCAAATCCGCGGCGACACCTGCGAGCAGTGCCGCCAACCCCTGGGGTCGTTACGGCCATTCATTCCGAGACGAGAGCTTGGCGCCGGTTGCCGCCCGGCCGTAACCGGTCACTGGCTGTGGCGACTTAGCGCCTCATCCGCCTTCCGCTAATGGCGTTCCAGCCTTCACTAACACTGACGAGTCACGTTATTATGCACATCTGGAGGCGGAGAACGGACAGCAGAGGGCAATGATGGTAGAGGCTAAACCAAGGGCTACGCTGTCCCCCCACAGCTTGAAAAGCTCCCAGCCGTTTGGAAACTGATTGTGAAACCACACTGAAATACACCCCCTAACGCTCAAAACGATCTATTAATAATGCAATCTCTCTGCTATTATGTCCGCCCCCGGTAGCTGAATGGTCAGCGTGACGGATTGTCAATCCTCTGGGCCCGGGTTCGACTCCGGGCTGGGTCATGGAATTTTCTCCACCCAGGGACTGGGTGTTGTGCTGTCATCATCATCATCATCATCATCCTCATCGACTGCAGGTCGCCGAAGTGGTGTCAAATGAAAAGACCGGCACTTGGTGAACGGCCTGCCCGGAGGGGGCCCTAGCCGTACGATTAAATAAAAAAACTGCTATTATTAACTTTAGGACATGGTAAAACTTGAATAATCCGCGAAGAAAAACAGGGTGATTCAAAAAGAATACCACTACTTTAGGAATTTAAAACTCTGCAACGACAAAAGGCAGAGCTAAGCACTATCTGTCGGCGAATTAAGGGATCTATAAAGTTTCATTTAGTTGTACATTTGTTCGCTTGAGGCGCTGTTGACTAGGCGTCAGCGTCAGTTGATGCTAAGATGGCGACCGCTCAACAGAAAGCTTTTTGTGTTATTGAGTACGGCAGAAGTGAATCGACGACAGTTGTTCAGCGTGCATTTCGAACGAAGTATGGTGTTAAACCTCCTGATAGGTGGTGTATTAAACGTTGGTATAAACAGTTTACAGAGAATGGGTGTTTGTGCAAAGGGAAAAGTTCTGGACGGCCGAGAACGAGTGATGAAAATGTAGCACGCATCCAGCAAGCATTTGTTCGCAGCCCAGGAAAATCGACTCGCAGAGCTAGCAGAGAGCTTCAAATTCCACAATCAACTGTATGGAGAGTCCACATTGGCACTTATCTGTCCGTAACTACCTGAACGTCAACTACCCGAGGCGATGGATCGGCCGCCAGGCAGCCGGTGACAGAGCACTTCATCACTGGCCTCCAAGAAGCCCTGATCTTACCCCTGCGATTTTTTCTTATGAGGGTATGTTAAGGATATGGTGTTTCGGCCACCTCTCCCAGCCACCATTGATGATTTGAAACGAGAAATAACAGCAGCTATCCAAACTGTTACGCCTGATATGCTACAGAGAGTGTGGAACGAGTTGGAGTATCGGGTTGATATTGCTCGAGTGTCTGGAGGGGGCCATATTGAACATCTCTGAACTTGTTTTTGAGTGAAAAAAAACCTTTTTAAATACTCTTTGTAATGATGTATAACAGAAGGTTATATTATGTTTCTTTCATTAAATACACATTTTTAAAGTTGTGGTATTCTTTTTGAATCACCCTGTAAGATAGACGAAATTTAAAAGATTTTGAACTTGGCTGCGCTTCAGCAACTTGCCGCCAAGAGCTTCAGTTGATTGGAAATAACAGCAAAATACAGCTTTATTAAATCTTGGCCATAATTTCGACAGTTTTAAAACTTCTTCACAGGGAATTGTACGCAGAATAACATATTGTCTATACCTGATGTGAGAGTCGTTGAGTCCGTCTAGTAAATGTTGGTGTCATCCACTTAATCACCATTTTTAATTTATATATTTTAGATGCTTATTAACTGGATGACACGTTTCCACATTAGAGATAGATAATTTGTGATTCTACATACAATGCCTTCTGAAAAAAAGAAAGAAATTTTTAAAACCGTCGAAACCATGCTGAATGTTTAATGAAACTGTATTTTGCAACTGGTTGGCTGTTATTTACGTTATAACACTGACGGCAAATGTTTCACGTTACTGCGCTTCCTCAATGTGTAATGAATTGTGCCTTAACAGGAAAAATGTGTCTGTTTTTGTATCCCGCCTGGATAGGCAGCGCGTGGGTGTGCTTCTGAAAACTGAAGGGTAGGCCGAATGTAGGAAGCTAGGAGGAGCAGGTGAGGTAGAACACTTCGTATTGCAATTAAAAGTGGTTTTACTATACCACCACACAATAACTTGAATACATCAATTGTACTTAACTTTGGCTGAAATGAACATGTAGGTGCGAAGCTGTACATCAAGTTACAAAGGCAAAACCTGTTGTGGCTCGCCCACTATGAAATAGAAACAATGTTGCTTGGTCGTCTACTCAGAATCAAATGGGCTGAACCTGCAGCGGCGCTCGTAGAGCTGCACAGCGCCGGCTAGAGGACGCTGTCGTCGGTGTCGGTGTCGTAGTGCCAACCTAGCAGGGCGCACCTACGTTGCGGGATCGTAGCTACCGATACCACATCTGTTATGTGTAACCTGCACTGCCTAATAACCTCAAGAACTATGAGCTTGTGTGGTGCCATGAATAAGTTTCAATGACTCCTTCTCTGCCACCGTTTGTCTCGAGCTACTTCATTTACGTTGCCTTACCTTTAGTGCTCTACATCTCTTCCGGAAGAATACTGCAACTGCTGCTCATTCATGCTTCGTTATTGCTGGATTATTTGCAAGGAAAGTGAATAGAGAGTGGTTTTAAGAAGCAAATCTTAAGTCTCAACATATACCGTTATGGAACGAGTTGTGGAATTTGTGACAGAAGAAGAGGTCTGAGACAATGAATTCGCGAAGACGATATGTATGAAAATTGTAATATATTGTTTGAAAAGACAACGTGAAAGTACAAAAGTTTATTCGTTATTTAATAAATAAAAATTTAAAGCTATTCTTTGGTAAGCGCACTTATAGATAATGGCTGTAACGATTTGACTGATTTAAAACAAAAATATTCTTAATCAACTAGTAGGGAAAGAAAAGTTGGCTGGAATATGCAAAATACGAAAATCCTGTAAGTGCTACTTTGTATGGGATTTTTGTATGAAGACCCTAACTCACCATTTGGAAGATCGATAAGGGTAATTGGTTCAAATGGCTCTGAGCACTATGGGACTCAACTTCTGAGGTCATCAGTCCCCTAGAACTTAGAACTACTTAAACCTAACTAACCTAAGGACATCACACACATCCATGCTCGAGGCTGCGACCGTAGCGGTCCCGCGGTTCCAGACTGTAGCGCCTAGAACCGCACGGTCACTCTGGCCGGCAAGGGTAATTCCTTTCTTGGTTTTGCTCATTATTGTACTGGAAACTCTCTCAGGAAAATATCCTGAGAATTACAAAGAGAAGTTGGAAAATTCAGACAAACTGAAAAAATCGTAATCAGAATATAGATTTCAACCAAATATGGTACATATATTACTAGGGTGACCAGATGCTATTGTTTAAAAAGGAGGACAAACAGCTTCAAAAAGGCGAAGGGAGAAAAAAGAGGACACATCAAACGGGTCAACTGCAGATGAGGGTACCACCCGTCAGCTTTGGACAAGTCACGTGACTGCCGGGAATTACCGGTAAAACTAATAGTTAATTGTTACTGATGGTCAGGTGGTGGTTAACTTGCAATATAAAAAAATTAAAAACATTGATTGTGGTGACAGTGTGGCGTCAATTGTTTTGTTATTTCAACAACACGGAATTGTTTACAGAGCGAAAAACGTAAGACCATTCACCTCCCTTCATTCGACGCACCGCTACCAACATCTACAATTCAAGCAGCAGCTGACGCCATGTAAACTGCACTTTAACGTTCCGATTACAAATAAATTGAATGACTATGAAACAATGAAATAAAACCATGATAGTTAATCTGTCGAGTTATTTCTTACATTTAATGGCCACTGAGACGTACTTTCCAGCTGCACATATCTTACATTCCGCTTCAAATTCATTTCTCCCTTTCTTGAAAGTTGGATATTTGCAGGAAAGGACATCAGGAAATGTAAACTTTCGTTTAGGCATAGCCAAATATTTTACGTAACTCACTCGGTTAAAAATTACACTCACAAATCACAAGTGCACTACAGGAAGCCAAGCCAATACAAAGCGAAGATACGAAATGAAAATTTTAAGTAATCGATATTTGTATTGGCTTATAGGTCGATCAACGATAGCATCGACGATCCTGGTGCCACCTACTAACACCACCTTCGCGCGTGCCTATCACGAAGGCTGTGCCAATAGTTAAAGTATTTAAGAAAAGAGCAATAAAACGGGACGAATTGTAAATTTAACTGTATTACGCTCAACTTTGCGAAAAAGCCGGACACTGTAAAAATCCTCCCGGACCCCGGACAAAGGGCTAAAAAGGAGGACATGTCCGGATTAATCCGGACGTCTGGTCACCCTATATATTACTGTCTCTAAAGAAATGATGTGGGGAGGTAAAAACCAGCAACCTCCACCTGGGGTGAGATAGCTAACTTGGAGAGAAAACGGTGAGGGGACTGACAGATATGGAGGAGGGGGAGGAAGGCACAGAAAGGAGGAGATGGCCTGAGAGAGGGGAGGAGTAGCAGATGGGCGAAGAGGGGGCCAGGAAGAGATTGATGAAGAGTGGTGGGTGGAGGAGTTGGACACACGCAGGGGGTGAAGGAGATGGACGGAAAGGGGGACGGAGGAGACGGAGTAAAATAAATGGAATAAATACATACCTGGGCAATGTCGGGTTCTCAACTAGCTGATAAATAAAGTATCAGATTAAGCCAGTTAACATACTCACCGAACATAGTAGCAGGAAGGATATAAAAAATAAGGTTACAAGCTTCTGAAACGTCTTGTGAGTAAGAGAGGCGCAACTGTCTAAAGGGATGCCAGGAATCGGAATGCTTTGTGCTAAAACTGGCCGAGGTGGCCTAATTGAAACTAATTGAAACAGCCAGCGCTACGGTTGGCCAGTACCAGTCAAAGTTGTCTAGAAAGCCGCCGTCTTCCAAGCCGTTGTAGGGAATATGATGCGCTCTTCGTTGCTAGCGATGTATGACGTACTCCGGCTGGATAATGCAAGACCGCACAGACCGGTTCACACGATAAACGGTTTGAGAAAGGCACCTATCCTTGAGTGGCCTGCATGTTGCCCTGATTTTTCACCCATAGAACACGTATGAGATGGGAAGAAGCTTACCTTAACAGAGGCTCCAGTCAGAAATTTGCATGAACCGAAACTGTTCCGGACATTCCAAGAAATTCCACTGTATGACGTTTCATGCCAAGACGAATGCCAGGGTTTATTAATGTTCTTGGGGATCACTGCGTCAATAAGGGGCATCACTTTCGGAAGGAATGTAAGTCAATGAGTTAACACCTGTTACGTGGTGAGCACCTCCACAAAGCTTGGTAAATATCGGAACGGTGATTCCTAATCAAATGCTTTCGATTTCTGTCAGTTTATATCAGTTTCTACATCTACATATACATGGATACTCTTCAAATCACATTTAAGTGCCTGGCAGAGCGTTCATCAAATCATCTTAACAATTCTGTTATTCCAATCTGCTATAGCCCACTGAAAGAATGAACATCTTTATCTTTCCGTACGAGCTCTTATTTCCCTTATTTTATGATGGTGATTGTCCCTCCCTTTGCAGGTCGGTGTCAAAAAATATTTTCGCATTCGGAGTAGAAAGTTGGTGATTGGAATTTCGTGAGAAGGTTCTGTCACAACGAAAAACGCCTTTCATTTAGCGATTTCCAGCCCAAATCCTGTATCATTTCTGTGACACTCTCTCCCATATTTCGCGGTAATACAAAACGTGCTGCCTTTCTTTGAACTTTTTCGATGTACTCCGTCAGTCCTATCTGGTAAGGATCCCACACCGCGCAGCAGTATTCTAATAGAGGACGGACAAGCGTAATGTAGGCAGTCTCCTTAGTAGGTCTGTTACATTTTCTAAATGTCCTGCCAATAAAACGCAGCCGTTGGTTAGCCTTCCCCACAACATTTCCTATGCGTTCCTTCCAATTTAAGTTGTTCATAATTGTAATACCTAGGTATTTAGTTGAATTTAAGGCTTTTAGATTAGACTGATTTATCGTGTAATCGAAGTTTAACGGATTGGTTTTACCACTCATGTCGATGACCTCACACTTTTCGTTACGTAGGGTCAACTGCCAATTTTTGCTCCAAACAGATATCTTTTCCAAATCGCTTTGCAACTTGTTTTCGTCTTCTAATGAGTTTACTGAAAGATAAACAGCCGCGCGGGATTAGCCGAGCGGTCTGAGGCGCTGGAGTCATCGACTGCGACTGGTCCCGGCGGAGGTTCGAGTCCTGCCTCGGGCATGGGCGTGTGTGTTTGTCCTTAGGATAATTTAGGTTAAGTAGTGTGTAAGCTTAGAAACTAATGACCTTAGTAGTTAAGTCCCATAAGGTTTCACACACATATGAACAATTTTTGAACGATAAACGCGTTTATATAGATACGTAACACTACCTTGGGGAACGCCAGAAATTACTCCTGTTTTACTTGACTTTCCGTCAGTTACTACGAACTGTGACAGGAAATCAAAAATCCAGTCACATAACTGAGACGATATTCCATAAGCACGCAATTTGAACACGAGCCGCTTGTGTGGTACAGCGTCAAAAGCTTTCCGGAAATGCAGAAATACGGAATCGATCTGAAATACCTTGTCAATAGCACTCAACAGTTCATGTGTTTCACAGGAACGATGTTTTCTAAACCCATGTTGACTGTGTGTCAATAAACAGTTTTCTTCGAGGTAATTCATAATATTCGAACACAATATATCTTCTAAAATCCTGCTACATATCGACGTTAGCGATATGGGCCTGTAATTTAGTGGATTTCTCATACTACCTTTCTTGAATATTGGTGTGACCTGTGTAACTTTCCAGTCTTTGGGTATGGATCTTTCGTCGAGCGAATGGTTGTATATGATTGTTAAGTATGGAGCTAACGCATCAGCATACTCCGGAAGGAACCTAATTGGCTTACAGTCTGGACCAGAAGACATGCTTTTATTAAGTGATTTAAGTTGCTTCACTACTCCGAGGATATTTACTTCTACGTTACTCATGTTGGCAGCTGTTTCTGAATCGAAATCTGGAATATTTACTTCTTCTTTTGTGAAGTCATTTCGGAAGACTGTGTTTAGTAACACTGCTTTGAAAGTTTCGTATGAAGAACGTACTTCAACTAAGACACCTGCAAATTTTTGAGTACAGTTGTTAACAAATGTCACGTGAATATAGATTACAATCGAGACACGGTGCTGTTTTAACTGCCAGCGCCGGGCGGTTGCCTCCAGCGCGGCGTGCAGTATCAGGTAGCGGCAAACGCTTAAGGGAGCGCAGCTTGCACGCCGCGACACGCAAATTCTGTCCAGGAGGCTGGAAGCGGGGGTCGGCGCCCTCATCACACTGGAAATACGGCCCTCCTCGGCGCCACCATCCTGGGCCGATACCGTAATGGCTTTTCAATACCAGGTCGCAAGCGCAGGCGCGCCGCAAAAAGAACTCCGCCTACGACGCCGTTCCTCTCACGCACCGTGGCGAGGAAAACATTAAGTCCGCGCTCCGCCCAACTTCTCTTCGTTTCCAGCCGGCGTGGAAGTCTCGATTTGTATATTAATGATAGTCAGGCGGCACTCTGCGGGAAGGTAAACGCCTTTATCGGTACCACTCCTTGCCCTGACCCTTCCCAAAGCAACGAATTCACCTAGTACTACGTATGTGTCGACTCTGCGTTCACAACCACAATGGAGTAGAGCAGACGTGATGCTAGACTGGGCATGGATGACGGTAATGCAACTCTTCTTCAATAACAGTCGACTACAGACTCAGTGATGTACGTATAATATACACTACTAGGCATTAAAATTGCTACACCAAGAGGAAATGCAAATGATAAACGGGTATTCATTGGACAAATATACTATACTAGAACTGACATATGATTACGTTTTCACGCAAGTCGGGTGCATAGATCCTTAGAAATCAGTACCCATAACAACCACCTCTAGCCGTAATAACGGCCTTTATACGCCTGGGCATTGAGTCAAACAGAGCTTGGATGGCGTGTACAGGTACAGCTGCCCATGCAGTTTCAACACGATACCACAGTTAAAAAGTAGTGACTGGCGTATTGTGACGAGCCAGTTGCTCGGCCGTCATTGACCAGACGTTTTCAATTGGTGAGAGATCTGGAAAATGTGCTGGCCAGGGCAGCAGTCGAACATTTTCTGTATCCAGAAAGACCCGGACATGACCTGCGGTCGTGCATTATCCTCCTGAAATGTAGGGTTTCGCAAGAATAGAATGAAGGGAAGAGCCACGGATCATAACACATCTAAAATGTAACGTCCGCTGTTCAAAGTGCCGTTAATGCGAACAAGAGGCGACCGAGACGTGTAACAAATGGCACCCATACCATCACGCCGAGTGATACGCCAGTATGGCGGTGACACGCTTCCAATGTGCGTTCACCGCGTTGTCGCCAAACACGGATGCGATCAACATGACGCTGTAAACTGAACCTGGATTCTTCTGAAAAAATGACCTTCTGCCATTCGTGCACCCAGGTTCGTCGTTAAGTACACCTTCGCAGGCGCTACTGTCTGTGATGTAGCGTCAAGGGTAACCGCAGCCAAGCTCTCCGAGCTGATAGTCCATGCTGCTGCAAACGTTGTCGAACTGTTCGTAGAGATGGTTGTTGTCGTCCCCATCGGTTGACTGAGGGATCGTGACGTGGCTGCACGATCCGTTACAGCCATGCGGATAAGAAGCCTGTCCTAATGATACGAGGCCGCTGGGATCCAGCACGGCGTTTCGTATTACCCTCCTGAACCCACCGATTCCATATTCTGCTAAGAGTCATTGGATCTCGACCAACGCGAGCAGCAATGTCGCGGTGCGATGAACCGCAATCGCGACAGGCTACAATCCGTCCTTTGTCAAAGTCGGAAACGTGATGGTGCGCATTTCTCCTCCTTACACCAGGCATCACAACAACGTTTCACGACGCAACGCCGGTAAACTGCTGTTTGTGTATGAGAAATCGGTTGGAAACTTTCCTCATGTCAGCACGTTGTAGGTGTCACCACCGGCGCCAACCTTGTGTGAATGCTGTGAAAAGCTAATCATTTGCATGTCACAGCATCTTCTTTCTGTCGGTTAAATTTCGCGTCTGTAGTACGTCATCTTCGTGGTGTAGCAATTTTAATGGCCAGTAGTGTAATAAAGAGCCACGTTATTCTATTGATGAAGCCCACACCACTGAACAGTTTAAAAAGACATTGAAACTGGTGGCAAAAGTTCCCGGAAACAACACAATTGTTATTGGGCCTGGAGACAATGAACTGTCACTAAAGGAAAGCCCCACACATACGCAGTCAGAGGTTACAGACAAAGAGAAGAGATAAAGCTTGGATGATAATGGGCCACGTAAGTCAGAGTTGGTACAAGACTTTTGGTGTTGTTTTGTAATAGGGTATAACTGCCTAAAATCTTTTCCTGGACCTTTGTTTTGGTGTAAATGGTAAAAACAAGGGCTCTAACCAAAACGATACCCAGCAAGAAAATATTTTGTAAGACAATTCGAGACGCTACGAAAAGTGTCGGATAGTATGGGCCGCGCAAGTAAATATTACTTTTTAATATAAGAAAGCTGTATTTGTGGTTCATAGACAAATTAATCGGTTTATATATCAGAACTACAAGATAATAAAGTAAACAGTTGGTTAAAAAATCTTTCAACTTCTGGTCTATTGAAGTCTACGCAACGCAGTACACTTGTGGAGAGAGATTTTCTGTAAGACTTTCTGTCTGCCTGTTCATTTTCACAGTGATTTGTCTCGATGCAGTTTGAAATTTTCCGGCAAATGGTGAGGTAACCTTTGAAAGTCAGTATTAGCTATAGGCATTAATCTGGAATCTAAATCTCTCACGGGCGTTACATGCATTTTTTTTCAAATGTTGCTCTCAAAAATCACATCTGTATTGGCATGTAAGTCTACTCACTCCCAACAATGATTTCAATCTCCTTGGAAGACGCAAACGATCTTCATGAGCCATTTCGGTCATTTTGACTTCCAAAACTCTTGAAACCTCTGCTTTTGACCAGGAATACTGTCTTTGTCTGTGGTGCTTCGCCTGTAACGTGTTATTTTGCCTCCAGGGTAGGTACAACTATTTTCAGGAGATTATCGAACATCTTGAATCATATTACATTGTCGAGGTCGACAAATCCTAGAACGTATCTTGCTTCTTCTTACATGAGGACTCGATTGATGATAATAATGATGATGATGATGATGATGATGACGATGACAGGTGCTGTTGGGCACACATCATCATGATTTTCAGCGCCCTTAAGTAGATATTCGAGACGAGTGTGGTTAAACAAAATAATAGTTTTAAAATTAATTACAAGATTAATTAAAAAAAGAACAAGATCTTTCTCTCTCCCCCCCTTTCTCTCTCCCTCTCCCTCTCCCTCTCTCTCTCTCTCTCCCTCCCCCCCCTCTCTCTCTCTCTCTCTCTCACTCACTCTCTTTCACACACACACACACACACACACACACACACACACACACACACACACACACACACACACACAATAACGAGTGAAATCTTGTTCTTGCTGCCATTATCAAGCACGAAGTCAGAGATGCCTTCAACTATTTAAATTTGTAAGGTATGAGTAGCCGATTTTACTCTGTTAGCAGTAGGCGCATAATTGATCTTGTAGTCAGCTACATTGATGTGAACATGGTATTCTTATGTCAAACGAATAATATTATAAAAATCGTGTAACGGATAAATGTCGTATTAAAATTTGTGCTTGTCACTTATTATTCACCAGACCTTGAAGGCTCGGTAAATCGATATTAATTCATGACAGTGGTAGTGTGTAATGCGTTGAACAACAGGAGAACGCCAGCTGATTACAGTACAATACGTTTTCATATGTACAAAATCATTTGTTATTGCCGGCCGCTGTGGCCGATCGGTTCTAGGCGCTTCAGTCTGGAACTGCGCTGCTGCTACTGTCGCAGATTCGAATCCTGTCTCGGGCATGGATGTGTGTGATGTCCTTAGGTTAGTTAGGTTTAAGTAGTTCTAAGTCTAGGGGACTGACCTCAGATGTTAAGTCCCATAGTGCTTAGACCCATATGAACCTTTGTTATTGCTTCTAGGTAAACACACCACTTCGTGTTCTGACCTCTGTCTGATTAATTTTTAACTGCTCCGATTGCTTTCGTTCTTACTGGTAATTAAAAATCTTTACAGCTTCCGTATTACAGCTTGCGACTTTGGAAATCTTTTGTGGGAAGAGATTCTAAACCTGTTTTAAAAATATTTCCCCCTTACAGGAGAAGAGCTGCCTCTTAATTTCGGAAATACCTGTGTTGATGACAGCTCGGCCTCTATCGTCGTGCTAAACTGGTTTGACCCTGTGGTTATATGCTCTGACACCAGATGGAGCCTGCCACGCCTTCAATCCTTTTCAATCCAACATCATGGAATCGTATTATTCACCTAACGTCGGAAGCGGATGTAGGATTGAGGATGAGCTCCATCTCCCATGAAGGTGAACATTGAAATCGGAGAAATACCGAGGTCCCTGTGAGACAATTCTCAATAAAAAGAAGAATGGCCCATAAAAGTTGTTTATAGAATTGACACAGAACCCATTAACCTTCGGCGACTCTGTTTCGTTTGAACTACCACAGGAGTTTCGTTCTCCAAAAATCTAACAAAATGGCGATTAATTGTACTAGAAAGGTGGACAGTGGATTCATAAAAGAGAGAGAGAGAGAGAGAGACAGACAGTGATCGTTCTGTTCTCTGGAACTGTAGTGTAAAATTCGTACTATTCAATGTCGTCAACAGGATGCAATGCTTTGCAGTAACTGCAAGTTCATATTGATTTATTACTCGCCGTTAGTTGAGGGACATGAATTTATTACTTGTTCGCGTTGTAAAGTTCCTAGGACTCCCTTCGTAAATTCCACGTATACGCTCGATGTTTTCATCCACCGCGCACAGAGGAGCTGTGTTTTTTCCTTCGCATGTCACCCATCTCCTACAAGTTTTCGATGGCATTCGTAAATTTGCTAATGAGGAGGCTTCTCTTTGTGGAATTGTCGTCGAAATGCACATTGCGCATTAACGATGTAAGCTAATTTTTGCTAATTGCAGATCACAAAACAATAGTTCGTGATGTCGACATTTTCCTATACTCAAGCCACAGCACCAGTGCAGCTATGAATTGAACTTCTATGTACACTGTTCAAAACTTTCAGCTTTTATGTGTCTACGAGATTGTAGCTCTATTTCTGCCTTTTGTGGACTGAGACAGGAAAGTTCTTGAAACCTGTTCCTTCTTTTCCATTAACGAAGCTAGAGCATGTGGTAGTACTTTTACGTTGGCGGCCGTGGGACAACGACCTTATATTAAAAAACTAAAAACCTGCCTCGATTGCGAAAAAAGCACCTAGTGTTAAGTGTTAACCCAACTTTCGGCGTAAATAACTACACATTCTTCAGAACAAGAATAAAACCCACAAGTGCCTAAGAAGACCTTTGTCAATGATTAAAAGAACACCATAGCTATGCATTTATAAACGAAATAGAAAAGGAAAACACAAACAGTACATATGTACAAAGTCAAAACCATTACTTAACTTAATGGTGCACGTTCCACCTCACACCGGCCTATGTTCGATGGGTGTGGTGGAGCGTGTGAGGTGGAGCGTACACCATTAAGTTAAGTAGTGGTTTTGACTTTGTACATATGTACTGTTTGTGTTTTCCTTTTCTATTTCGTTTATAAATGCGTAGCTATGGTGTTCTTTTAATCATTGACAAAGGTCTTCTTAGGCTCTTGTGGGTTTTATTGTTGTTCTGAAGAAGGTGTAGTTATCTACGCCGAAATCTGGGTTAACACATAACACTAAGTGCTTTTTTCGCAATCGAGGCGGGTTTTTAGTTTTTTAATATATTAACCCACGATTGCTGACGCGCTGCGATGTCGAAGGTTCTTACAACGACCTTAGCTCCCCTGGGAAGGCAGCTGCTTCTCTTTAGGTCAGCGGAGGCTTGAAACCTGCCTAGCAAGACCTTAATCTAGGAGGTGCCATATTATTACTTTATGCAGGCCGTCGTGCACCACTTTGACCTCGTAGCCAGCATCCACGGCCCTCACTACGCAGCAGAATTTTGTGCTACGCAGTGGAGCCCGCGGGCACTCAGACCCGTGGATGGGACTGCGTGGATTTCTTTTACCTCGGTTTTTAGTATTATCTTTTATTTACTTGCAGAAATTGTTTTTAAGGAAAATACATTAATTTTGAAGTAGCAAACTACAAATTTACGACATGTTTCAAGAAGAGAACAAAAAGCTGACAGGAAACTGAAAAAACGGACGTAGAACCCCGCCCGGGGATGGGGATTTGGTATTGAACTTCGAGTCCGCGGGCACTCGGACCCGTGGATGGGACTGCGTGGATTTCTTTTATCTCGGTTTTTAGTATTATTTTTTATTTACTTGCAGAAATTGTTTTTAAGGAAAATACATTAATTTTGAAGTAGCAAACTACAAATTTACGACATGTTTCAAGAAGAGAACAAAAAGCTGACAGGAAACTGAAAAAACGGACGTAGAACCCCGCCCGGGGATGGGGATTTGGTATTTTGAACTTCGAGTCCTGCTTCACTCATTGTATCGTGTATTTTCCGTTGTGTGTTCTATGCCGATGAGTAAGTGCCGGTTTCTACTCCGTTTCAAAAGGAAGTACTGAGGGCAATTAATTTTCCTGCACCGCATACGCACCGATTGCTTTTTGAAAGCAACACTTGCTGTTGGTGATTGGTATAAGGGCAGTGTACAGCCACGAAATGAACCTTGCCTCGGCCAAGACTGACATGGCGCATCTGTAACTGCGCTTCGATAATCTGCCAATTGCCTATACTGCAAACTTTGAGTCGCCGCCTACATTATATCAGGTCCCCAGTGATCTGCAATGAGAATGGTATAACGGGAATAGAATTCGTTATGAATAGGAAGGTAGGGCAGAGAGCGTGTTACTGTGAACAGTTCCAGTGACAGGGTTGTTCTCATCAGAACAGACAGCAAAATGAAACGATCGTGTGGCATTGTCGGCCGGAAAGCCCAAACTGGGAAGTTCAGCCGCTGGCTTGCAGTTCTTGTGTCAGTCGACATCACATTGCGAGACTTGGGCCTCGGTGGTGATGTTGACGAGAGCATGATAAGGACAATACAACACCCAGTGCATGAGCGGAGAAAATCTCCAGCACAGCCGGGAATCGAACCCAGGCCCGCAACATGGTAGACTAACAAGTTACCTCTCAGCTAAGCAGGCAAATAGAATCGACAGCAAACCACGCCGACAACGATAATTCTAGTACACTTCCCGACGTCGCAAGTTGAAGATGAAGACACAGAGAAAATATATGTGTTTTTGAAAGGGTAATTCAGTATGTACAGATAGATGAAAATCTAAGTCACGGGGGACTGAAATGCAGTTGTAGGTGAAGGAGTAGCAGAAACGGTTACGGTAGAATGTGGGCTTGGCACTAGAAATGAGAGGGGAGAAAGGCTAATAGAGTTCTGCAACAAAATTGCAGCTAGTAATAGCGAATTTTCTGTTCAAGAATTACGAGAAGAGAGACTCTTGGAGAAGGCAGAGAAGTAGGGGAAGATTTCAGTTGAATTTCGTCACGGTCAGACAAATATTCCGAAATTAGATACTGGACTGTAAGGCATACCCAGAAGCAGAGACAGGGTCAGATCACAATTTAGTAGTGATGAAGAGAAGGCCGACGTTTAAGGGATTCGTCAGGATGAATCAATACGCAAAGAAGTGGGAAACGAGTACTAAGGAATGAAGAGTTTCGCTCTCTAAGGCGATAATACAACAAGGACTTGCTCAGTAGGTAGTTCAGTTGAAAAGAAATGGATATCTCCCAAAATGACAATTACAGAATTTGGAAAGGTAAACATAGGTACATAGAAGATAGCTGCGAAGAAACCATGGGTAACAGAAGAAACGCTTAACTTCATCGATGGAACAAGGAAGTTCAAAAACATTCAGGCAAAGTCAGAAAAACAAGTTGCTGAGAAATGAAAAAAATAGGAAGTACAGGGAAGCTAAGACGAAACTGGTGCATGAAATATGAAGAAATCGGAAAAGAAGCGACTGTATGAACCACTGACCCCGCGGATAGCAAAATCAAAATAACTTTCGGTGAAATTAAAAGAGGGATGGTAACATTAAGGGTGCAATTACAAATCCATTGTTAAATACAGGGGAGAGAGCGGATAGGTGGAAAGAGTACATTGAAGACTTCTATGACGGGAAAATTTGTGTGATATGATAGAAGACGAAGCAGGAATCGATACAGTATTAGAATCAATATTTAAAAGAACTTTGAAAGACTTAAGATCAAATAAAGCAGAAGGCGCACATAACATTCCGTCAGAATTTCTAAGCTCATTGGGAAAGCGGCAACAAAACGACTATTCACATTGGTGTGTAGAATGTATGAGTCTGGCGATATACCATCTGACTTTCGAAACCATAGCATCCACACAGTTCTGGACAGAGATGACAACGCCGAGAATTATCGCACAATCAGCTTAATAGCTGATACATACAAGCTACTGATAATAATAATAAACAAATGATTGCAAAAGAAAATTGAAATTGCGTTAGACGATGTTCAGTTTAGCTTTAGGAAAGGCAAAGGCACCAGAGACGCAGTTCTGACTTTGCGAGTGATAATGGAATCAAGACTAAAGCAAAATGAATTTATAGGATTTGTCGACCTGGAATAACCCTTTGACGTTGTAAAATGGGGAAAGATGTTCGAAATTCTGAGATAAATAGGGGTAGTATACAACATGTACAAGAGCCAAGAGTGAAGTGATCAAATTAAAAAGGGCTGAGCACTATGGGACTAAACTTCTGACGTCATCAGTCCCCTAGAACTTAGAACTACTTAAACCTAACTAACTTAAGGGCATCACATACATCCATGCCTGAGGCAGGATTCGAACCTGCGACCGTAGCGGTCGCGCGGTTCCAGACTGTAGCGCCCAGAACTGCTCGGCCACACCAACCGGCTGTAAGACAGGGATGTAGTCTTTCGCCCGTACCGTTCAATCGTACATCGAAGAAGCAATGATGAAAAAAGAAAGGTTTAGGAGTGGGATTAAAATTCATGGTGAAAGGATACCAGTGATACGATTCGCTGATGACATTGCTACATTAAGTGAAAGTGGAGAAGAATTACATGATCTGCTGAATGGAATTAACAGTCTAATGGGTGCAGAATATGGACTGAGGCTAAATCGAAGAAAGACGAAAGTAATGAGAAGCAGCAGGAATGAGAACGGCGAGAAATTTAACATCAGGGTTGATGGTCACGAAAAATGACCAATGGCGTACGGATCAGGAAGGTCTCAAAAGAAGACTAGCACTGGCAAAAAGGGCGGTCCTGTCCAAGAGTACTAGTATCAAACACAGGCCTTCCTCAATTACATTCAAGAGAGGTTCAATTGTGATATCCCAGAAGGTAAGTCCGCAGATAGAGCCTAATGGATATATTTTGGTAATCCTTTTGGCAACCTCAGGGTTGTCCTCTTGCCATTGTGTTCCTACAGTAGTCTAGGAAACAGGGATCCAGATATCTATAGTTCTCGAAATCGTCCAGACGTTACTGACCACCAAAGACGATCAATCGTGCAAGCTATTTTTTACGCATTGCATGTCCATGCTTCTCTGGAAAACCTGATCAGTTGCTTCATCAACAGATTTTCCCGGCCTACAGTCAAAGCCAAATTGGTGTTGACTAAAGCCATGGAGTGCCCTGTGGGCCTGGAGACAGTTACACAGAAGCCTCTCATGGACTTTAGCCAATCTATCTAATCTGTCTATCAAGAAAATTGGAACGTATGATTTTGATTAAGACGGATCCCTGGCTGTGCGTCTTTTAATAATTAATGCATTAGATGTTTTCTAGACTGCAGACACCCGACCCAGCCTCAGGGCATCATTTATTAAATTTGTTAATTATGAGGACATCTGCGGTTACTTGTGCAATGTTTCGTTGAGGATATGGTCTGGCCGTGATGCTTCCTTGGTTTTCAAGCCAGCAATTGCTAGCGCGATCTCTTTTAGTAACATTCCCAATGTGATCTGTTGTAGATGTGTTGTGACGCAATGTTCCAAGTGTTCTTGTCTAGTCCTGATTAGTACGGATTTTCGCTTCCCTATATTCTTTCAGTCAAATATGTCCGTGGCGAATGGTGCTTGCCCTCAGGTAGAGCCTCCTCTTGCGTCTCATATCCTGTCTCAGCCCACATAGTTCGGAGCTCCAGGAAGCATCTGACATACGGTGGTTAATGACGGTCGGTATGTGTTTTCGTTGGGCAGTGGGCGGTTTGTAATATTTGCTGAAGTCTTTACGCTCTTAAAGTCTACAATTTCATCTAAAGTTTTCGATAAGTTTATCTCTTACGTAAATTTGAATTCCCTCCCAGTTTGCCCTGCTTATTAAATATTTATTTCATGGTGAAGCATGATCTATTTTAGTCGTTGTGTGAATGATGATTGCATAACTATTACATATCGTTACATGCAGACGCACACTGTAGTATTTCTATATTTACAGCTACATAATTAACTTTAGTTATGGTTGTACTGATACTGCCAGCAGCTTCTCCTATAAATATTGGTGGTTGTCTTTTCTTTGTTGCTAACGTGCAGATTGATCAGACTTGGGATGTCATTAACGATCTGATGGCGGTCATCAATGGAACCACAATGCCACAAGATGGATCTGGAATTGGTGTCGGCTGCGGTGATCATCATCTTCCCTCTTGTTGGTTGCAGTGATCACCTTTTTCCCTCTCAAGTAACGTACTATCTGTTGTACCATGTGTTGAATCATATTTGAGTACTGGGTGTACCATGACGCCAATATCCATGTGTATATACCCGTGGTTACCACTACTGTTACAACATCTCTGATCACAAATGGGTGATTTTCGTAGTGTGATACTTGGTCTCCACTGTCAATATAGTATGGTTCAGTTGGTTCAAATGGCTCTGAGCACTATGGGACTCAACTGCTGAGGTCATTAGTCCCCTAGAACTAGTTAAACCTAACTAACCTAAGGACATCACAAACATCCATGCCCGAGGCAGGATTCGAACCTGCGACCGTAGCGGTCTTGCGGTTCCAGACTGCAGCGCCTTTAACCGCACGGCCACTTCGGCCGGCATCAATATAGTAGCCATGGTCTCTATATCTCCTGTCAGCTGTTGCTGTGGGGGGGGGGGGGGGGGGGCACATATTAATTTTCCATTTGTACAATATCGGTCTCAAAGGCTGGTGAAATCAACTTTAAACTCTTGGGATAGCCTGGGACATTTCGCACTCACACTCAATTCTAGTCCTTAAAGCAATGAGCTGAGAGATCTTCACGGCTGTCTTGTGTACACTTGGTACTTCAGACTTGTTGAATGTTGAAACATCTGGCAGTAGACAATCGAGCCTATCATCAATTACTTGCAGGCAAAGGCTTTTTGATCCCTAATTGACCGTGGGTTTGATAAAAGCACAGCAGAAGGGAAGAGGGCATAATAATAGTTAGAAATATGGAAATAACACTGCTGTATTTTTCAGTGTACATTGGGATTGAGCCAGCAAAGAAAACACTCAAAAAATATGGTACTGGTTATTATACAGTCGGCTGCTGTATTTTAAGGGTTAATGGGAATAGTATAGAAGAAAAATGATCACAAATGGAAAATAGGATCTGTTCGTAATATAGGCAAGGTAGTCACGCCAGTAGTCATCGTACATGACATTAACCCGTTGGAAACGCTGAGACTCTAATTCACAAAAACCAAAGTATTTACTGGTGGTAGCAAAGAGTAAGGGTAGGCCTTGCAAGGATGAGAATCACATTGAGAGACATCGGTTCTTTACCTCACTTGGTCATGTATTCTAAAGTGTAGGTGGCAATGGTACAGCATCTTGGGTTAAGGCAGCTTTGGCAGAGGTGAATTTCTAATAAAATCACGGTGGTTGTTATAATTAATGTCCCAAGAACCATAACTTTATGCACAAAAGACTGCGTGTTTCATCTGATAGCCAATACTTACTAAACCTCTGCATCACACGGCGGCTGCTCTTTCGTACATGGGCGAAAGAACGGACACGTCGTATTCATTTAACTGGTTCGCCTTGGTGGACAATGAATCCGCAACCTTCATTGCGGACCGACATTTACGTTCGATCTCCAGTGGAAATTTAAAATTTGTGAGTGTGACGGACATGGACGGGGATTGTGAACAGGTCCTGCTAGATTGAAATGTGAGTCAGCTGGAGAGCGTCCTGAATAGTCGGCGCATTTGCAATAAACCCTGTGCCTGGGTGGTGCAATAGTAAACACAACCCTCGGAGGTTCGAGTCCTCCCTCGGGCATGGGTGTGTGTGTCGTCCTTAGCGTAAGTTAGTTTAAGTTAGATTAAGTAGTGTGTAAGCTTAGGGACCGATGACCTCAGCAATATGGTCCCATAAGACCTTACCACAAATTTCCAATTTCCATTTTTGATGCAACTTTTACTAAAGCTACAACCCATTCACCTTCTATATTGCCGTCGTCTTGCGAGATTATGTTTTACAACCTGGCACGTCCTGATGAAGTTTGTAACTACATAAAGTCATAGGCCTGCCGGTTCATAACACGAATGCATGTAACAGATGACTACAGGTAATGATGATAGTTTTTACTGCATATTCGGCGCTTTTTTTACGTTTTGGACGATCTTAATACGGTTGTAGAAAGCAACCGCAACTTATTATCGTGGCTTAACTGTACAGAGAAAAAAAATTGCGGTCTAGACATTACTTTTTTTAATAAATAAATAATTTGTGTTTCTTAAAAGACGTTTTTCTTTTGTCTTGATCCATACTACGACCTCTGAAAGTGGCTTTCCTACAATCTTGGCAACAAGAACAGTGGCACATGTGTTCCACTGTCAGACATACCACAAAGATTTTCGCTTATAACTTTTCACTTGGTCGTTTTCGGACCAGGATCCTTTGCAGCTGTACTTTCTCCACCATCCCCTAAAGTTTACAGAGTCATAATGGAATCATCCTGTATAACTGATTCTGTAATAAATGGTATAAACTTTTTAATGATTATGTAGAATCCGCCTCGATTGCAAATAGAAACCGGATGGTGACCCAGGTTTTGGCACGGATAACCACGCCTTCTTCGGAACACACAAAAACTACAAACTGCCTAAAGAGGCATGCTTCGACGTTAATACAGAACGCCCAAAAGGGCCATGCCTCTATAGGCAGTTTGTAGTTTTTGTATGTTCCGAAAAAGGCGTGGTTGTCCGCGCCAAAACCTAGGTCAACATCCGGTTTCTATTTGCAATCGAGGCGGATTCTTTATAGTCATTAAATTATTCAAGATTGCTGATGCGCTGCAATGTTAAAAGTTCTCAGGTATGAACTTTGAATTACAATAGTCACTCAGAAGTTGTATTACTGGTACCGACTTTGAGAGAATTGATATAAACACTTTTACCCTGTAGTATGCCGATGCCCAGCAATCTTAGTTGCTAAAATATATCCTAAACATAACACAGTATAGCAATTGCAATTCATTTACAGAATGAAATTTTTGACTCTGCAGTGGAGAGTGTGCTGACGTCATACTATGCAGCAGATGAAAACTGTTTGCCAGACTGAGACTCGAATTCGGGACCTTTACCTTTTGCTGGCAAGTGCTCTACCAACAGAGCTACCCAAACTGAGCTTTTGTAGCTCAGTTGGTGGAGCACTTGCCCACAAAAAGCAAAGGTCCCGATTTGGAGTCTCGGCCCAGCACATAGTTTTAATGTGCCAGGAAGTTTCACATTTCATTTATTTTGCTCAAGGGGGGTAGGACGTCAAGCGGGCCGACTTGGAGCAGGAGAGGCACCTCAGGACATTTTAATTTCCACTGTCTATACTTTTACAAGTAAATTCATAAAAATTTGTCAGCATGACCAGGAAGGATTCAGAATTCACACTCATAGCAGTGCAAGTTCTAAAACATAACGTAATAATTTTCTTTACATGTGAAATTTCAACATTTTTTTCACTTACTAATGGCAGCATTTTTTGCTATAGGTACACTTTTCTTCCTAAGTAAGAGAGATTCTTCGATGAATTTTGCACAGCATGCAAACCATACTTAAAGGTGTATGAAACTCTAGAATTTTCCAAATCTATTAAAACCTGTGGTAAAAATTGAGGTAATTAACTATAAAATTTGTGTTTCTTCTACACATGAAGTTTAAAATATAACAGTTCATTCGTTTTTTCATAGATTAAATAAATTCTAGTTTTATGGTATGTATGCTGTGCAAAATTCATCGAAGAATCTCTCTAACTTATGAAGAAAAGTGTACCTATAGCAACAAATGCAGCCATTAGTAAGTGAAAAAATGATGAAATTTCGCACATAAAAAAAATTATTTTGTTATGTTTTAGAACGTCCACTGCAGCAGGTGTGAATCCTGAATCCTTCCTGGTGATGCTGACAGAGTTTTATGAATTTATTTGTGAAAGTATAGACACTGGAAATTAAAATGTCCTGAGATGCCTCTACTGCTCCAACTCGGCCCGTTTGACTTCCTACCCCCTTAATTAAATAATACTATTATTGGTGTGGTGATCTGTGTGGTTTTTCAATGACAACTGCCGATTTCTGAGATGCTACAAGGTGGTAAATGTGCTGGCATAAACCTCTCCGCGGACGATTACGGTCTCCATGGTCGCGCCACAGGTAGCCTACTTGCAGGCGCGGTAGCAGCCGCTTGTTTTGAGAGCGAGTCTGGCGCCGCGGGCCGACGTAAACAAACAGCTGCGTGTTTTGCCGGCGCCCTGCGCGCTGCACCCTGCACCCTGCGCTCGCTCCGGCCAGCGTTTCCAGACCAGACCCTAGCAGAGGAGAACCGAGCAGACGCTCATTAATTACGCGGCGAGCCGCAGCCGGCAGCCGGCGCGTCCGCCCGCCCCCGCTCCTTCCGGCGGCCCTACCGTAAACACTTGTTAAACAGCCCGCTGCTCGCTCACTCTGTTTGTGATTCCGTAAGTGCGCCTCTGAACGCGTGAGACCATCCCTGTCCGCAGAGGTACGCGACATTTACAGAGTTGTCAGACATTATGTGACACATTTTTAAAGAAACCTTGTGGTGACGGATTCTATTAAGTAAGAATGTCATCAGACTCTCATTTAAAACTTGTAGTGATGAGCAGCAGAAATGTGATAAGCTGTAAATTTAACTTCGCTTTTGGGGAGCAGGAAGTGGGTTAAGTCAAGGAATTCTGATACGTTGGAAGTGAAATAACGAATGACATACTAAGCGAGGAAGATATAACAGTAGACTCCATGGCGTGTTGTTTGCACCACGACCAAATAGTGTATAGAATTGGAAGGAAACTTAGCATTGGTCGAATTTTGTTGTTTTATTGTCAGCAAAATCGATTTTCGGTCACTTAGTGACCACCCTCAGTGCTGCAATATACAATTAAAATTGGTAGGCACCGGTATCAAGCTGTAACCACAAGCTTAGAGAGATTTATGTGATCGCTCTAAGCTTGTGGTTATAGCTTGATACCAGTGCCTACCAGTTTTAATTGTATATGTTCATAGCAAAGTTTCTGGATACTAATCACCATTTCTGAGCACCGTAAAAAGTTGTAGATAATACTTCACACGATCTTCAGATCAGCACGAGATCACCCTTGTATGTTTCCCGAGCAACTTCCCAAGATCGCTCTAAGCTTGTGGTTATAGCTTGATACCAGTGCATACCAATTTTAATTGTATATTACAGCACTGAGGATGGCCACTAAGCGACCAAAAATCGATTTTTCTGACAATAAAACAACAAAATACGGCCAATGCTGATTTCCCTTCCAATTCTATATAACAGTAGAGTAAAAGTGAAAGACAGTGTGTTCCTGCTTCGAGAAATCTACTAATATCAAACGTGGATCTTCATTTTAAGAATAAAATTCTGAAAATGTAAGTTTGGAGCCCAGAATTGTAGCCAAGAGCTCCATGGACCATGACAAAACCAGAAAAGGAAACAGTTACTGTTTGAAATATGCTTTTATAAGTGGTTGTTCAGAACTCGGTGGAATAATAAGATATCAGGAGATTCTCCACAGAATCGGTGAGGAAACGTATATTTGGACAAAAACCTGACAGGCTGATAAAATAAGTGTCAACACATGGGGAATAGCATCAGTGGTGCTAAAAGTAGCTGTTGTGGTAACACGTATTGACACCACCACATAACAATCATAGCAAAGGAACTGCAAGTTTCTGTAAGACTCGGTATTGGTCATGAGGGATCTGACAGACCCAATGCTGCACACCCGCTGAGCCACATTCCAGTGGCTCTGTACCACGCATTCCCTCTGCTGTCATGATACTGGATGGCCAATGACAGCCACTCACCCTACTTGCACTCGGAGCCACTCCGTAATGACACCATTGATCATGCCTAGCACAATGAGCCTCATCCTGGCTGACATTATGATTCGGAGAATGCTCAGGAAGCAAAGACAGTTGCACTCGCGGTACAAGAAAGATCCGGAGAATGAGGACAGGCAAAAGTTAGTAGAGATTCGTGCTGCTGTAAAAAGAGTGATGCGCGAAGCATACAACCACTACCACCATCATACCTTCCCCCCTGCGGGTCCGGGGTAAGAATAGGCCCGAGGTATTCCTGCTTGTCGTAAGAGGCGACTAAAATGAGTTTCAACCGTTTCGGCCTTCCGTATGATGGTCCCCCTTGGGGTTTGACCTCCATTTTTCAAAATTCTACAGAAGTACGAGCCTTTTGGGGAAGGACGCCTTATGTGGTGTATCACTGGTCCTCAGTGCACTAAGACCTTGGCACTCAGCATTGTAACGGCGTTGTAACCATACCCACTATTCCTCAAATTGGGCCTAAACGCCTGATGGGTTGTACAAGTTACACCCATAGTGCATCCCCATCTGCACCTACGATCACGATGGACTTTCCACGGCACCCAAAATCCAGCATGGTAGCCAGCCCATTGTGTTGACAACACACGGATCGTACTGCCGATACCTGAGCTACACCCTCCCCACGTCGGCCAAGGAGTAGATGCCCGTCTCCTTGGGGCATCAGGACTCCCGGCAATGGTCATCCTGCCAAGTGGCCCTTGCTGAGGCTGGGTGGCGCCCGTGGAGAGAGCCCCTGGTCGGAGTGGGTGGTATCGGGGCGGACGTTTTGCAGATGAAACGTCAACATGTATCAGGTCGCTCTGTGGCCGAGTCTTTTAAAAAGAAAGGTACTGTCTGGTTCTGGTTCTCCTGCCCTTTCCCCCTTGGCCACTCCCTGGGAGGAAGGACAGGCCCGCTAGCTTGGGGCGAAGTACTTCCCCCGCTATTTGGTCTGTTCTCGGACCGATGGGGGGGCGTTTGCCACCTCCAAGCCCATGTTCTTTGTTCAGCACATCAAGGACATCTTCGGGGAAATCGAGGGTCTCAGTAAAATGCGTTCGGGGTCCGTTCTTATAAAGACCACCTCCTCCACACAGTCGGCGGCGCTCCAGGTGTGCGACTGACTAGGGGACATCCCAGTGTCCATTGTCCCGCATCTGGCACTGAATAGGACGCAGGGGGTTATTTTTCATCAGGACCTCCCGCTGCAATCTGATGAGGAGCTCAGGGCCAACCTGGAGCGCCAAGGCGTGCATTTCGTCCGGCGAGTCCAGCGCGGCCCCAAAGACTGTCACATCGACACCGGGGCCTTTATCCTCGCCTTTGAGGGGGACGTTCTCCCAGAGAAGGTAAAGGTGATGTGCTACCGGTGCGACGTGCGACCTTTCGCTTTGGGCACATGTCGTCATGGTGTGAGGCTGAGCCCCTTTGTGGCGATTGTGGATGTCCTCTTCGTGCGGAACATACATGCACCCCACCACCTCGGTGCATTAATTGTCCTGGCATCCACTCGCCTAGATCTTTAGATTGCCCCGCGTATCAGAAGGAGAAGAAGATTATTCTGAGGCCAGGAAGAAGTATGACCACCTCCATCCCGTGCCGTTGACAACTTCGTTTGCCTCAGTCGTGTCCACTCCTTCCACAGTATCCTCACCCCCATCCTGTCCCCCCTCCACCTCCTCTCCCTATCTGGGGTCTATGCCTCTGCCTCCCAAATCCTCCTCCCCGCGGCCCCCGCCCCCTCTGCCCCAGGGGCCACCCTACCTCCTCCTCCCCCCCCCCGCCGCCTGAGAAGCGATCCTCTTCTCAGGCGTCCATCGGGGAAACGTTCTGGACCCTGGCTTCCGAGGTCCGGCGTTCCAAAACGGACCCTGTGCGTGAGGACCTTCTTCGGGTCCAGCCCACCATCCCTGTGCCTCCTTGGACTTCCAAGAAGGCCTCCAAGGAGAAGTCTCTATCCCCCTCTCCACCCTGGCGCGTTTCGTCTGATGCTCCATCCGTGAGTCGCTGCTCCCGGCCATCCTCAGTTTCGCCGGGACGCTCTGCTGCCAGGCGCTCAGCTGGCCTCTCGTCGGCAAATGATGCTGCCCCTCCTACGCAACTCGGGACAGCAGCCACAGCTGGCGACGACTCGATGGAACAGGATCCGTCTCCCACTGGTTGTAGCGTTGTTCCCTCGAAACCTGGCCCTCTGCGGCCGTCGAGGTGTCCAGCTCTTCCCCGTCTCGTTGCCCCATTTTTCTGACTAGCGACGGCCTTGTTACATTGGAACATAAGAGGTATTCGATCTAATCAGGAGGAATTACAACTGCTCCTCTGCCTGCACTGTCCGCTCGTCCTTGGTCTCCAGGAAACCAAGTTGCGCCCAACTGACAGTATTGCCTTTACCCACTATACCTCGGAGCGGTATGACCTCACCCCTGTGGACGGTATTCCAGCTCATGGTGGGGTCATGCAGCTCGTTCAGGACGATGTCTATTACCATCCCATCCCATTGACCACCCCACTCCAAACAATAGCTGTCCGTATTACTCTTTCTGCCCTTACTTTTTCAGTTTGTACCGTCTACACTCCATCGTCATCCGCAGTTAGTCGGGCTGACATGATGCACCTCATTGTTCAGCTTCCTCCGCCGTTTTTATTGTTTGGCGACTTCAATGCCCATCATCCCCTTTGGGGCTCTCCTGCATCCTGTCAAAGAGGCTCACTCTTGGCAGATGTCTTCATCCATCTCAATCTTGTCTGCCTCAATACTGGCGCCCCGATTTTCCTCTCGGACTCTACTCATACCTACTCCCACTTGGACCTTTCGATCTGTTCTACCACTCTTGCCTGTCGGTTCGAGTGGTATGTCCTTTCTGACACCTATTCGAGTGACCACTTCCCCTGTGTCGTTCGTCTCCTGCACCACACCCTATCCCCACGTCCTTCGAGCTGGAACATACCGAAAGCTGACTGGGGACTTAACTCCTCCCTGGCGACCTTTCCGGACCACGATTTTCTCAGTTGTGACAGTCAGGTCGAATACCTCACAGCTGTTATCATCAATGCTGTCGAACGTTCCATTCCTCATACTACCTCTTCTTCACGTCGCGTTTCCGTCCCCTGGTGGAATGAGGCTTGTAGAGACGCTATCCGTGCTCGACGACGTGCTTTACGCACCTTTCGCCGCCATCCTACGTTGGCGAATTGTATTGGATACAAACGACTCCGAGCACAATGCCGTGGAGTCATCAAAGACAGCAAAAAAGCTTGTTGTCCTCTTTCACCAGCTCCTTTAACAGTTTTACTCCCTCTTCTGTCGTTTGGGGTGGCCTGCGCCGGCTGTCGGGCATTAAGGCCCACTCATCGGTACCTGGCGTGACCTCAGGTAATGAGGTCCTTGTTGATCCTGTGGCTGTCTCCAACGCCTTCGGCCGCTTTTTCGCGGAGGTTTCAAGCTCCGCCCATTACCACCCTGCCTTCCTTCCCAGGAAGGAGGCAGAAGAGGCTTGGCGACCTTCCTTCCACTCGCTGAATCTGGAAACTTATAATGCCCCCTTTACTATGCGGGAACTCGAAAGTGCGCTTGCACTGTCCCGGTCCTCTGCTCCGGGGCCAGATGCCATTCACGTTCAGATGCTGGCACACCTTTCTCCGGCGGGCAAAAGCTTCCTTCTTCGTACCTACAATCGCGTCTGGACCGAAGGTCAGGTCCCCATGCGTTGGCGTGACGCTGTCGTTGTTCCTATACCCAAACCCGGGAAGGATAGACACCTTCCTTCTAGTTACCGCCCCATTTCTCTTACAAGCTTTGTCTGTAAGGTGATGGAGCGCATGGTTAATGCTCGGTTAGTCTGGATTCTTGAATCTCGACAGCTACTTACCAATGTCAAATGCGGCTTTCGTCGCCGCCGCTCCGCTGTTGACCACCTTGTGACCTTGTCGACATTCATCATGAACAACTTTTTGCGAAAGCGCCAAACGGTAGCCGTGTTCTTCGATTTGGAGAAGGCTTATGATGCCTGTTGGAGAGGAGGTATCCTCCGCACTATGCACAGGTGGGGTCTATGCGGTCGCCTGCCCCTTTTTATTGATTCCCTTTTTAACAGATCGAAAGTTTACGGTACGTGTGGGTTCCGTATTGTCCGACGTCTTCCTCCAGGAGAACGGAGTGCCTCAGGGCTCCGTCTTAAGTGTAGCCCTTTTTGCCATCGCGATCAATCCAATTATGGATTGCGTTCCACCTAATGCCTCAGGCTCTCTCTCTCTGTCGATGACTTCGCGATCTACTGCAGTGCCCAGAGAACATGCCTCCTGGAGCGCTGCCTTCAGCGTTGTCTAGACAGCCTATACTCAAGGAGCGTGGCAAATGGCTTCCAGTTCTCTGAAGAGAAGACGGTTTGTATCAACTTTCGGCGATATAAAGCGTTGCTTCTGCCATCCTTACATCTCGGTCCCGTTGTTCTCCCATTCGTGGAAACTACTAAGTTTCTAGGGCTCACATTGGACAGGAAACTTTGTTGGTCTCCGCACGTCTCTTATTTGGCGGCCCGTTGAACACGTTCCCTTAATGTCGTCTGATTTCTTAGTGGTTCATCTTGGGGAACAGATCGCACTGTCCTGCTTCGCTTGTATCGGTCTATAGTCGGATCGATGCTGGATTATGGGAGCTTCGTCTACTCGTCTGCTCGGCCATCCCTCTTACGCCGTCTCAACTCCATCCACCATCGGGGGTTACGTCTTGCGACCGGAGCCTTCTACACTAGACCTGTCGAGAGTCTTTATGCTGAAACTGCCGAATTACCATTGACCTACCGGCGCGACGTACTGCTGTGTCGGTATGCCTGCCGGCTGTTGTCAATGCCCGACCACCCCTCTTATCAGTCCTTCTTTGCCGATTCTCTCGACCGTCAGTACGGGTTGTATGTGTCTGCCCTGCTGCCCCCTGGAGTCCGCTTCCGTCGCCTGCTTCGACAATTGGATTTTGCCCTCCCTACCACCTTCAGAGAGGGTGAGAGCCCGACACCACCTTGGCTCCAAGCTCCGGTTCATAGTTATCTCGACCTCAGCTCGCTCCCGAAGGAGGGTACTCCGGCTGCAGTGTATTGCTCACGGTTTGTCGAACTTCGTGCTCGACTTGCCAGTCACACCTATATTTACACCGATGGCTCCAAAACTTACGATGGTGTCGGCTGTGCCTTTGTCGTCGGGGCCGTCACCTTTAAATACCGGCTCCTCGACCTATGTTCCAGCTTTACGGCCGAGCTTTTTGCTCTCCATCAGGCCGTTCAGTATGCCCGCCGCCACCGCCATTCATCGCATGTACTCTGCTCTGATTCACTCAGTGCTCTTCAGAGCCTTGGAGCTCCCTATCCGGTCCATCCCTTGGTGCAACGGATCCAGCAGTCCCTCCATTCTTTCGCTGATGATGGCTCTCCTGTCAGCTTTCTGTGGGTTCCCGGACATGTAGGAGTGCCTGGGAATGAGGCTGCAGTCCTCCTGCCTCGGCCAGCCTCCCATTGTGTCCCGTCATCTGACGTTAGTGGGGTTGTTTGTAAGAGGCTTGTGTCGTTGTGGTGGGATACTTGGTCATTCCTTCAAGGAAACAAGCTCCAGGCAGTAAAACCGTTCCCAACTGCTTGGACAACCTCCTCCCGACCATCTCGGCGAGAACAGGTCCTTCTGACCGGGTTGCGGATTGGGCATTGCCGGTTTAGCCACCGCTACCTGCTCTCTGGTGACCCAGCCCCGCAGTGCCCTTGTGGTCATGCATTAACAGTGCGCCATGTTTTATTGTCGTGTCCCCGCTTTAGTCAATCTCGTGTTGTCCTGTCCCTGCCATCTACTTTACCGGATATTTTAGCTGATGACGCTCGAGCAGCTGCTCGTGTTCTTCGTTTTATTACTTTGACTGGATTGTCCAAAGGCATCTAACTCTTATTTTATCTGCATCTTTGTAAGGACTTTCTGGTGTCCCCCCCCCCCCCCCCCTCTTGAGTTTTACTAGATTCTATGTGCTCTAACAATTGTGACTGGGCGCTAATGACCTCAGTAGTTGAGCGCCCTTAAACCCCCCCCCCCCCCAAAAAAAAACCAATCATACCTTATCAAAAGATCTTGCTGAAAATCCAAGGAATTTCTGGTCTTACGTAAAATCGGTAAGCGGGTCGAAGGCTTCCATCCAGTCTGGCATGGCAACAGAAGACAGCAAAACGAAAGCTGAAATTTTAAATGTAGCATTTGAGAAATCTTTCACGCAGGAGGATCGTACAAACATACCGCTGTTTGAGTCTCGTACAGATTCCCGTAAGGGGGACATAGACATCCCTGGGGTTGTGAAGCAGCTGAATGGGTTGAAAATAAATAAATCGCCATTCGGTTTTACAGAGAGTACTCTACTGCATTGGCTCCTTACTTAGCTTGCATTTATCGCGAATGTCTTGCCCAACGTAAAGTCCCGAGCGACTGGAAGAAAGCGCAGGTGACGCCTGTATATAAGAAGGGTAGAAGGACGGATCCTCAAAATTAGAGACCAATATCCTTAACATCGGTTTGTTGCAGGATTCTCAAACACATTCTCATTTCGAATATAATGAATTTCCTGGAGACAGAGAATTTGCTGTCCATGCATCAGCACGGCTTTAGAAAGCATTGCTCCTGCGAAACGCAACTCGACCTTTTTTCACATGATATCTTGCGAACCATGGATGAAGGGTATCAGACGGATGCCATATTCCTTGAGTTCCGGAAAGCATTTGACTCGGTGCCGCACTGCAGACTCCTAAATAAGGTACGATCATATGGGATTGGTTCCAAAAATGGTTCAAATGGCTCTGAGCACTATGGGACTTAACATCTTAGGTCATCAGTCCCCTAGAACTTAGAACTACTTAAACCTAACTAACCTAAGGACATCACACACATCTATGCCCGAGGCAGGATTCGAACCTGCGACCGTAGCAGTCCCGCGGTTCCGGACTGCAGCGCCTAGAACGCACGACCACCGCGGACGGTGGATTGGTTCCCAAATATGTGAGTGACTCGAAGACTTCTTAAGTAATAGAACCCAGTACGTTGTCCTCGATGGTGAGTGTTCATAGGAGGAGAGGGTATCATCTGGAGTGCCCCAGGGAAGTGTGGTAGGTCCGCTGTTGTTTCCTATCAACATAAATGATCTTTTGGATAGGGTGGATACCAATGTGCGGCTGATTGCTGATGATGCTGTGGTGTACGGGAAGGGGTCGTCGTTGAGTGACTGTAGGAGGATGGCTTGGACAGGATTTGTGATTGGTGTAAGGAAACGCAGCTAACTCTAAATATAGATAAATGTAAATTAATGCAGATGAATAGGAAAAAGAATCCCGTAATGTTTGAATACTCCATTAGTAGTGCAGTGCTTGACACAGTCACGTCGATTAAATATTTGGGCGTAATATTGCAGAGCGATATGAAGTAGGACAAGCATGTAATGGCAGTTGTGGGGAAGGTGGATAGTCGTCTTCGGTTCATTGGTAGAATTTTGGGAAGATGTGGTTCATCTGTAAAGGAGACCGCTTATAAAACACTAATACGACCTATTCTTGAGTACTGATCGAGCTTTTGGGATCCCTATCAGGTCGGATTGAGGGAGGACATAAAAGCAATTCAGAGGCGGGCTGCTAGATTTGTTACTGGTAGGTTTGATCATCACGCGAGTGTTACGGAAATGCTTCGGGAACTCGGGTGGGAGTCTCTGAAGGAAAGGAGGCGTTCTTTTCGTGAATCGCTACTGAGGAAATTTAGAGAACAAGTATTTGAGGCTGACTGCAGTACAATTTTACTGCCGCCAACTTATATTTGGCGGAAAGACCACAAAGATAAGATGTTAGAGATTAGGGCTCGTACAGAGGCATATAGGCAGTCATTTTTCCCCTCGTTCTGTTTGGGAGTGGAACAGGGAGAGAAGACGCCAGGAGGTACCCTCCGCCACGCACTGTATGGTGGATTGCGGAGAATGTATGTAGGTGTAGATGTAGCTAACCTTTCTTTCTTGTTGCAACATTTGTAATGAGTCTTCTTGCCGTTAGAGAAATAAAAGTTAAGTAAATCCTCGATTTACTGTGTTACTTGCCCACTGATCATTTCTACTCCCGCGCAGCTTTCCTGTGGCAACAGTTACCACGCAACTCTGTAGCCCAGCTCTTCCTACCATTGTGTACAAAGTCGTACACAACAGTTGTTGGAGGCAAAAGCTGTAGAGGAAGACTGACTGGAATACTCACATGTCTAACAAGTAACTGGGGATCTTAGGTTCAAGTGCCACTAAGAGATGAAGTGGTTGCCAACCCAAAGAAAATCGTGGCGACGTTATATTTATAGGCTGCACTTGGTCAAGAGATGGTAAGCGTCTATTGGCTGTTTTACCAAAAGATGTACATTGTAACCTTCATATACTACAAGGACGGTGCTTTAATGTAGCGTAAGGTTTGGGTGGAAAGTGCTAAGTGCTACATAAACTGGGAATTTCTAAATGTAACACCGAGTCAACTACTCCTTGCACAGCTGGAGGCAATATGCTTACCTCTTTTCTTGTAAAGATGACTAATAGTCGTCGTCTTCCCGATTGGTTTCTTCTCCGCTGGCCACAGACTAACGTGCATGAGACGAACAGTAGTCACCAGAGAAAATGGAGAAATCTAAGCGCAGCTAAAACTAAGATCAGCGAAGTAATGGGATGCCACTTGACTTTCTTTTATTCATAGAATCACAAAATAAAGAAAGCAGTTCCGAGAGCCAGTCCACCAGTACTGTTCATAACAAAGTTTCTGGATACTAATCACAGTTTTCTGAGCACCGTAAAAAGTCGTAGATAAGACTTCACACAATCTTTAGATCAGCACGAGATCACCATTGTATGTTTTCCCAAGAAACTGTTCCGTCTTTACGCGGAATCGCAGTATGCACACTGAGTCACGTATTTCCTCTTCAGACACTAATCAAAGGCTCCTATACATGACCTTGAAATTAACATGACATTGCACATTTACGTCACACGGGGCAATTTCCAGCAAATTGTTAGCTTTTACGTGGGATCGCACTTCCTACACGGATTCACGTTTTGTCTCTTAGAATACTGTGTAGTAAAATTAAACAGCTATAGCCGTCCTTTCGATGTTATTTATTATAGCAAGAAGTTTCTGTGACTCAGTACACTATCTTCTGGGTTTAACTGACGCCGGCCGGAGTGGCCGAGCGGTTCTAGGCGCTTCAGTCTGGAACCGCGCGACTGCTACAGTCGCAGGTTCGAATCCTGCCTCGGGCATGGCTGTGTGTGATGTCCTTAGGTTAGTTAGGTTTAAGTAGTTCTAAGTTCTAGAGGACTGATGACCTCAGAAGTTAAGTCCCATAGTGCTAGGAGCCATTCTCTGTTTAACTGACACTGAGGTGGTGAATTCCAATGGTGTACGTGAACCCATGAGTGGTCAACATCTATGAACTAGCTTCTGGAGATTACTGTAACAGAGATCGTTGCAGACACAACATCGCTGTCGCAGAAGCAACTGGAATCACTCAATAGAGGAAAGTCCACTGGACCTGACGGGATACCAATTCGATTCTACACAGAGTACGCGAAAGAACTTGCCCCCCTTCTAACACCCGTGTACCGCAAGTCTCTAGAGGAACGGAGGGTTCCAAATGATTGGAAAAGAGCACAGATAGTCCCAGTCTTCAAGAAGGGTCGTCGAGCAGATGCGCAAAACTATAGACCTATATCTCTTACGTCGATCTCTTGTAGAATTTTAGAACATGTTTTTTGCTCGCGTATCATGTCATTTCTGGAAACCCAGAATCTACTATGTAGGAATCAACATGGATTCCGGAAACAGCGATCGTGTGAGACCCAACTCGCCTTATTTGTTCATGAGACCCAGAAAATATTAGATACAGGCTCCCAGGTAGATGCTATTTTTCTTGACTTCCGGAAGGCGTTCGATACAGTTCCGCACTGTCGCCTGATAAACAAAGTAAGAGCCTACGGAATATCAGACCAGCTGTGTGGCTGGATTGAAGAGTTTTTAGCAAACAGAACACAGCATGTTGTTATCAATGGAGAGACGTCTACAGACGTTAAAGTAACCTCTGGCGTGCCACAGGGAAGTGTTATGGGACCATTGCTTTTCACAATATATATAAATGACTTAGTAGATAGTGTCGGAAGTTCCATGCGGCTTTTCGCGGATGATGCTGTAGTATACAGAGAAGTTGCTGCATTAGAAAATTGTAGCGAAATACAGGAAGATCTGCAGCGGATAGGCACTTGGTGCAGGGAGTGGCAACTGACCCTTAACATAGACAAATGTAATGTATTGCGAATACATAGAAAGTAGGATCCTTTATTGTATGATTATATGATAGCGGAACAAACACTGGTAGCAGTTACTTCTGTAAAATATCTGGGAGTATGCGTACGGAACGATTTGAAGTGGAACGATCATATAAAACTAATTGTTGGTAAGGCGGGTACCAGGTTGAGATTCATTGGGAGAGTGCTTAGAAAATGTAGTCCATCAACAAAGGAGGTGGCTTACAAAACACTCGTTCGACCTATACTTGAGTATTGCTCATCAGTGTGGGATCCGTACCAGGTCGGGCTGACGGAGGAGATAGAGAAGATCCAAAGAAGAGCGGCGCGTTTCGTCACTGGGTTATTTGGTAACCGTGATAGCGTTACGGAGATGTTTAATAAACTCAAGTGGCAGACTCTGCAAGAGAGGCGCTCTGCATCGCGGTGTAGCTTGCTCGCCAGGTTTCGAGAGGGTGCGTTTCTGGATGAGGTATCGAATATATTGCTTCCCCCTACATATACTTCCCGAGGAGATCACGAATGTAAAATTAGAGAGATTAGAGCGCGCACGGAGGCTTTCAGACAGTCGTTCTTCCCGCGAACCATACGCGACTGGAACAGGAAAGGGAGGTAATGACAGTGGCACGTAAAGTGCCCTCCGCCACACACCGTTGGGTGGCTTGCGGAGTATCAATGTAGATGTAGATGTAGAAGTTTGCGGAAACCATTTCATAGATGTTGGGATCGTGAATACGATTGTTCACCGCCACAGGTCTGAAGATGGTGTATTGAGTCACCTAAACTGGTTGTTACATTTTAAATAACTTCGAAACTACGGCTGTAGATGTTTAATTTTATTACATATGGGAAAAAGCGAAGTCCCAAAAACCTTCAATCAGAGGGATGGACATACAAAAACTTCGGGAACTGGTCATAGACTCCTTCTGAGCTACCTTAACAAACTGTCGCCTGCCCGCTCAGGGCACGCTTGTCATTGGTTTATTTTGTCCGCGAGTGATTCTCGATAGTAACTGAAATTTGCTATTAGTTTCTGTATATGAATTGAGAGTTATCGTAATTATTGTTAATGGGTTATCAGTACAGGTAACGTCAGCAGCACGGTTGATATGTGTATTAACATTCAGACAGTAAATCTAACTAATGAAAGACACGCTTCTTCACGCCAAGCGTCTTAGGTGAATCCCCGCTATCTCTATAGGTTCCAGCACAATACGGCGTTTGCTCCCGGCCTACTTTTCAAGTCCTGAGGCCACCTGTCAGGTTGCACTACGCGTATGCATCTTGCTCTCTTACAGCGAGGTCAATCTGTCTATAGTGTACGTTAAATCGTAAGTACAAGGTATAGGCAGAGATGTAGCATAAGCGCTAGCTGCACCAAAATGACTTCTTCTAAGCGTTAGTCGCGCCTGGTACAAGGTATGCTGTAGTTATGATATGGCTAATTTTTATTCAGCTCTGTTGCCGGATGTTCTTTCTGTAGCCGCTGTCGTCAGTTTCCTCGGGGAGTCTTGTGCATCACCTGTTTGTGAATTATGAAAACTATTCTCTGTGCATGATCATATTTTAACTGTTTTGTGTATCATAATTTCTTAGGCTAAAATTGAGGATCACCAATCATTTACGTAAACGAGAGTGTGGAAAACGTCTAAATGTCACGTTCAGTTCGGCAGATTCACCAGCCATAGTCGTTAAACCCCTGGGCAGATTCATTCCGGATCTGTGGTACCTGACTGTCTCGTAACCTAGTACGCTGCGTGTTACACAATACGAGCACGTCACTAGAACAAAAGCTGGACTAATGAAGACATTAGGAGTTTCAGGGGGAATAGTAGATATTTTTGTAATTTGAAAGAATAATTGGAATAAAATGTTCCATACAACGTGGGCCAGATTGTATTGGTTGGTTACAGATATACGTTTTCATTTCGTGTGTTAGTATTTCGGTTGTTAAGGGCTTATTTATTGATTCTCATTTTTGTTTTGAAGTTCAATTTGTGAAACTGTGTTTCAGATCTCACAACTGAATTTCTCAACTGTGATTGTGATTTCTCGGCCAGTTCTACCGTGTCTTTAAGCCATATGGCACGTATTCACAAATGCTGAGTATGCTGATATGGTACGAGGGTGAGTCAAATGAAAACCTTAAATTTGTAATAACAAATCAAATTTCGCGCCGTTATCCAGTAAGTTGGTAAGCGTGCTACAAACATCGTGCAGAATGGCCTGTAGGTGGCAGCATAGTGCAGATGGACACATACCGTCGCAGTATCACCATAAAGATGGCCGCCCCACTTGCGACTTGCGCCAAGGAAGAACAGAGTTCTGTTATTCGGTTTTTGCGTAGTGAAGGTGTGAAACCTATTGAAATTCTCGACGAATGAAGGTTCAGTACGGTTATGCATGTTTGTCACAGCAGCAAGTCAACGAATGGAGTAGGAAGTTTGCAAATGCTGTGACTTCAGTGAAAGATGCTCCTCGTTCAGGTCAGGCAAAACGAGTTGTGACTCCACAGAACATTGCAGCAGTTGAAGCCATAGTGAAGGAAATCCGCCGTGTGACACTGAATGACACTGCAGCATGTTTACAGATTAGTCATGGCTCAGCACACAATATTGTGCATGATGTGCTCCAGTTTCACAAAGTGTCTACAAGATGGGTGCCACGGCAGTTGACTCCTGAAATGAGAGAACGACGTGTTGATGCTTGTGAAGATCTTCAGCGCTTTGAACGAGAAGGTGATGGTTTCCTTGCAAAAATCCTTATTGGAGACGAACCTGGGTTCACATACACCAACAGGAAACGAAGAGAGCAGGTAAGGAATGGGGCCATTCCTCATCGCCAAAACCAAAGAAGCTTCGTACAGAACCATCAGCAGGGAAGGTTATGCTGACTCTTTTGGGACGAAAGGCATCATTTTGGAGCATTAGATGCCTAGAGGGACCACTGTCACCAGTGCATCATACACAGATGCCCTAAAAATCATATATTGCCTGCAAGCAAATCAAAGCGACGTGGATTACTGTCAGCAGGTGGCCTTTTGCAACATGACAATGCAAGTCCCTTCACTGCCCGTACCGTAGTTGCAACAATCACAGACTTGCATTTTGAGTGTCTTCCTCATCCATCATAGTCACCAGCACTTGCCCCAAGTGATTTCCATATGTTTGGACCACTCAGAGACACAATGGGAGGAAAGAAGTTTCGTTCTGATGAAGAGGTGCGCCATGCGGTGCTTGAGTGGCTACGCGGACTACCAAAAGAATTTTTTCTGAAGGAATTTATGCTCTTTGTAAGCGCTGGAGGACTTGCATTGAGCGTGGGGGAGATTATGTTGAACAGTGATACAGCTTTGTACCACTTCTGCACAATAAACAATGTTTAAAAAATACTTAAGGTTTTCATTTGACTCACCCTCGTAATTGTGTTCATGACTCGCAATGGAAAACCTGCTAAGGGTTGTAGAGAATATGGTAGACGGCGATGCGGACCAGCAGATTCAACAGTGTTTACTTGTGTTTTTGCTAAATGTTTTTGCTAAACTACGGGGGACGGGTGCATTGCCCAGCTATCATATCTCAACGTGTAAATGAGCAGAATGTACGTGAAGAAGATTACATTATTTAGTTGGTAGGACGTAGTCGTCAAACGAACACACACACGATTTGTATCCGCATGGGTGGTCGTCATGCAAGTATATGTTGAGCGTTACAGCTGCCCAGCCTCTGTTCTTGCCATTTATCTGGGACTCAGCTTTGAGAAGGAGACAAAGGTAGACAATTGGAGAATGTTTCCATTGGATAGTTCCAAATCGACGAGTAATTCCACTAATCTCTTAACTGAAGCCACTGTCATTCTTGCGGTGCTAACGACACTCGTTATACACATCGTTGGTCCTACGAAAACCCAAGTGACATCGTGGAAACACGTTTTTAAGCAGGCGTCTCTGTAAATATGCGGTGTGGTATAATTGACAGTCAGCTGACTGCACCTTTTGTGTTTCTCCATCGCCTTAAAAGGCCCCAGTACGTAGACTTTCTCCAAACCGAGCTTCCAGCATTACTATAAGACGTTCCCATGGCTACAAGGGTGGGTTGTCAACTGGAACATTGGCA
The DNA here is from genome assembly GCF_021461395.2 of Schistocerca americana. NCBI lineage: Eukaryota > Metazoa > Arthropoda > Insecta > Orthoptera > Acrididae > Schistocerca > Schistocerca americana. The sequence continues at coordinate 141,566,105 of NC_060121.1, forward strand.
GGAGCCCTGCACATTCTAGCACATTATCTAAACCTAAACCTAACACCTAGATCGCCACATTTCTCAGTTACCAAGGTTCCCGGACTGCGTCTCTTAAGCGTTTTGTCGTGGTAATATTTGAAAGGGAATGTCTATGACGGAAAAATAAACACAAGTGTCGAATTGATTGTTCACACTATGAATAGTCGTAACCTTATAAAAATGCCAAGAGGCACTAGGAACAGCTACAAATTCTGTTGTCAACAGAAATCGAAAGCACATTGACGTCGGATGTGGACTTCACGAAAATTAACTTTGAATTGAATCATGTGATTTCCTTAACACCTGTGTGTACGCTGCAAAACACAGTTTCAAGAACCACTTTTTCGAAATCCCGAAATTGACTTAGATTGCGACGTATAATTTTGAAAATTGGGTAAAAGTGCGCACAACTTTCCTCTCTAACTAAACAAAACTGAGGCAATCTGCGACCTCAACCTCGGGCTCAGCAACACTTCAGATAGCGATGAGTCGAGACATACGTAAAAAAGCCCAGAACGCGGAAGTTCAAGTGAAGTGTAAGGTGGGTTGATGACGTCACACTGGCACCTAATTTCACCACAGTTCTTCCCAACGCCACCGTGGAAGTGTCACTCGAGAGGAAGGCCGTCATGCCATTCTTACCCACATTTCAGCAATTCGTTTCTCGCCTCTGTGATGGAGGTATGGACTGCGACCCTTAACGATGAAATCACTCGGTTTTCTAATGGGAGATCGAGGATCAGACAGGACGTCGCTCACAATCGCCACGCAAAGGTCTCAGAGAATGGCGTAAAGGGCGTCAATGAAACCAAACCTTTCCTTGAGGCTTTGATTCCCACATATTTCGCGTTAGAAAACGACAGTTAGCTGTATGATACAGGTTGACCTCTGACACTAATGTGCCCCTGTTCTGGACGATTCAACCCTTCTATAACCCCATTGAACGTGATAGCACTCCTTTAATGAGCAGTGTGACCGAAAGTTTTGTTCTGGTGTATGGGGTGAAACCAATAGGGACCGATCAGAACCATTGGACGAAATCTGAATGTGATAAGAAGCAGCAAAGGATGCTTCAGCTTTCTCAGTCGTCCTGGTGCACGATCAAAGGGCTGGGGTGAGGGGGGGGGGGGAGGGGTAATGTTAACACATGCGTGAATCAAATGGCGAAGACTCTCTCTGAAACATCCAGTTCGGCAAATTCTCGGTACCACTCGCCCTCCTTTTTTAATCGTGTAAAAATGTGCATGTACAGAGTCAACCTGTGACAGAGTCCTAGGCGCCTGCAGGCATGCAACCGCCTAGCAAGCCTCGGACGTCACATACGCACTAGCAGGGACTAGAGAAGCTGAGGCTGTCTCCAGACGCCTAGTCCTCTGTCACGGAGTGTCTATGTATGAGTATATGGGTATAAAGTGCTCAACACAGAAGGGCGGGTGGCACCAAGGGAGGTGCGAAACTGGTGGGATCCCTTGTCATTTTATTACCCACATTTCAATTGTGCAACCTCCCGCCCCTCTCCCTGTGATCAGGAGGGCTGAAAAAGTAGAAGTACTCTTTGCCGCTTCGATTCACGTTCAAATTTCATCAAATGGTATCGAAACGTCCCTAGTGGCTCCACCCCGTACACGAGAGAAAAACCTGCAGTGCACTTCGAAGGGAGCGATCAGTTTCATTGACGTTGCTGTCCCATGATGTCCTTATAGAAGAACTGATCCGTACTGGGGTGTCAGAAGTGTCAAGTTAGCCTTGAAGGTCGTCCTGTTTCTCACAGCACTGGGAACCGTCGTTTTCGACCACGAAATGTGTGGGAATCAGCGCCCGAAGGAAAGGGGTAGTTTCATTGATGCCATTTACGCCACTCCCTGAGGACTTTTCGTGACGATTCTGAGCTGTGGTGTGTCTGAAATGTTTTCCTCAGTCTGCTAAAAGAAAACTGAGTGATTTCAACCCAGGGCGTTGCGGTTGTGACCTCCATCGCAGAGGTGTCAAAAGAAAGGGTGAAATGCGGGCAAGAGGATCTTGACATAGACCGGGTTGTTGTTACTGTAAGTGTTGGCATATATTGAAGACGCGATCCAGTAGTGTCTGGACATCGTTGAGCGGGCTGGCGTAGACTAATGACTTTGTGTCCCCATAATTAAAAATCGCGTGAACTGACATCTGCGGAACGGGAAGGTCTAGATGTCAGACCTCCTAGACCACTCAAGTGGTTCTGAAATTGCATCATCAGATTTCAGGCACATAGCGAAGGAAATATTCTGGTGCGCAGTATCTCATATACGACGTTTACAGTCTTTGCTGATTTGGTAATACATAAACAAGAAAACGACGATAATGAGCCCCAATTAATCTTTGTGGTAGGACGTATGGTCCTAGAATTAAGAATGCCTGGCCTTACGTTGACGGAGGAATGATGTTGATCCCCCCTTTCTGTAACTGAATACGCAATTCCATTAGCCCACACATGCAGGTTATGAATGTTCACGCCATCTTTTGTGAATCTGCTACAGTAGTGTCTGGATGCGCTGAAGATGGTATGGATACAGAAACTGTTTTTGTAGTACCACCCAAACAAGATAATGACTCACGCCTTCTGCTGCTGTCAATCGCTGCACTCTGGTTCCAGGTGTTTCGTCCACTAAACGTAACATGTGCTCCCAGATGTGAGGTGTGCAGACTGACAGACGCTGACCCTGTTCACATTGTGGGGTGCCAGAGAACCTGCGTACTGAAGACGCTAAAAGATTGAGCTGAATAGCTTATCAGACGGTACTCTACGATGTGGAAATTTTTCCACGTAGAGCGCATGGGTTCACAGGCTACCTGCTTTTTCTGACCTGTATCAGAAAATAATATCCGCCACACCACTTGCGGAGGAGAACGCTTCAAACACGTGGAAGAGAAAAGAAAATGTATAGAATCATTTGTGTACAGAACAGTACAAATATCACGATAGCAGTAAACAAGAAAATTAAACCACTTTGGTAAGTAGATGCCACACTGCGATACATACGCGGCATTGCAATTAAATTACCGCACACGCTAACAAGACTGAAACAGCAGTACCTCTCACACAATGTGAACAACGCAACGACCTACAGATTACCCATTGATCAGATTTTCGCGCACACTAGCGTACTTCGATACAGCGAGACATATGTAGCTGTGGAAGTACCGACTCTGCCATTACAATATTAGTTTCCTCATTATTTACCTTGTTTGTCACGGAGGCTATCACATTCACATCCAAAATTCAGCAACGACGGGAAGGTCACATGGACATATGACCGGCAGTGCATTACTAGGCAGTTACACACACTTGAAGCTGGAGATAAAAACTATTTGACAGTTCAGATTTCAGTGTTCAGAAGCACACGTCGGAACACACCAAGCAAGTGGAGATGCTCTGTCTGCACTAGCGTTTTAGCTCCACATTCAAGAGGGCTGCTATGTTCTCCTCGATGGTATTGCGCTCGCAAATCAGTATTGGAGGCTGGAGGATGGCTGGGAAAGGGGGAGGGGGGAGGGTAGGTGCTTCAGTACTGCTGCCAACGCAACCTAGTGTGGACATCTGCAGTCTGCTATAGCGCTGGGAGATCAGGAAAAGGCTGGCTCTGTCTTATACAGGCAGGCTAATGGGAATTGGCTGGCGACAGCATGATTGTACCGGAGAAGTATCCCCGCCGACAATAGCTGTACCATAAACTGTTTACAACAGATTTTTGTCATTTGTGTGAGACGGTCTCGTTTACGTGAAAGAGTAACAGTGAAAGGTGGGAGACATTCCTTGGAGGGACAGGTCATAAACACGGCAAAATACGACTCCGGTGTCAGGGCCAGACAAATGACCTGTCACCAATGGGGTAAGGGGTGTGACCGTGTGAAACATTCTGGTCGACAATTGTCGCTATTCGTATCACTTACAAACCTGCAAAACTTACTAACTACGAACTCACCTGCTGGTTCGTCGTACAGACCACAAAGGTGTTGTGATTTTTATTCTCTTTCCTATTCATAGACGAGGCTGCTTTCACGAAGGACGCTATCATCAACCATCAAAACACTCACCTGTGGCCTGTGCAGAATCTCCATTGTTTCAACAGATCCTCGCAATTTTCTTCATTGTGTGGCACGAGTGAGTCCAAGCATGTATTGCTCGTCACGTCTTTCAAGTGACACCAAATGCCAATGGAAAACGTTCGTTTGTCCCCATTTACAAAAAAACTATTCTTAAAGCGGAATTTCATGTGCCCATTCGGCAGAGCGGTTCCAAAGTAATCTAGGACGATATTCGTTTCACCGATATGTATTAACAGGCACAGTAAAACAGGAGGAATAGACAGTACTCGAGCAGCGACTCAGGGTTCCGCCGTGGCCGGCACTGACTGCTAATGGCATGCAGCATCGCTGTTCAGTCACTGCTGGTGAACCGCTTACCCCTTTTGTGTCTCTGTCCCTGTTCAGAGGCAAAACGAATATCGACCTAGACTACTTTCGAACCGCTCTATGGAATGCGCACATAAAACTCCGCGATAAAAATAATTTTGTTTCTAATAGGAAAAATACCGACGCTTTCCTTTGACAACAGGCATCGCACAAAACATATAATGAGCAGTATTTGTTTGGGCTGACTCCAGCTACACATTGCAAGAACGAGGTTCTAAGAATCTTCTGAAACACCAGAGAAAATGCGCTTGACCGCTCTTAGAAGAGACTCGTCGTATAAATACAAGACATTGTTTAAAAAAATTGAAAATTTACTGACCGGTCTACTCACATTTTTACAAAATGCCCTAGGCTAGATATTTTCTATATATAGAGTATATAAATACATATGTAATTTATAAAGGGGGAGCGACGTCGACAAAAATCTCAATTTAATGACTGATTTACTTGAAATTTTTAAGTGATACTCTAATAAACATTCTGATGGGCTACATTCTTTGTTATATAGGGTTTATAAAGCTATGTGTAATACGCACACATATACATTTTATGTAAAGGGGAACCGTTGTTAACAAAAGTCTCGAAAAAGGTCTTGACTGATTTACTTGAAATTTTTACACGATGCCCTAATAAACACTCAGACAGACAAGAGCTACACATTGTCTAAACAGCAACGACCACTTTTTTCATTAAAGTGTGGTTTCGTCGTACTGTTTTGTTTTCATCTTTGTAGTCGGGTGTAACAGGAAACAGGAGACATTGATATCAACGGAGAAGAAGAGATCGTACGTGACCGACATAGGGAGGGAGGAGGGGGAGATAGGCAAACAAAGCGGGTGGGAGCAGATGTACACACAGAGGGGTATGCGGTGGCGGAATAACATCAATAATACTTGCATACGTAATCCGTCTCCAGGAATACTCTTGACACTTAAACGAATCACTGCAGCGGTAAAATACTTTTTATACCATCACAATAATATACTGAGGGAAAAAAATCGCAAAACCAAAAAATAATTCGAGTAATGGAATTTCGGGAATATATTTGTCTAGATAACATAGTTAAGTGATTAACACTGCAATGTACCAGGTTAATGTAAGCGCGAGATAAGTCACTACAAAAGTGAAATGCTGGTACATTAATAACCGGTGTAAGCGCAGACTGTTCAGTGCAAAAATGCGAACGTGTATCCATTGTGTTGTACAGGTACCGGACATACGTTTGTGGAATAGAGTTCCATGCCTGTTGCACTCTCCTTGGTCAATACAGGGACGGTTAATGCTATTTGTGGATGACGCTGGAGCTGTCGTGCAAAGGTATTCCATATGTGCTCGGCTGGAGACAGATCTGGTGCTCGAGTAGGTCCAGACAACATTGTCGATACTCTGTAGAGCAGGTCTGGTTACAACAGCCGTATGCGGGTGAGCGTTATCCTGCTGGAAAACACCCCTTGGAGTGCTGGTCATGAATGGCAGCGCAACAGGTCGAATCGCCAGGCTGACGAACAATTTTACAGTCAGAGTGTATGAGATAACCACGAGAGTGCTCCTATTGTCATACGGTATCGCGCACCAGACAGTGATACAAGGTGTGGGTTCAGAATGCAGACATGTTGGTTGCAGGTCCTCAAGTGGGCTCTGTCTAACCAACACACGGCCATCACTGGCACCGAAGCAGAACCAGCTTTCATCAGAAAACACAAGAGACCTCGACCCTGCCCTCCAGTGAGCTCTCGGTTGACACCACTAAAGCGACAAATGGCGGTGGTTTGGGGTCAGTGGAATGAGACCTCTGTACTTACTGAAGTACTTATAATGGTAATCATCGAGCACGTGCGTAAATTGTGACCCTGTATTACTTCTTTCTACCACATGTTTTAAATACGTACATACGAACAACCTTACGGAATTTCGTAACTGACTGACGTCTTCCTTGTACAAAGATCGAGATATATTGTGCGTATATTTCTAGTATGAAATCGAGAAATTTCTTCAGTGCAGACTCCATATAACTTCTCAGTACTAGTTCATCTACATCTACATTTATACTCCGCAAGCCACCCAACGGTGTGTGGCGGAAGGCCCTTTACGTGCCACTGTCATTACCTCCCTTTTCTGTTCCAGTCGCGTATGGTTCGCGGGAAGAACGACTGTCTGAAAGCCTCCGTGCGCGCTCTAATCTCTCTAATTTTACATTCGTGATCTCCTCGGGAGGTATAAGTTGGGGGAAGCAATATATTCGATACCTCATCCAGAAACGCACCCTCTCGAAACCTGGCGAGCAAGCTACACCGCGATGCAGAGCGCCTCTCTTGCAGAGTCTGCCACTTGAGTTTGTTAAACATCTCCGTAACGCTATCACGGTTACCAAATAGCCCTGTGACGAAACGTGCCGCTCTTCTTTGGATCTTCTCTATCTCCTCCGTCAACCCGATCTGGTACGGATCCCACACTGATGAGCAATACTCAAGTATAGGTCGAACGAGTGTTTTGTAAGCCACCTCCTTTGTTGATGGACTACATTTTCTAAGGACTCTCCCAATGAATCTCAACCTGGTACCCGCCTTACCAACAATTAATTTTATATGATCGTTCCACTTCAAATCGTTCAGCACGCATACTCCGATATTTTACAGAAGTAGCTGCTACCAGTGTTTGTTCCGCTATCATATAATCATACAATAAAGAATCCTTCTTTCTATGTATTCGCAATACATTACATTTGTCTATGTTAAGGGTCAGTTGCCACTCCCTGCACCAAGTGCCTATCCGCTGCAGATCTTCCTGCATTTCGCTACAATTTTCTAATGCAGCAACTTCTCTGTATACTACAGCATCATCCGCGAAAAGCCGCATGGGACTTCCGACACTATCTACAAGGTCATTTATATATATTGTGAAAAGCAATGGTCCCATAACACTCCCCTGTGGCACGCCAGAGGTTACTTTAACGTCTGTAGACGTCTCTCTATTGATAACAACATGCTGTGTTCTGTTTGGCAAAAACTCTTCAATCCAGCCACACAGCTGGTCTGATATCCCGTAGGCTCTTACTTTGTTCATCAGGCGACAGTGTCGAACTGTATCGAACGCCTTCCGGAAGTCAAGAAAAATAGCATCTACCTGGGAGCTTGTATCTAATATTTTCTGGGTCTCATGAACAATTAAAGTTCTCTTGTATACGTAGATTCACACCTATAATATATCTCTGAATTAATACAGAAATAAAATTATATCAGCAACTTTAGTTCTCCAGCATAATTATTAGTAGGAACATAAATATCGAATTATATTCTTTTAACACATAAATGGTTCGAAGAATGAACTACGAGGGTCACTCCAAAAGAAATGCACACTATTTTTTTTAATCCATCTTTTATTCTACATGTTTGAAAGTTTTACGGTGTGTAGATACATCCTTTAGGAACAATATTTTCATTTCTCCACATAATTTCCATCCCTCTCAACTACCTTACGCCATCTTGGAACCAGCTTCTGTATACCCGCATGGTAACATTCTGGACCAACCTGTTGGAGCCACTCTTTGGCAGTGTGCACAAGGGAGTCATCATCTTCAAACCTTGTTCGACGAAGAGAGTCTTTCAGTTTCGCAAAGAGATTATAGTCGCGTGGAGCCAGGTCAGGACTGTAAGGCGCGTGTTTTATTGTTTTTCAGCCGAATTTTGTGATTGCTTCCATGGTTTTTTGACTGACATGTGGCCGTGCATTGTCGTGCAACAGCAAAAACATCCTGCTTTTGCCGATGTGCTCGAACACAACTCAGTCGAGCTTGAAGTAACTTCAGTGTCGTCACATATGCATCAAAATTTATGGTGGTTCCACATGGCATGATGTCCACAAGCAAGAGTCCTTCGGAATCGAAAAACACCGTAGCCATAACTTTTCCAGCAGAAGGTGTGATTTTGAATTTTTTTCTTGGGTGAATTTGCATGATGCCACTCCATTGATTGCCTCTTCATCTCTGGTGAAAAATGATGGAGCCATGTTTCATCACCTGTCACAATTCTCCCAAGAAATTCATCTCCACCATTCTCGTACTGTTCCAAAAGTTCGCTGCATACCGTTTTTCTTGTTTCTTTGTGAGCCACTGTCAACATCCTGGGAACCCACCTGGCACAAACCTTTTTTAGCGCCAACACTTTCAGTATTCTGCAAACACTTCCTTCCCCTATCCCAACGTAGCGTGACAATTCGTTCACTGTGATGCGTCTGTCAGCAGTCACCAATTCGGTAACTCTCTGCACATTGTCTGGAATGTGTGCAGTACGAGGCCTGCCGCTGCGAGGACAATCCTCAATATTGCCGTGCCCACTTTCATCACGCAATCAGCTTGCCCATCGACTAACAGTACTGCAATCGACAGCAGCATCTCCATACACCTTTTTTCAACCTCTTGTGGATGTTTCGCACTGTCTCGTTTTCACAGCACAGGAATTCTATGACAGCACGTTGCTTCTGACGAACGTCAATTGTAGCAGCCATCTTGAAGACATGCCCTGACGGCACCACTCACGGGAACAGGGTGAACTAAGTTTGAAAACAAGCGGGAAGGGTGTATCTACACACTGTAAAACTTTCACAAATACACAATGAAAATGTATTTTTACAATAATAGAGTGAATTTCTTTTGGAGTGACCCTTGTAGTACGGTTTCTCGGAATATAACAACTTATTATGCACGTTTTGCTAATCCTGATTTCAGATAAAAAGTCATTAACGCGTAGATTCCTTTTACTTCTTATGAGTCCATGGTAATATACAAAATAACACAGCATGGGTGAGTGATTCTATTTAGTTTAGTTATACGCCATGTAACGGTGTTCCGCTGGACCGCAAATATATCGTTAACTTCTGCTAATAGTATAATCAGCTTCGCTAAACTCGTGAAATAATCTATCTCTCGTGTCTCCGCGGCAAAAATGTTAAATATATGGGCTATCCTAACGATTGTAATTTTGATTTTATTTACAGTTATTCGAAATTGGTCTAATAACTGCAGGCCTTCCTTTTTTATCGTATAATTACGCTAACCGTAACCAAAGATAAAATTTATCGTCGAATCAGCGACATAATTTCTCCTCTATTATTTATTTATTTCACACAATTAATTTTCTTTATTTCCTATCGTACTATTGAAGTTACTGTGAAGTATTTCGTTTACCTCTATCGCCTACACCAGTAAATTATTTTTTACTTTTATCCCTTTTTCTCAGAATAATAGTCAACAGAGTATACCCATCCAGATGGTCGTAGCACAAACAAACTGCATCTGAACTGGTATCCTCTAACATAGCTAATTGATGTTACTAATATATTTGCCTTCTCTTTTCTTTATATACTTCTTAGAATTTTTTTTTTATTCTTTCATTCTTTGGGGCTCAAGATTAATAAAGACAAAGTCTATTTGCTTCGAATGAGATATTGGGGACTTTATTTTAAAATTCCATTAATCAGAGTTTATTTAATCTTTAATTTTGTACAGCAGATTGTCGTCAGCTGTTAGCGATTTCTGGCAAAACTCAGCCCCAAAACAACAACAGTGCACCATAAAAAAGTTTGGAAACAAAACACCTACGCGCCACCACCCCTTTATGCCATCAATAGTTAAATGATAATTATGCCTCTTGAGGTGTTGACAAACACGTCCCTCAACGTTTCCTAAAATAATGGCCAATCGCCACAATAACGGCACAGTGATAATTCTCCAGCCGCGCGGAGTGGCCGCACGGTTACAGGTACCATGTCACGAATCGCGCGGTCCCTCCTGCCGGAGGTTCGAGTACCCCCTCGGGCATGTGTGTGTGTGTGTGTGTGTGTGTGTGTGTGTGTGTGTGTGTGTGTGTTGTCCTTAGTGTACGTTAGTTTATGTAGTGTGTAAGTCTAGGGACCGATGACATCTCTAAGGTAACTAAATGTTGGCTTTAGGTGTTTTCAAGATTGTATGGTGCCTTAGGAATTCACACACGTTTGAACATTTGAACATAATTCTGCTCAAAAGTCGCATTAATGACTTCCATAACTAAGAAAGCGGGTGTTGGCAGATGTGAAAATTACCGAACAATCAGTTTAATAAGCCACAGCTGCAAAATACTAACACGAATTCTTTACAGACGAGTGGAAAAACTAGTAGAAGCTGATCTCGGAGAAGATCAGTTTGGATTCCGTAGAAATACTGGAACACGTGAGGCAATACTGACCTTACGACTTATCTTAGAAGAAAGATTAAGGAAAGGCAAACCTACGTTTCTAGCATTTGTAGACTTAGAGAAAGCTTTTGACAATGTTGACTGGAATACTCTCTTTCAAATTCTAAAGGTGGCAGGGGTAAAATACAGGGAGCGAAAGGTTATTTACAATTTGTACAGAAACCAGATGGCAGTTATAAGAGTCGAGGGACATGAAAGGGAAGCAGTTGTTGGGAAGGGAGTAAGACAGGGTTGTAGCCTCTCCCCGATGTTATTCAATCTGTATATTGAGCGCGCAGTAAAGGAAACAAAAGAAAAATTCGGAGTAGGTATTAAATGCCATGGAGAAGAAATAAAAACTTTGAGGTTCGCCGATGACATTGTAATTCTGTCAGAGACAGCAAAGGACTTGGAAGAGCAGTTGAATGGAATGGATAGGGTCTTGAAAGGAGGATATAAGATAAACATCAACAAAAGCAAAACGAGGATAATGGAATGTAGTCGAATTAAGTCGGGTGATGCTGAGGGAATTAGATTAGGAAATGAGACACTTAAAGTAGTAAAGGAGTTTTGCTATTTGGGGAGCAAAATAACTGATGATGGTCGAAGTAGAGAGGATATAAAATGTAGACTGGCAATGGCAAGGAAATCGTTTCTGAAGAAGAGAAATTTGTTATCATCGAGTATAGATTTAAGTGTCAGGAAGTCATTTCTGAAAGTATTTGTATGGAGTGTAGCCATGTATCGAAGTGAAACATGGACGATAAATAGTTTGGACAAGAAGAGAATAGAAGCTTTCGAAATGTGGTGCTACAGAAGAATGCTGAAGATTAGATGGGTAGATCACATAACTAATGAGGAAGTATTGAATAGGATTGGGGAGAAGAGAAGTTTGTGGCACAACTTGACCAGAAGAAGGGATCGATTGGCAGGACATCTTCTGAGGCATCAAGGGATCACCAATTTAGTATTGGAGGGCAGCGTGGAGGGTAAAAATCATAGAGGGAGACCAGGAGATGAATACACTAAGCAGATTCAGAAGGATGTAGGCTGCAGTAGGTACTGAGAGATGAAGAAGCTTGCACAGGATAGAGTAGCATGGAGAGCTGCATCAAACCAGTCTCAGGACTGAAGACCACAACAACAACAACAACAACAACAACAACTAAGGGAAAGATCCTTACTGTATTTTCAGACAACATACGTTAAATGAACGAAGAGAGTCTCCGTTTTAAAATCTCTCGGGCCTGTTAAACAAACTATCTTGCTCTCGGGCCTGTTAAACAAACTATCTTGCAACTGAATCAATACCTTTCTCAATGCTAATCACCAATCCAATCTTCAAAACACCTAAAGCCAACATTTAGTTACCTTAGAGAGTTAGTGGGAGCCGAACAGGATGGTTCAGATGGCTCTGAGCACTATGGGACTTAACATCTGTGGTTATCAGCCCCCTAGAACTTAGAGCTACTTAAACCTAACTAACCTAAGGACATCACACACAACCATGCCAGAGGCAGGATTCGAACCTGCGACCGTAGCGGTCACGCGGTTCAAGACTGAAGCGCCTAGAACCGCACGGCCACACCGGCCGGCAGCCGAACAGGACCGCTGGCCATAAGATACGGAATAAATCTGATCATTAACCGATCGCGACAAATTTTCATACTAAAAATGCCAATATAATTGCTTGGACAAGCTTCAACTCCATCAAACCAGAGCTGCAACAACCTAGTATTTCGTATACGCCCGCGCTCTCTCTTTATCGTTATTTCACGAAGATATCCCGTAGTAGCAGTGCTGTCCTACATTTAAAACAAATTCTACGAAAGATAACCAACACTTACTCTACCGCATTTTACCGGTAGAAAACTATGGAGCTTGTAATCTTCCCCCCTCCTTCCTACTTGCAGCTATTGTGCACAATAAGCAAGATCCTTTCTGAAGATATGAGAGGAGCGAAGATTACAATGAAACTTCCTAGTTTACTTAGCTTTTTATGCAGATCTTCTTGTGTAGGGGTCTGGTTCTTGTAGCTGAAAATGTCACATTTTAGGTCCTCACAGTTAATTGATCTAAATAAATTTGAAGATTGGTGTTACACAATTTTTGTCGTTACGTTAATATATTTTTTTCACATTTTAGTATATCGTACAGTCTTTTGATTTTTTAGATTAACAAAGACGAAGTTACCTTGTTCACAAAAAATACAAAAATATGTCCGTTCACATCAGACGCATGCTTACTATTCTCACACTCTGAGGAAATAACAAATTAATTTCTACTAGCTTTAATTTAGATGGTTATTTTATAAATGAATACAGAAATATGTAGTAAACATCACAGTATTACGTACTTAATAACAGAAATTTTAAGTGTTGCAGTAGTTAGTAATTTCAAATGTTTGTAAAAAAATAATTTTAACTCTACATGCAGAACTAATACTTATCGATTATAACATCTAGATTAAAATATTTTATAAAGTAATTCATTTTCATAAATTTTAGCTTGAAATATAATATACGGCGTACAAAATTATATGAAAGTTTTCCGAAAAGCAACTGAGATAATACTGATGTGTCCAGATTTCGAAAAATAATAGTGGTATCGATAACTACTGTTGAGGAAAAGTAATACTAGAGGAGGATGTCCCGTTACAAGCTACAAAATCTCCTAATAGTAGAATTCAAGCGAATGCTACAGTACAAGTGGTCCAGCGACGATGATCTTGCTGCAAGCCGTTGTTGTCTGGCGTTCCCCTGAGACGTTGCGTTAGACGGTGTCTTTGCAGTCCGGGCAGGAGAGAAGCCTATGTCGCAGGCGGTAGTCTCTCCCACCGACTGCCGATGTGCTTAGGAACAAAATCTGGTGCGACCTCAGAGCTGTGGCGACGTGTGGACCATCAAGGATATCATCTATGTTCTCTCAATTCCAGCAGTGAAGAAGTGCTGCGCTGATGACTCAGACCACAGGCCAACGAAATTAAAAAAAAAACTCTTTTTACTTTGATAGCTGATCTTTATATATTTTTATGAGCTGAATCCAAATCTAGCCTTAGTTTCTTTGTATCACCCATAGTTTTCGAGCAATATGCTTTTTATTAAATGGTATAAAAACCCTATGCTATAAGATAAACGGGGAAATTAATGAAACGCTTCGTTACAACATAAGCATGGTTTGTATTTACAATAAGCTACTTCAGGCAATGAAACGTGTTAATAGAGGTTTCACTTGTCAGCTGAAATTTGTTTGTGTTTTCTTTCTCTTTCTTCTTTGGAGCTTCTTGTGTAGCTCTTTCTACGATGAGTCACTTGCTGAACTTCTCGCTGAAGTGACTAACAGTAGTCCCCCATCATGTTGGTGTTCCAACAGCCTTGGTAGCGTTTTTCCCACACTTTAATATCATGGTGAAAACGCTCTCCTTGCTCCTCACTAACATCTCCCATATTGTCCGTTAAGTAATCAAGGTGACTGTTCAGAATGTGAACTTTCAGGCTCATTAAACTTTTATAACATTGTGGCTATAATAGAAACATATTATGGGTCTTTTTCATGTCCTACGAACTTTGTAACGACTTGCTTGAATGATACCCATACTTCTTCCTCATTTAAGGTCATTGTGGATTCAAAGTTAACATCAAACATAAATTTTCTAATGTCAGGTCCGGCAAAGACGCCTTCTTCTAGATTAGCTTCTGAAAGGTGTGGAGACGTTCGGCAGATATACTTAAAACATGGTCCATCTTTAGGCATAGCCTTTACAAACTGTTTCATTAGGCCTAACTTTATATGTAGATGTGGTAGGTGTACGTGTTCAGGATCTACAAGGTTTTGGCGTAGAATGTTCTTCTCATCAGGTTTTAAAGACTCCCTCACAGGCCAGTTCTTTCTGCTCCAGTATTGATCCCTAGCCCTACTGTTTCATTCACATAAGAAACATTGAAATTTGGTAAAGCCATCTTGCTGACCAAGGAGCATGCATGTTGCTTTTAGATCGCCACATATCATCCAACCTTGAGCAGAATAGGATATTTTATTTAGCACTATTTCCAGGTTTTCATAGCTTTTTCTCGTATGTACAGAATGTTCAACTGGTAAAGATGCATATATGTTATCATTGTGTAATAAAACAGCCTCTAAACTAGTTTTGGATTAATCAATAAACAGCCTCCAGTCTTCCTTTTCGCATTCAATATCAAACTCATTCATCAGACTGGGAATGTCTGAGCAGTATACTAAATCACCTTCTTGTTGAAAAAACTTGGAAAATTGCTGCTCTCTGTTTCTACACATGTATATGCTGGTTCCAACCACCAATAAGTTATTTTCTTTTAATCTAGAGACAAGCAATTCAGCTTTTTCTTTCGTTAAGCGCACATCGCTAACCAAATCGTTACGCTCGGTCTGAGAAAACAATTTGGGCTCTAGACTTTCTGTATTACAATGGAATTCATCATCATCTGGTTCATCTAAATCACATTGTACATTAGAAAATACTTCCGTTGGAATAGAATGTAAATCATCTGGTGGTTCAGGAACCGGCAAATCTACACCATACTGGTTGGATGGCAGACGGAAGGTTAGGATAGCTTATTACCTTCTTGTTTTTCGAATTATGCCCAGTAATATCAACGCTGCAAAACAAGCAAACATCGGAATGATTTCTTGGCTCCCTCCATACCATAGGAACAGCAAATCTAAAGGCTTTTTTTCTTCTTTTTGGACCATTTTCTCAGGTCTTCAACACACATAACAAACCTTATGTGGAGCACAAGATTTATCTTGATCACCAAGTTTATATGCAAAGTATGATGGATAAATCTTTTTCACAAAGTCTGTACTGTTTCTTTGGTGGTTTTTAGTCACAAATTCACCACAAATATAACAAAAACTCTCAGCAGAGTTTTTACAACCACGATTAGACAATGTACTGAGCACATGAACAGGAAACGGTAAAGAGAGGTTAGGTTGACAGTTACCAAAACACCATCTGTTAACACAAAAATAGAATCGAACTTTTTTTTTTTTTGCCAGGAAATGTTTTTCAGCAGCGCTACAAACGTCATCTACATTCATCACACCTCCTTTTTAAATTATATTAACTCGAGAAAAGCTGTTAAATTATTTTAAAAATCGCTTAATTTAATAAATTAACTGTAAAATGTGAAGTAATGGTGGGTGATACAGTTTTTTAAACATCATATTTGGATTTCCCAAAAACATAAGAATAAGTTATTTTCACCAAAAACGTTTTTCCATCGTTGGCCTTTGTAATGAATACCCACACGCTTTACCGGCGTGCCCGTGCATCTGATTGGACAACTGAGATATTCCTCCACAGCAAGCAAATTATTTTACAAAAACTTTCACAATTACTGCGATCCGCCTTCATGTCCCAGGGTGAAAGGACATCACGCAGTCGTGAAGGAAGTTCGTCTCGGAAGGCAGTCTTCCGTTTTGACCAGTACATTTTCTCCGACGGCAGAAAGTGTGGTGAGTCTTCTGAATGTATCCCTTTGTCATTTCTGTCTTGAACGAACGCTTTTGTATCCGTAAATGTTCAAAAATGGTTCAAATGGCTCTGAGACCTATGGGACTTAACATCTGAGGTCATCAGTCCCCAGAACTTAGAACTACTTAATCCTAACCTAAGGACATCACAGACATCCATGCCCGAGGCAGGATTCGAACCTGTGACTGTAGCAGTCGCGCGGTTCCGGAATGAAGAGCCTATAACCGCTCGGCCACCGCGGCCGGCCGTAAATGTTCACTTTTAGTTCAGCCCAACGACTCACGTAGTGTTAAACACTGATCCTATGTATTCCTAAACGGATAAAACGGTGCATACTGCACGGAGTTCGGTCCTACTTGCAGACAGCCCATGTAACGGCTTCAAGGGGCTACAATTTCCGCTAATTCAGATAATTATTGACCGCACTTAAAGTTTTAAAATTCTATTGTAGTTTACTCAATAATAGTTGTAACCTTGCGTTAAAGTTTTAACATAGAAAGCCATGTATAAAGCTAGAAGCAGTGTATATAGTATATTTAGGTAGCCTAACTCACGGCGCGCAAATTACCCCGACTTCATTCACCTAATATTTGAGAATGATGGTGATTAGCAACTTCCAAAAACGGCACTTTCCTCGCTAACACCCCCAACTAAACAATGAAAGGAAAAAAGTTTATCGCTTACTACATTTTTCGATGCTCATACAATAAAACTTCCGTGATACAATTTGCAGACTTCATTCACATACACTACAGAGCGTATCTGCAAAATTTTATCATTGTACGAGATATAGTTCAGGTGATATGATGATTTGCTCATGGGAGTTCGATTCTGTGGAGCATCCGGGAAGGGGTGGTATACTGGCGCAATAGAGGCAACGTCTATCATGCTGTGTCTTTCTCTGCTTTCAACCTCCAGTTTTTCTGGCGATACTCCAGCCAAGAGGCTGTGCTCTCCCCACCACCCCGTTTCCCCCCCCTCCCCCCCCCCCCCCCGTCCCTCCCGCTGCCAAAAACCCTTTCCCCCTTTCCTTTGCCATAAGTTAGCTGGGAGGCATCAAGATAATATATTACACCCTTCTCATGAACATAGAACATAAGTGTTTTGTTTTCTATAATCTCAGGCAGGAAATGTTGAAGTTAGTACAATACGAGATAACCAAACCAGCATCTGAAGAATGGGTCATCACAGCATACAGAAGCAGACGCTGTGTCGATTCCACTGTGGGAGCTACCACACTATGCTCTCTTAGATGAATGAACTGGTATAGATTCTCTTCTAACATTTCAGGTTAGACTATCGCAGCCTGAGTTCATTTCAGTAAAGTTCTTATGTCATACTTTATTATAGTCACGATGTAATTTGAATTAATACTGGCTTCGGCAGCTAGGGACATCTTCGAAATTACGAAAATGAAACTAATATGACAAATGTTCAGAAAGCGACAAAGTATGTCTGCAGTAGCAATACATGCATACAATTGCTTCAAGTGTTCATCAAGGTTGCAGTGTAACACATCAATTTCGGCATTACGTAGTGTTCAAAATGGCTCTGAGCACCATGCGGCTTAACTTCTGAGGTCATCAGTCGCCTAGAACTTAGAACTAATTAAACCTAACTAACCTAACGATACATCCCACACGTCCACGCCCGAGGCAGGATTCGAACCTGCGGCCGTAGTAGCAGCGCGGTTCCGGACTGAAGAGCCTAGAGCCGCACGGCCACAGCGGCCGGAGTAAGTTGGCCGTTGGGGTCTCTGCCCAGTAGTCAGTCACAACGATTTTCCCGCATCTGCGGTCCCTCGTCACCTGACGAGTGACTTGCTGCACTGTTGCTAGAATGCACAAGTTCTGATTGGCACCTATTCTCAGGTTGTGATTGTCCAAAGATAATTTACTGTGAGACGGCGGTTTTTCCAGTATCGGGACGATCCTGGTAGTACTATGACTGGATGGGCAAATGTAGACCTCGGAAATGTAGTGTGTCTCATGTACGGAATACTCACGGTTCCTTCATCACTGCAACACTGATATTGGACACCACTCGACCTTCAGGCCTTCAGCCGATAAACACTCTAACGAGTTCGCAATCATGTGTTTGAGTTATCCCACATGCCATATCGAGAAGGGCATTCTCTCTAACCGAAAGAGCAAGTGTCTCTAAATCCACTCTGTAATAATGTACTGTACACGTTGGGGCGCAGTGTGTCTGTAATGGCCTTTACACTGGGAACCGTGAATTCCTGGACATATTTCGTTAGTCTCTATCTCTGCTTTATGCGCCCAATAATCGCTTCTAGTGGTTTTTTCCCCAATGGTCAAAAACACACTGTGCAGAACTGCACTAGCTCTGGATCTCTAAAATACAATTTCATTCAAGAAAAGCCGAAGCACAGTATTCTCCAAAATTCTTCATAATTTTACCAAATTATGCCCTGAAACCACCAGAAGACTTAATGGATTTGGCATTTTCTGGCTATGATTAGACAGTCAAAGGGAACTACTGTCCACTTGCATCCCGATGGACACGTGAGGTCCATGATCAAAATATTAACCACCACTTAAACTAGCACGCTGGCCACTCTGTAGTGATGTAGACAATCCGTCAGTGAATGTAAGTCCTTCTCAACCAGATTCCAAGCGAAAACTGCGAAAGAAATTGCATGAAAAGGACAAATGTAGTTTAGTACCCCGGAGAAATCCATAGCTCAAATCTGTGAGTAAATCCCAAAGTCTTCAATGGGCTAAGACGTACAGATATACAACAGTAGTTGACTGGAATAGTGGACTCCAGTGATTCCCGATTTTGCGCCTTTCCAAATGGTACAAGGTGTCAAATGTACCGAGAGCTCAAAATGGCTTTGAGCACTATGGGACTTAACATCTGAGGTCATCAGTCCCCTAGAACATAGAACTACTTAAACCTAGCTAACCTAAGGACATCACACACATCCATGCCCGAGGCAGGATTCGAACCTGCGACCGTAGCAGTCGCGCGGTTCCGAACTGAATCGCCTATAACCGCTCGGCCACCGAAGCCGGCTACCGACAGCTCAGTGAGGCATTTAACCTGTCGTGTGTGGAGGGTGTAGTACATGCCTGAGGTGGTTCTGTGATGTTTAAAGGGCTGTTTTACGCTACCAGGAATTGGACCCAGTCGTTGAGGTTACTGTGAAGATTTATCTGATGCTTAGGTCATCATCCACATTGACCAAGTGTGGTGACCCGCCTTGCAAGATGACAACAGCCGTGAACACAATTATTCACCTGCTACGTTTTTGGCTTGACGAACAGTCGGGAACCTTGTTGGATCTCGACAATTTGTTGGATCTCTACTGCCCCACTAAATCATTCGATTCTAATCCCGTGGAAAATGTCTGGGACGATTTTAAATAACGAATGTTATGTAACAATTAATGTCCGCACAATTTAGTTACTGTACGGGATCTACTAAGCAGTTTGTGGCTTCAGCTTGGTACGGCGTACCAGAATAAACTCGTGGAACCCTTCCGTTTGAGATTGTGGCGATTATCAAGGCTGCAGACAGTTTTACACGGTATGATGGTGATGTCTCGTAGTGCTGAAAAGTTTATTTCTATCCAATGCGCTAACAAGAGAAACTCCGAACCTCACACACCTCTTTGGACAGCCCGCAAAAACTGAACGCACATCAAGCATGAAAGCAGGAGATGGTGTACTGGATTGTGAAAAAAGCAAAATAGAAACACAAAAAGAACAAGAAGTGCAATGTAGAGCAGCCATAAACAAAAGTGGTGTCGTGGTTAAGTGGTTACGACGATGGACTGCCATGCAGACAAACCGTGTTCAAACCTCCCACCTGTCTTTTTTTCCGCTGTTCGCTTTATTCAGATTTGTGTCTGTGTCGTGGTGCAACGTCCGTTTGCAAGTTAGGGACCCAATGACTGCACAACTACTCTATTAGCAGTCGAAAGGATGTGACTTTCGAATAGGAAGGAACTTCAAACCTTTGATGACAAGACGGAAGTCAACCTAATCCTCCAGCGGAAAACACTTCTGGTGTGTCACACACGGCATTAGTGAGAGTAGGGTCATATGATAGGAATCTCTTATCGACGCGCCTAATTTGTACGACTCCTAAATGAGTGAGATATGCCTCCTTTCCCGATGTAGATATTCGTATGAATGTGTATGTGAGCGCTCCCAAGTAAATGATGAAAACAATAGTTTGTCGCAGACGCTGCACAAATGAAGGCAACAGTTGCACAATCACACAGTTTCTCTGTGTTCTGTCAAAACATATGGTTTTAACGTTTTTGAAGCTGAGTTCCGTTTTGGAAGTCCTGACTCTTGAATTCCTTTGTCGTAACATAGTGTAAGGAGTGTGTCAGAATTCATTACATTGATTATTACATTGACTATCGGAAACAATATAGCCAACTTGCAGGTATTCTTTGCATTGTGTAAGATTGGAAATAATTAAACACTCAGATGTAGATAGTAACAATCTGAGGGCGAAATATGGGAGCGCGATTCTAAGCAGTGTTGTGAGACGAGGCAATAGTGTCTGTCGAGAGCTCGGAGACAAAAGACGCGTCACTCTGCCCTCACGTCGGTGATGGCAGGTCTAACCACACTCAAGGCTTCATTTCCTTCGTATGGCCTGGTGAGATTTAGATGGCTTAACTACGCTTGAAGATGGAATTCAAGGTAAAATTCGTAAGCATAGCGTAAAGCGCAATTGCAGGGTAAGGCTCGCGATTGTTGGGCCGAGTTTGGAATAATCCCTTGTTTTACTTGTCAGTTAATGAAGCTTCCTTATCGTCCAAATAATAATAATTATTCTCAACATCTAATTCATAAATATTCTGTGGTTATTAAATGTTACTATAACTCTGAAATGGAAATAATTTGTTAATCTCTGGCACTAAGCCATTATTAACACTTGTCAAACTATTATTGGTCGTGATGATTTCTGGAGTTTTTAAATAGACTTAATTTATCAAATTCCTTCTTACATGTTATTTAGTAGTTAACAGTACTCAAGCAAAAAACTTTTTTTATTAAATTCATTCTTACTAACAATACGTTTTACCCGTTGCTGCTGCATGCTGCTGCGAGTTGCTGTAAACCACTTGGAAAAAGACACTGACACACCACACCATGTCATGTACTCTAATCCAGTAAATTTCGTTTGACAAGTCAGATTCTATCCACTTGTAATTTTTGTTCGAAAACGCAGTCAGATAGCTTAGGCATTCATTGTTACAGGTTCATTTGTTCCTGTAGCTTTTCATATTTCAATACGCAGTCAGATAGCTTATCCGAATGCTAGTTTTAAGTTTTTCATGCAACGATCTGTTGAGGGCTTAAATGACAGTGAAACTAACACTCATACAACACGCACACAGTGTTATGCAGGTTATATTACGACTACTGATAGCTCAGGTTGCTTATCGTGTCCATTTTCACAGACTAACATAGGCTTTATCTGTTGTAGGTACGTTACAACAGTTCACACCCGTCTATTTGTTGTTTTCATATCTGTGAGACGTCTGTGTGGTATCTTGCCTGTTCTCACTATGCATCACATTTATTTGCGGCGGTATCGTATTCCTACCACATGACTCATATACTATAACCAATGTATAGTATGACAACTGCGAAGACTACAGAAAGAGAACAAACATTTCAATGATCGGACGGACAGTTCATAACCTGAAAAAAATAAAATAAAAAATAATGCCACACGGGAGTTTTTTTAATAATAACATCAATATTTATATATGTGTTTGGAGAGAGACAGAGAGAGAGAGAGAGAGAGAGAGAGAGAGAGAGAGAGAGAGAGAGAGAGAGAGAAATGGTTCAAATGGCTCTGAGCACTATGGGACTTAACATCTATGGTCATCAGTCCCCTAGAACTTAGAACTACTTAAACCTAACTAACCTAAGGACATCACACAACACCCAGTCATCACGAGGCAGAAGAAATCCCTGACCCCGCCGGGAATCGAACCCGGGAACCCGGGCGCGGGAAGCGAGAACGCTACCGCACGACCACGAGATGTGGACAGAGAGAGAGAGAGAGATTTTTGATTGAGATTTTTACTTTAAGTCCTAACTGGTACCTCAATTTTTGTTGCTGCCTCCTTGAATGATCAGCTTCTGCACCAGTTGTTGACATATTGCAATTTGGAGGAAGTTATTGTTCTTTAAGGTTTAAAATACGACTCTGTTAGTTACTTGGCCGTATTGCGGATAGCTTTGAGCACAAGTTTTCGTAGCTTTTCATACCTAAGGGACCACTGTTGTAAGTAAGAAAGATCAAACAGCAATCTGATCTTCGTGAGAAAAGGAGATTGCTTGGCACACAAACTTCCTTCAAACTACATGTCCTGCTACATCAAAATTGGTCAGTGGAATTTATGACCATACTATTATGCAAGAACATAATACAATTACTGTAATTAAGAAATTATGAGAGGTTGTTACTTATTGAATGAAAACTATAGAGAATGCATTTCTTTTCCTGTATTTTAGTGAACTTTGTACACTTACAATTCTGTCGATTGATAAACGGCAGCCGGCCGGTGTGGCTGTGCGGTTCTAGGCGCTTCAGTGTGGAACCGCTTGACCGCTACGGTCGCAGGTTCGAATCTTGCCTCGGGCATGGATGTGTGTGATGTCCTTAGGTTAGTTAGGTTTAAGTAGTTCCAAGTTCTAGGGCACTGATGACCACAGATGTTAAGTCCCATAGTGCTCAGAGCCATTTTTGATAGACGGCAACGACAATGAAGTTCACCTCCTTTTCCAAAAACAAGATATTTCTATTCTTCACTTCCAGAAAATTTGTATATACTTCACTCGGTTTTACCATTAAAATATCAATTTTCATTGAATGTAACAACACGTTCTCAGAGACGGCCTAGCAACACGTCCTCTTTCGACAATATACAGATTAACAGTCGTTTTTTAATAAAATCAATTTTTTTTGTGTCCATACTCAAAGATTCTCTAATACTGTCGTTGCAGGGATTGCGCGCTTAAGAGTTTCTTGCTGTCCAGCTGCGCTTCACTTCACTTCAAGTACTTTTTCAATCACATTTACGTTTACGGAATTTACCTACATTAGAATCAGGCACAAATTAGTTAAAGAAAAAAAAAGCAGTGAAGCACACATAACATTACACGCACTGTTGGCAGTCCAACACCATGACCACTTACCCGCGTCGTCGTTCGTGGTATAAACTGCTTTTTATTGCACTTCTTATCCTTGGACCGATCACTATTTCTATTTTGCTTTTTTTTCATACTTCAGTACATCTTGTTCCTGTTTTAATGCATGATCTGTGTTCAGTTTTTGACTGGCTATCCACAAGGAAGGGAAGCAGCGGTTGGGAGGGGAGTGAGACAGGGTTGTAGCCTCTCCCCGATGTCATTCAATCTGTATATTGAGCAAGCAGTAAAGGAAACATAAGAAAAATTAGGAGTAGGTATTAAAATCCATGGAGAAGAAATAAAAACTTTGACGTTCGCCGATGACATCGTAATTCTGTCAGACACAGCAAAGAACTTGGAAGAGCAGTTGAACGGAATGGACAGTGTCTTGAAAGGAGGGTATAAGATGAACATCAACAGAAGCAAAATGAGGATAATGGGACGAAGTTGAATTAAATCGGGTGATGCTAAAGGAATTAGATTAGGAAATGAGAGGATTAAAGTAGTAAAGGAATTTTGCTATTTGTGGAGCAAAATAATTGATGATGGTCGAAGTAGAGAGGATATAAAATGTAGACTGGCAATGGCAAGGAAATCGTTTCTGAAGAAGAGAGATTTGTTAACATCGAGTATAGATTTAAGTGTCAGGAAGTTGTTTCTGAAAGTATTTGTATGGAGTGTAGCCATGTATGGAAGTGAAACATAGACGATAAACAGTTTGGATAAGAAGAGAATAGAAGCTTTCGAAGTGTGGTGCTACAGAAGAATGCTGAAGATTAGATGGGTAAATCACATAACTAATGAGGAGGTATTGAATAGAATTGGGGAGAAGAGGAGTTTGTGGCACAACTTGACAAGAAGAAGGAACCGGTTGGTAGGACACCTTCTGAGGCATCAAGGGATCACCAATTTGGTACTGCAGGGTAGCGTGGAGGGTAAAAATCGTAGAGAGAGACCAAGAGATGAATACACTAAGCAGATTCAGAAGGATGTAGGTTGCAGTAAGTACTGGGAGATGAAGAAGCTTGCACAGGATAGAGTAGCATGGAGAGCTGCATCAAACCAGTCTCAGGACTGAAGACCACAACAACAACAACAACAACATCCACAAGGTCATCTTACCACTAAATCTGAGGGTGATGGCACCGGGGGTTTCACTTGTAGGTAATTCTTCATGAAGGCTTGGAACAAGTAGTATTCGCCACCACGAACACTCAAAAACTTGGCTACATGAATTTCCGCGATACTGAGAAAGCATCAATCAAACGCCGACGGGCGGTATCCGTGTCGCTGCCACTCTCGCTGAATCAACTGATTATTAATTTGGCCGGCAGTTACGGGCGATCTATAAATGACGCCACTGCCTCGCACTCGCGGCCTAATGCCGGCGCGCCGAGCTGCGTTCCGCGCACGCACGCACGCTGCCGCGCTGTGCCCTGCGTGCCGGCCGTGAGCGGAAACAAGAGGATGCTCATTAGCTAACTGAATTAATTCGCATCGCGCACACACTTCCTGCGCCCGCGCGGCGCCGCCAATTTCAGTATTTATCGCCAATATGGAAATAGCGCGGCGGTTCCGACCGTGCAACCGGCTAACGACTGCGATTACACTCGTGTCTGCCCCGTGTTCTGCTCACACGCCACTCTACTGTACCGTGCAGTTGCCGCAGGGGACGCACCGCAGGCAGTGCGTCAGTGCCATCCATAAACTTCAGCCTGTATTGGAGGTCTTTATTTAGGTGTTTTCCACCTGAAACGCACCTCACTGCTACGATCGGATTCCAACTGCAGGACAAGCATCGCTACAGGCGAACTGTATTGAAATACCCATTCCATCAGCGACAGTAAAAGAACATAAACCATAGACCGTATGTGGTTTTAGCTATGGACTCAACCTCTAATTATACCAATATCTTAATAGTTTGTACATCCTTGGAGCAGCAACCGTAAGATGAAATCTTATTATACACTTCTGGCCATTAAAATTGCTACACCAAGAAGAAATGCAGATGATAAACGGGTATCCATTGGACAAATATATTTTACTAGACCTGACATGTGATTACATTTTCAAGTAATTTGGGTGCATAGATCCTGAGAAATCAGTACCCGGAACAACCACCTCTGGCCGTAATAACAGCCTTGATACGCCTGGGCATTGAGTCAAACAGAGCTTGAATGGCGTGTACAGGTACATCTGTCCATGCAGCTGCAACACGATACCACAGTTCATCAAGAGTAGCGACGAGCCATTTGCTCGGCCACCATTGACCAGACGCTTTCAGTTGGTGAGAGATCTGGAGAATGTGCTGGCCCGGGCAGCAGTCGAACATTTCCTGTATCTAGAAAGGCCCGTACACGACCTGCAACATGCGGTCGTGCATTTTCCTGCTGAAACGTAGGGTTTCGCAGGGATCGAAAGGAGGGTTGAGCCACGGGTCGTAACACATCTGAAGTGTAACGTCCACTGTTCAAAGTGCCGTCAATGCGAACAAGAGGTGACCGAGGCGTGTAACAAATGGCACCCCATATGATCACGCCAGGTGATATGCCAGTATGGCGATGACGAATACACGCTTCCAATGTGCGATCACCGCGATGTTGCCAAACACGGATGCGACCATGATGATGCTGTAAACAGAACCTGGATTGATCCGAAAAAATGACGTTTTGCCATTCGTGCACCCACATTCGTCGTTGAGTACACCATCGCAGGCGCTCCTGTCTGTGATGTAGCATCAAGGGTAACCGCAGCCATGGTCTCCGAGGTGATAGTCCATGCTGCTGCAAACGTCGTCGAACTGTTCGTGCGGATGGTTGTTGTCTTGCAAACGTCCCCATCTGTTGGCTCCGGGAGCGAGACGTGGCTGCACGATTTGTTAAAGCCATGCCTGTCGTCCCGACTGCTAGTGATTCGAGGCCGTTGGGATCGAGCTCGGCGTTCCGTATTACCCTCATGAACCCACCGATTCCAATTTACTGCTAACAGTCATTGGATCTCGACCAACGCGAGCAGCAATGTCGCGATACGACAAACCGCAATCGCGATAGGCTACAATCTGACCTTTATCGAAGTCGGAAACGTCATGGTACACATTTCTCCTCCTTACAAGAGGCATCACAACAACGTTTCATGAGGCAACGCTGGTCAACCGATGTTTGTGTATGAGAAATCCGTTGAAAACTTTCCTCAAGTCAGCACGTTGTAGGTGTCACCACCGGCGCCAAGCTTGTGTGAATGCTCTGAAAAGCTAATCATTTGCATACCACAGCAACTTCTTCCTGTCGGTTAAATTTCACGTCTGTAGCACGTCATCTTCGTAGTGTAGAAATTTTAATGGCCAGTAGTGTAGAAATAGTAAACAACCAGTCAGATGCAAAATGGAAGGTTGGTTAAGACAATAATTGTTAAGGTTTTCGTTTCCATTTTATGACAAAGTGCCTCTTGGCTTCTGCCTCGGGTTCTTCGGCCGACGATCGTCTGATGATTTTTCTGACGTTTCGCCAGCACGAGTGGCTGGCATTTCCAAGGTTTAACCCTCCATTGCTGGTGGACTGGAGACGAGTTCGCGGCCGTGGACTATATGAACCTGGCACGCCAACGTCCAGTGGCTTCTCCGCGGTCATTTCCGGTGCGGTTCTCTTGCTACCTGTGACGGTCCTCGATGCAGCACGGGAAGACAGGATCAGTTTATCCTGAGGCTTTCTTCTTTTTTGTTGAAGCTATTCTCGTGGTTGTGTATCTCTATCGCTTCTCTGAACAAGCGTGTGTGATAGTTCTTTTCTATAACCACAACTTCTGTAAATTTCCTTTAATTTACGTCTATGGTCACGAACGTTTTGTTAACAGATTACCGACTTCGGTCTATAATGACCATCATAAGGTTTTGCATTTAACATTTGACGGTGCAACTATGGCTGCAGTACATTAGGAGTTTGTTTTTGTAAAACAGTTCTGATGATGGTCATTATAGACCGAAACTGGTAATCTGTTAACAAAAAATTTGTGACCACAGGTGTAAATTAAAGGAAATTTATTGTATATACGGGTCACTGTTCTTTCGCGACGTTATCGCAGCTTGCACAACTTCTATGACTGTGAATTTTACTACGTGGTCAGTCTCTCACAGCACGTGCTCTGCCATGGCTGATTTATGCACTTGTCCCAACCTGCAGCGTCGCTTATGTTCAGTGATCCTGCTGTTAATTGATCGTCCAGTCATTCCAACACGAACTTTTCCGCATGTGCAAGGTATGCGGTATATTTACGACTTTCAGGTGGGTCCCTCTTCTCCTTTGCCAATCCGAGACACTCTTTGATCTTCTTTTTCGGTTTGTAAATAGGTCTTTACGCTGTGTATGCGCAATATATGGGCGATTGTGTCCGTAGCTCTGGAAATGTATTGCAGCAAGGCCGTACCCGACATTTCTTTCTCTGATTTGTCACTTTGTCACATTGTTTGGTGCTGTTATGCTTCTAATATAACTTGTGGAGTACCCATTGCTCCTCAGAACACTTTCCAAGTGTTGTATTGCGCGTCTGAGGTGCTAAACACCTTTACTATGGTTTAAAAGTTCAAGGAAACGTTTCCTTTAGAAGGAAATACTGACAACTGGATTACATGTTGTGGCAGGTCTACATTAAAATGTAGTCCAAGTCCCTCAGTCATATATAAAATTTCAGCTCCACAATAATTACAACATGCACGACATAGTTATTTTCAAATAACTTCCGGGAATTCAGACAGGTAACACTTTCGGCGACCGCCGGTATTTCAGCGGGAGAACACCCCGCCATTTTCAAGGCAAACTGCAACGGATATGCGACGTACATGCAAATTTAAAACCTCGGTTGTCAGACTGAAGCAGGAAAGATAACAAACACACACACTGAACACTAGTGACACCAAAGACGACCAAAGTCCGAGCTATCGATCGTGAGACTACGAATTCCCAGGTGAGGTAGCATTGACTGCCCTCTGTTTTCTGACAAGGGAGAGAGCCGGATTCCAAACAGAGTTTAAACAGAAACCTCCATCCCTGTTAACGAGGTTGCTCGTTAATTTAAGCTCAATTGCCTGCCTCCTTAATAACACTGTCCCAATAGCTGGACTTGTCAGAAAACAGAGGGGCAGAGTCGATGCTACCTCACCTGCGAATTCGTAGTGTCACTATCGATAGCTCTGACTTTGGTCATCTTTGGTGGCACTAGCGTTCAGTGTGTGTGTTATCTTTCCTGCTTCAATCCGAGAAGCGAGGTTTTAAATTTGCATGTACGCCGCCTGTCCGTTGCAGTTTGCCTTGAAAATGGAGGGGTGTTCTCCAGCCGAAATATCGGCGGCCGCTGAAAGTGTTACCTGGGTGAATTCCCGGAAGTTATTTGAAGGTTGTTTACGCCAGGAGAAACTCAGATCTGACCAATGTGAAGCTGTACCTTTGCCACAACATGTAATGCAGTTGTCAATATTTCCTTCTGAAGAAGACGTTTTTGTAAACGTTGAAAGGGGTTTTAATAAACCTTCCATTTTGTAGTTGATGGGCTCTTTACTATATCTACAAGAAGCTGCCAATAATTTGGTTGGTCACCACAACGCTCGACGCGTGATATCGTGGCCATGGGGTACCACAACTGTTTTCTTCTTAACCCCGGAAATGTTTTCTTTTTAACTTCGGACTACATACAAATACAGTATACTGTGTGATCAAAAAGTCAGTATAAATTTCAAAAGGTAATAAACCAAGGAATAATGTAGATAGAGAGGTAAATTGACACACATGCTAGGAATGACATGGGGTTTTATTAGAACCACCCCTTAGTGCAAGACGCTTCGCTTGGTGATGATCGTGTGCTCAGCCGCCACTTCTGTCATGCTTGGCCTCTCAGGTCCCCAGACCTCACTCCGTGCGATTATTGGCTTTGGGGTTACCTGAAGTCGCAAGTGTATCGTGATCGACCGGACATCTCTAGGGATGCTGAAAGACAACATCCGACGCCAATGCCTCACCATAACTCCGGACATGCTTTACAGTGCTGTTCACAACATTATTCCTCGACTATAGCTGTTGTTGAGGAATGATGGTGGACATATTGAGCATTTCCTGTAAAGAACATCATCTTTGCTTTGTCTTACTTTGTTATGCTACTTATTGCTATTCTGATCAGATGAAGCGCCATCTGTCGGACATTTTTTGAACTTTTGTATTTTTTTGGTTCTAATAAAACCCTATGTCATTCCAAGCATGTATGTTAATTTGTACCTCTCTATCTACATTATTCCGTGATTTATTCAGTTTTCAAATTTATACTGACTTTTTGATCACCTGGTATATTCTGAAATACGCCTCGAAAAAAATACCCTTTCCTATACGAAATGTAGACCGATGAAATCATATAATAACGGTATCTGACTGCACCGTTTTTAAAGGAAAGGAACAAGCCTGACGTGACTGCCACATATGGCTATGCGCTGTTTTTCATTTTTCTTCCAGTGTTCCATGGTTATTTTACTAAGAGTGCTAGACGTTTTTGTTTCGGAAGAAAGATTTGAATTTCTCTCAGCGGAATTGAGTGCCGCGAGTGTGGCCTCTGTTTCCTCTCCATACAGTTTTTTCCGAAATTCCGTTACAAACTTACAGCACTTGTAGAGAGGAGTGGGTACATAATATTTTGAACAAGAACCCATTTCCGGAAAAGTACTGTTTCCATTCTATGACGCTTTCAATTCAGATGTATAACGTGTTATGTATGAGGCAGAACTATGGGCGTCATGAAAAAAGGGTGACCCGGCTGAGTCACGCAGTTTGACTCTTATTTAATCGTGAGGATCGTTCCGCCCTATGTAGGTCGTTGTCAACAAAATATTTTCGCATTCGGAGGAGAAAGTTGGTGATGGGAATTTAATGAGAAGATTCCGCCGCAACGAAAAACGCCTTTCTTTTATTGATTTCCAGCCCAAATACTGTATCATTTCTGTGACACTCTCTCCCATATTTCACTATAATACAAAACGTGCTGCCTTTCTTTGAACTTTTTCGATATACTACGTCCGTCCTATCTGGTAAGGATCCCACACCGCGCAGCAGTATTCTAAAAGAGGACGGAAAACCACCTCACTTCACACTTGCGGTTCGGAAACATCTCAACAGACGATATGGTTTAACATGGATATGCCAAGATGGTCCAATCGCGTGGCTCCTAACGACTACTTCTTGTGTAACAGTACGCAAAGCTTAACTTACGAGACTCATGTAGAGAAAGACGATGATCTGGCAGCTGCATAAGAAGTTGAACAGATACTAGACGGGCGATTGTGTACCGGAACATGCTACATAGGTACAGTGTCTGTAACAATGTTGGTTGTCGCCAGATGGAGCCGCTGTTGTAATGCATCACTGCTATTCAGTACGTACAGTATGCTAATTTCTCTTTTGTTTTCGAATAATGTAAACACGCAATATTTAAGTCTTAATACTAACAAATTTGCTTAATAATTGTTTCGTTGAGTTTGCTTTCTAGCTGTTACCCAACTAATTGGTTCAAATGGCTCTGAGCACTATGGGACTTAACATCTGTGGTCATCAGTCCCCTAGAACTTAGAACTACTTAAACCTAAGTAACCTAAGGACATCACACACATCCATGCCCGAGGCAGGATTCGAACCTGCGACCGTAGCGGTCACGCGGTTCCAGACTGAAGCGCCTTTAACCGCACGGCCACACCGGCCGGCCCCAATTAATTATACTTCATCACGCCTAATTCAGTTTCCCCCGGACATCATGGGTTTCTATTCAAAAATTACCTATTCACTGCTCTCTACAAATCCTAGAAGTTTGTGACGGGAATTTTAGAACATTCGAACACCGATGGTGTTAGCATCATCCTACTTTAACGCAGATTTTAGAAACTTCGTGGTGCGTCAATTTTATGTGAACTGTGTGCATCATAAAGAGCAAATAAAAATCTCTTATGCTCAGACTTGACATAGCTTGCAACATTAATTAATTGTCCTAGAACTTTTCCATGGTTAGGTGACCCACAATTAACAAATATAACCTGTTGTACAACTAAGTTGTTGTTTTCACTGTGACAGTGTTTTCCCCGTTTACCGTGGCCAAACACAGCCACCAGTAGAAAGTTAAAAACAAACTGCCCTCCCGGGAAAATTTCACGAGAGACGAACGGAAACAGCTTACTTTGCGCAGCGTAATAATGACGGACATAGGGAGACAATTGGCTGACTTGCATGAACGTACCAAGTTGTGATAAGGATATGAACTAAATTTGTGTAACAAAGTTGTGTGCAGTAGGCATGCTGGGCCGAATCTGTTACCCAAATATTTTATTTAAAAGTCTCCTTTTGAAAGAATAAAACAAGCAAGTCGTATGAAAGTGTTGAACTTTCAGCTCCCGGTAAAACTCCAACTGCTGAGTTTCCTTTTGGACTGGAAGACTAAGCAAAGAAATTACATGAAGCTTACCGCTCACTACAGGTTCGAAATGTAAATGCTGACTGCAATGCTAGTCCAGAAAAGTTGGTATCTCTCCAGAAGGCAGAAAGTCCACAATAATGTGAGATAGCTGGATGGTGATTGCAAAATACAGATCAGCCTTGAAGACATCAGAATTTTAAAGTAGTTGCAAAGGATCACGAATTAAATTTGGAATCTTTAAGTAAGGAATTATGTAACTGTATTTACACCATAATTATGACCACCAGGCTGCACACAACATCCGTGTATAAAAGGCGTGGCGCAGCTAGTCTCTTCAAAAAAAAGAACAAAAAGAGTACTCTATGCGCCTCAAGATAATAAAAGAAGCTGACTAGGCGGGAATAAGACGAATTCAAGTGCTCTAAAAGGAGAATGAACTAATGTAAGCCTTATTTCTTGCCCTGTTTATAAAGTTACACATCACACGAAGCAACGAACGAACCTAGACAACATAATCGCTAAAGTTCTGAAAAATATGCATATAAGTCTATCCCAGGCCTTGTTATACGAAATAGCAAATACGCACACATTTATATTACGAGATCTGATAATGAATAGCAGACTCCTACTTCAGTTTTACTTAAATTTCACTCAGTCACAACGATGTTATTGTCAAGTTTGAAACAGGCTTTTCGGATTCTATAGAATACGAATTTTCAATATCTTTTTCAGTACTATCTTCATAATTATTTTACAGTTTGTAATAGTGAATACCGACATGTTAATAAAGCAGATAAATATACAAGGAATTATTTTAAAATTACAGAATTAACTAACTGAAAAATTATGAGGCACTGTTTTGTTGTGTTATAAGTGGTTCAGTAGTAAAATGGCTTCACAACAGGTAATTTCACTCAAGTCGTGGTTATGGCACGACCAAACAGTTATTTTACTGGCCTTCTATCGTGCCTCCACGTGCTCTGAGTACCGACTTGCATATACCACACTACTTCAGTGCCATGACGTACATCAGCACTAGCACGTAACATAACGACCACCTGGTACATAGTTCACCATCTGTAGAGTTTCAAAGCGACTTGCATATGCATGTGTATGTGTGTGTGGACAGGGAAGCGAGTTGAAGGTGGGAATGGAGAAAGGAAAAGGCAGAGCGATGAAGGTGGGATGGAGCACGTGGCTGTAATTCACACATATTATAAAAATGGGTGACGGGGTGACAATTACTGAACTATATGAAATAAAATCGTCATAACTTCTGAACGGTTTGCGTGCGTCGTTCAAACTGCCATGTTGGCCGTGGGGCATGATAGGCGTTAGTATGCGTACGCATGGTTTGCTGTAGCCTCTTGGATGGGTTCGTCAAGAAGCAAAATTGACGCATTTGGGTTACTGAGAATCCCCATTTTGCAATCGAGAAGTCTCTTCTCCCTCAACGGGTGACTGTGTGGTTTGCAATGTCCAGTCACGGAATAATCGGTGTGATGTACCTTGATGCCAACGGCTTTGCCGCAGTGATAACACCGGTTCCCGTCAGATCACCGAAGCACTGTCGGGCTAGGCTAGCACTTGGATGGGTGACCATCCGGTCTGCCGAGCGCTGTTGGTAGTTGGGGTGCACTCGGCCCTTGTGAGGCAAACTGAGGAGCTACTTGACTGAGAAGTAGCGGCTCCGGTCTCGGAAAATGACATACGGCCGGGAGAGCGGTGTGCTGACCACATGGCCCTCCATATCCGCACCCAATGTCGCCTGTGGGCAGAGGATGACACGCGGCCAGTCGGTACCTTCATGGCCTGTGCGGGAGGAGTTTAGTTAGTTTTTGTTCCTTGATGGCACAGTGACTACCAAACGGTACGTGAAGATTTTGGATGATGATTTCATCCCCATTATCCAAAGTAACCCTGATTTCGACCAGATGTGATTCATACAAGACAGAGTTCGGCCCCATCGAAGCAAGGAGTGTTTCACGTCCTAGAGGAGCACTTTTGGGACCACATTCTAGACTCTGGTGTACCCAGAGATAAACGGCATGGGCCTCTATTGGCCGCCATGTTCTCCGAATCTTTTTGTAGGGCTTCAGCAATAATCCCAAAACCATTGCTGAGCTGAAAACAGCCATTCAGGAGATCACCCACAGCACAAATGTTCCGACACTTCAGCGGGTCATGCTAGTCGTCTGCGCCACATCATCGCCAATGATGGGAGGCATAGTGAACATGTCATAACCTAAGTGCGAATACCTGCAGTGATGTTTACATGCTGAATAAAATTTATGCACACTGTAGTTTGTAACTAATTTACGATTTTTCATGTAATTCAATTAAGTGTCACACTGTATGTAGGTATGTTTCATATTCTCTCCTGATTCTGTTGACCGATTTCAACCAAACTTGGTACACATAACATTTATTATCTGGAAAAACCACTGTGTGCTTAAGAACCACTCACCTGTCAAAGGTGTGGGGGAGGGAGTGAAAAAGCAGTATAGCCCACGAGGCGAGAATACCCAGACTTCAATCATCCATTATTTGAGAACGTTAACACTTAGATGCATCCCTGTCTGAAGCAATCTTACCCCTTTGTAGATCTTGGTTCGCGACAAACAGTTGTCACCATAATGTGATTGCACTCGTCGAATGATTTCCGCAGGTATAACACCTTCCGCAAACAAAAATTGGTTCACTGTCCTCATTTACTCCCTGATTCGGATCGACAATGGAGCTGCCATGTTCCACAGTACGCTACAATGCAACGGCTAACTCGGGGATAGGAGTGACGCATTGTTTACAATTGTTGCAGACAAGAATATCTCAGCCCTGGATACTAGCAGTGTTACAAAGTCCTAAGGCAAGAAATTGCAAAAGTTCTTCTACTTTATCACTTCCCCTCGTATATTTGACAGGTGCGTATGTGAGCATAGCCACGAGGAAAAAGCTTATCCTAAAACCTTGGAATGGGCAACGGTCTTGCCGCAGTGGCTATACCGGTTCGCGTTAGATCATCGAAGTTAAGCGCCGTCGGGCGTGGTCGGCACTTGGATGGGTGACCATCCAGGCCGCCATGCACTGTTGCCATTTTTCGGGGGTGCACTCAGCCTCATGATGCCAATTGAGGAGCTACTCGACCGAACAGTAGCGGCTTCGGTCAAGAGCGGTGTGCTGACCCCACGCTCCTTCTATCCGCATCCTCCACTGAGGATGACACGGCCGTTGGATGGTCCTGGTAGGCCATTCGTGGCCTCACGACGGTGCTTTTTTTTTTTTTTTTAACCCTTGGAATGGTTTCAGTCAAAGTTGGCACTCATATCAGTTACTATCTGGAAAGAGATACTGTTAGGGAGTAGAACCACCGGCCTTCTATTGGGATGAGTGTGATAATGAGAAGCGAGAAGGAAGGACGGAGAGATGGACAGTCAGTGAGGGGAATAAGCAGATGGACATGGATAGCAGAAGGAGGATGTGGACAGAGAGGGGAAAATGGGCAGAGTGAGGGGAGAGAAGGAATAGGAGGGGAAAGGGGAAGTAGGACTGAAGAGAAAGGAGCAGATGGACAGAGTGGGAAGGAGTTGATTGACAGTGGGGAGGAGCAGATTGACCCACACAGAGAGGGAGAGAGAGAGAGGGAGGCAGGGAGAGGGAGAGAGAGAGAGGGAGAGAGAGAGAGGGAGAGAGAGAGAGGGAGAGAGAGAGAGGGGGAGAGAGAGAGGGAGAGAGAGAGGGAGGGAGAGAGAGAGGGGGGAGGGGGAGGGAGAGGAATAGGGAAGGGGAGGGGGAGGGGGAGGGTTAGGGGGAGGGGGAGGGGGGGAAGATGGACAGTGTGGGAGTTGAAGGAGGTGAGCAGAGGGAGGAGGTGCCGGAGATGGACAGTGTGGGAGTTGAAGGAGGTGAGCAGAGGGAGGAGGTGCCGGAGATGGACAGTGTGGGAGTTGAAGGAGGTGAGCAGAGGGAGGAGGTGCCGGAGATGGACAGTGTTGGAGTTGAAGGAGGTGAGCAGAGGGAGGAGGTGCCGGAGATGGACAGTGTGGGAGTTGAAGGAGGTGAGCAGAGGGAGGAGGTGCCGGAGATGGACAGTGTGGGAGTTGAAGGAGGTGAGCAGAGGGAGGAGGTGCCGGAGATGGACAGAGAGTGTGGGGAAGGAGGAGATAGATTGATAGAAGGTTAGAATAAATACGTACCCTGGCAACGCAGACTTCTCAGCTAGTAATATAGCGAAGCCTCACAGTTATTCTGTCACATGATCAGTCGCAGTTAAATTAAACGTAGAATGTTGACCTTCGAATATGACGCAGGTGGTCCACCGTATATCATTCATACAGCACGCTGAGCTGCGGTACAAAGGGCGACTTATTGGCCTCAGCTCCCGGCCTGAGATTCTGCGGTCGGACGACGCGCCGGATCCACCTGCGCCATAGAAATCCGCCGGGAGCAGAAGTTTACTCTCGGAAATTGCCGCCCGCCTCCAATTCCCAGCCCGCAGCGCGTCGGCGCTAAAGCCGATGGCGTCGGCTGCCGGGTACTTGGCCACGTGGAACGATACTCTCCGTCCTACACGAATCGGGTATGTGTCGGGCGGGAAATGTATCTGCGAACCACAGCTGGAGCAACCAGCTTAATTAACTGCCGTGCTTCCTGCAAGCAGTTCTCGCAGTATTGTCTTCACGTAACCGGCAGGTAACGTACCGTTTCCTGGAGAGCCTACTGAAAACCGTAGTAAAATGTTCCGACATCCATAAGTGAACCGTTTCAATAACGAACAAAACTTTGCGTATTTATGTATGTAAATGTGTTATTAACGACGAAGTATTATTCTGGAACGAGAAAACTCTGCACCTTTACGTGTCTTCAACATAAAAAATTATTAATAATAAATATATTGCTATGTATAAAATACTAAGAATAACAGAGACATGAATACATCATGTCTTGAATTTATATATAGTTGTGGGATAAAGACTTGGATGAATAAAATGGTCACCCTCGTGTCAGCTCTTTAACCTACTAGGGGCTTTAGTACGAGTTTGCTTCTGAACGCACATGTATAAAAAGTATTTGTCCTTTCAATCTCATTTCATACCTCTCACTCCATGTGAATATAATTACGTGGTAATAATTAATTATGACTAGAATTCAAGTTTTATCTTTGACCATCTGTCATTCTTTAATTTATCACACTACTTTCAGGCTTCACCCACAAGACAACAAGAAAAAACACTTTAAATAATTTGCTGTCGGGAATAGAAAATGTTATTTGCAGAAAGATTTTCATTAAATATACACGACAAACTCAAAGATAATAAATTATGATGAGTCTTAGGCTTGGTTATGAGTAAATCACTGACCGGTAAGAATCTTGTTTTCCCTGCTGTAAACACTATTCAAATCATAATTAACAGTACAAAAGGTCAGTGTTTAACAAATAATTTACGTAACGTTGACAATAACGGTGCAGTTACGGATGTGATTATATTGTGTGTCCCTCCACACCTATTGAAAGAGCAAATATCTTAATTTGGTATTTCTTAGAAGAATTTTAGTCAGTGTAACCAAAGGGCATCGTCAGATATATCAGGCCAACGTCGCCTTCGTTAAACTCAGTAAAAGCTAGAAATATAAAATAGTAAAATCATTACATTTTCTAGATGGACGCGAGAAGCACCAAGATCTGCATAACGCGTTCCCGTTCACAGGAACGAGTAACAGAGTAAGATGGGGGCTCAGGTAGTAAGCATAATGCGCCACAGCGTCGTGTGCCAGTACTGAAGCCTAATACAGAATCACCTCAAGATGTCACGCTGCGACGCAGCAGTGATAAAAATGAGAGATCGTAAACTGGATATACATACCCAGTAAAACTTTATAAATGTAATGCGCACAAAACATTGATAAGATGGAATTACTAGGGGCAACACCTGTGCATAACTTATCCTAAAATTTTGACGAAGTAAAATATAAATGAAGGCGTTAAATATAAAATTAGAAAACAAGGTGTATAATACAACACACAGATGCAGTACATAAACAGATTTTTCGTATCATATACCACTATAACGAGAACATTAAAAACACAGGACAGTAATTTCAGATAAAGAGGCCTCCCATATTACACTCAATACTGCATCATTCGTAGCTAGAACGTCTAGCAAGAAAACTTTTTTTATATAAAATACAAGTAAAATTATTAGGCTTAAAAAATACACACCAACGTGGAAGACGGACGTTATGCGGGTAAACTTACCTCCCCCTTTTTTTATAGCTACGTTGAAATGTGTATAATGCGTCATCACTGAAAGCGACAAACTCGCAAGTATCCCATTTGAGAAAAAAAAAAAAAACTGTTGCTCGCGCCTGTGAACGGGTACGCGCTATGCAGATCTTGGTGCTTCTCGTGTCCATCTAGAAAGATAATGATTTTACTATTTTATATTTCTAGTTTTTACTGAGTTTAACGAAGGCGGTGCTAGCCTGATATATCCGACGATGCCTCCGGCTACATTGACTAAAGGATTCTTCTAAGAAATACCAAATTAAGGTATTTGCTCTTTCAATTGGCGATCTGTTTATACTTTCAATAGATGATCTGTTTATACATGCTTATAGGTTATCCAAGCCTGCACAACGCGATCGCGATTCTTAAACAGATGTATTTGTTCTCTGTTTTCTATGTAGATAACCTAAAGATGCCTAAATAAGGCGAAACGCGTCGTTGAAAAATAAAAAATAAAATTGCAACCAAGACTCTTTTTAACCAATACTGTTAATCACTGGTTTACTGTATGCCACATATAGATTGGAAGAATTTCTAGTACCTTTATTCACAATTATTTGCCTACGTAGCGACATTGATGATCTTAGCCACTGTTAAAGTGTGTGCGAAATATATGCGACGTCTCAAATATTTTCATCGACGATTCCAAACGTATCAAACCGACATCTTTAATGAAAAAAGAGGATAAAAGAAAGAGAGAGACGATATAGTAATACACCCGACCCACACGTGTTAGGCCGTCATTTCACTCCCGATGAAACCACAATATCGAATTTCGACTCCGTCCACAAATGATGAGCAACAAGCAATGAATCGAAGATAGCAAAGCAAAAGTAAAACGCTGAAGTAAAGTCTAACTGACGTACTTCTAGAAATGTGAGTCATAATTAGGGTCCGTATTTTAATGACAAGTCGTGTTTCTTGCCTGAACATTTGGGTGAATTCTACGATTTATGGAAGAATCCAGGTATAGTCGTGTAGAAAAATGTATTTCTATTTTTCTTTGAAGTCATATTTACACTTTTCTTAGTAATAAGTCATATTTCGGCCAGCTTGCCAAAAATGCATACATTTGTCATATCTTTGAGGGCACAAGAATAAAAACGTGAAATTGTTGCGCACATGACAGTGTTTCAGATGATATTTAACCAGATAAAGGCAACAATTAACACAAAATTTATTTATTAGTACTATAGCAGACATGCTGCTCGGTTCACTGACGTAAGACACTCTTGCTCGGGGAGGCAACAACGATCTCGAAGCCAACAAAGGCGGCCTCCGATGTATTTAACATCGCACACGTTGTCACAGTACTCAGTTTGAATACAAACTGACTGGTTCAACATGCTGAAGGTAAAGTGCTCCAACAGCTTGAAGGTGCTCGGGTTTGTTCTTAATTCTGAAGAGAAGTTCTTCAGCACTGTCGAGGTAATATTTTTCAAACTGTGTGAAGTTAGTGCGTGTAAGCTCTTTAATGTGTAACAATACTCTAAAGCAGCCAAACACAGCAGCTATGTGACGGGAAGTGCTGAAAATGACAGCAGAAAAACTCTGTTATTTGAGCAGATATGACCATTCATCCCGAACCGTTCAATCAGCCTTCTTGAATGCGTGTGACAAGATGGTACCTTGAAACAAACACTCTATTGAAGAAGCTGAAGAATCCACGCTTCAGACAGTTTTTTAAGTACGGATCACATTCAGTTCTAAACGAATCCACAAGGAGAAAAACTATTTACGCGTGTCATATGAGCCGCTGCTCAACAAAATAATTACAAAAAGCTAAAAGGTCTGGATGTTCATAGATGAAGCGCATAGTGAGGGAGGCTGTTATGCTGTAAATGTTGTAGTTGGTGAATTGACAAGCAGGGATAAATGTTACTCATAACATGTGTGTTCTCGAGCGAGAAAACAACTCCACGACTGTTACTTCATTTGACAACTTTATGAACCTACTGTGGCCTCATTGTATGAAGAGAGACAAAGTTTTGCTGTTAGTAATAGATGGTACTGCATACATGACAACGAGAGTCGAGGGGTTTCAGATTCTCTACCCCAGTGTTGTGTATATTACCTGCACATGCGTTACACAGAGTTGCAGAACACGTGCGATGAATTTACCCTGGTGTGGACCAGGCAACCCTGTGGCAAGCAAATTTTTCTGAAAACTCCGCTAAGGGTGCAGAAACACAAGGAACAATCACGTTCACTGAAATCCGTCCTGAGCTTATCTTTACACGATGGGGTTCTCGACTTAACGCTGCTGAGGATAACTACACTGAAGAGCCAAAGAAACTGGTACAGCTGCCTAATATCGTGTAGAAACCCTGCGAGCACACAGAAGTGCCGCAAAACGACGTCGCATAGACTCGACTAATCTCTGAAGTAGTGCTGGAGGGAATTGACACCATGAATCCTGCACGGCTGTCCATAAACCCCTATGAGTACGAGGGAGTGGAGATCTCTTCTGAACAGCACGTTGCAAGGCATCACAGATATTGTCAGTAATGTTCATGTCTGGTGACTTTGTGGGCAGCGGAAGTGTTTAAGTTCAGAAGAGTGTTCCTCGACCCACTCTGTGAAAATTCTGCTCCAACGGAATACACAACTGACATGAATGGATGCAGGTAATCAGACAGGATGTTTACGTACGTGTCATCCACCAGAGTCGTATCCTGGCGTATCAGGGGTTCCATATGACTCCAACTGCACACGCCCCGCACTGATGTTGGAGATATGATGTTTTACTGATTTCCTGATATTCACGGTAAACTCGTGAAATGGTCGCAGGGGAAAATCCCCACTTCATCAGGACCTCGGAGACGCTGTGTCCCATCGCTCATGCGCCAACTATAACACCACTTTCAGATTCACTTAAACATTTATAACCTAACATGGTAGCAGCAATAACCGATCTAACAACTGTGCCATACACTTGTTGTCTTACATAGGTGTCGTCGACCGCAGCGCCGTTACTGGCTGCTTACATAACTTTATATTTGAATACGCATGACTATATAAATTTCTTAGGCGCTTCAGTGTACACAAAGAACGCCAGCATAAAGATAATCGTCTGTGATCTTGATGGTGATTTATAAACGCCATCAGAACTGTGATAGGAAGTCTGTATAGATACCTTCTCTGGAAACTTAGCATACGTCAACGCTAACTTTTTAGTGGTTTCCAAATCCATCAAACGACTGTAAACTGCTTGTACTCACATGTACCCTGGATATTGTGCGGCATGTGTAGAGTGAGTTGGATCGAGGTCATGGCCATGTAGCTGACACAGTGAACAACAAATCTGCAAAATGTTCTTCTGTGGAATCTTGGATATTCTACAATATTCGCAATTACTGACCGTCTTTCTGGGAACGTCCGCCCCGATAGCTGAGTGGTCAGCGCGGCGGTCTGTCACGCCAAGGGACCCGGGTTCGATTCCCGGTTGGATCGGAGATTTTCTCCGCTCAGGGACTGGGTGTTGTGTTGTCCTCATTATTGTTTATCATCCCCAGTGGAAGGCAACGGGACACCAACACTGGAATCACTTCCCAAGACGGTCATGCGGTGGACCTCACCGACGAAGCTTCCCCCTTTTACAAGGCCTGGGAATACCATAACATTTGATGACGATGAACCAGTGTGCGATTTGCAGGGGGGGATGGGGGAATTTCCCCCCCTCTGCATCAGACCATCCCGTTCTCTGGTTTTAGTTTATGCATCCCAACCTGGGATGTTTATTTCCCACGCACTGGAGTAAAACTTTACATATAATTTAAATTTGTGGAGCCGAACACTGAAAGTTTTTAGTAAGTCTTACTATTAATATGTTTCAGTTTTCTAACATCAGAATAAGTACAGCTTTTCACAAATGTGCCTCTGCTTTTTGAATTCCACTCGTTTACCTGTATGTAGATTATTTTGTAAATAAGCTTTACCTATAATGTACTTTTAATGATATAACAGGGGATGGCTTTTCTGATAGTGCATACGCGTGAATAGTGAGTTTCGGCATTAACATGTATTTATAAATAGCTGTTTAACCATGCGTAACGCCACGGTCCAAGCTAGTAACATATATAATTGTACTAAACCCCTAAGACATCCCCCCCCCCCCACTCGTAAAAGCACAAATCGAACCCTGCGATGAACCAAAGTGGGCTTCAGTGATCTGACCGCCTCCGAATACGCCCCTGTGGTGTACTGTAAGGTGGACCTTTTCCAAGTACAAAACTATTCTCAGAGACAATCATAGATCTCTGAAAATGAGATACCTGAAAATGCATGTTGTCATTCAGTGTAGCTCTGGAGAAACTGAAGACTGACAGGAGGTGTCAACAAAATTGGAATACTTCAAACAAGTGGTGTGTAGCTGAGGAAACATGGTTTTGTTGTTTCCATAGATGTTATTGTTTCCACTGTACTTCCTGTCTTTGTTTTCAGGAACATGCAGACATTT
Source organism: Schistocerca americana (assembly GCF_021461395.2). NCBI lineage: Eukaryota > Metazoa > Arthropoda > Insecta > Orthoptera > Acrididae > Schistocerca > Schistocerca americana. The sequence continues at coordinate 141,608,658 of NC_060121.1, forward strand.
CAAAAATAAGTGTTAGTTAGTTTCAAACACTTAAAAAGTAAGTACTGTAACCACATATTTTTCGTAAGTGAATTTTGTATCGCATGGAGTATAAGAAAATCAAAAAAATTGTTTTTGAATAAACTTGTATGCTGTCATAGTTTAATTTTTAAGTCCATATTTATATTAGATTTGGGTCGTAAATACTAATAACTGTTCTTAGGTCAGTAAAATGTGAGCCTTAGTAATAACAGATAATCCACCTAAAATTGAATATGAAATTTTAATATGGCAGATCCTCGCCAAGCCCTTCGGCTAGTGAAGATCACTATTGTGAGCGGCAAAGCCGGTTTCCGATTTCCGCAGGACTAGGGAAAACACTACATCTACATCTACATCTACATCTACATTTATACTCCGCAAGCCACCCAACGGTGTGTGGCGGAGGGCACTTTACGTGCCACTGTCATTACCTCCCTTTCCTGTTCCAGTCGAGTATGGTTCGCGGGAAGAACGACTGTCTGAAAGCCCCCGTGTGCGCTCTAATCTCTCTGATTTTACATTCGTGATCTCCTCGGGAGGTATAAGTAGGGGGAAGCAATAGATTCGATACCTCATCCAGAAACGCACCCTCTCGAAACCTGGCGAGCAAGCTACACCGCGATGCAGAGCGCCTCTCTTGCAGAGTCTGCCACTTAAGTTTGCGAAACATGTCCGTAACGCTATCACGCTTACCAAATAACCCTGTGACGAAACGCGCCGCTCTTCTTTGGATCTTCTCTATCTCCTCCGTCAGACCGATCTGGTACGGATCCCACACTGATGAGCAATACTCAAGTATAGGTCGAACGAGTGTTTTGTAAGCCACCTCTTTTGTTGATGGACTACATTTTCTAAGCACTCTCCCAATGAATCTCAACCTGGTACCCGCCTTACCAACAATTAATTTTATATGATCGTTCCACTTCAAATCGTTCCGCACGCATACTCCCAGATATTTTACAGAAGTAATTGCTACCAGTGTTTGTTCCGCTATCATATAATCATACAATAAAGGATCCTTCTTTCTATGTATTCGCAATACATTACATTTGTCTATGTTAAGGGTCAGTTGTCACTCCCTCCACCAAGTGCCTATCCGCTGCAGATCTTCCTGCATTTCGCTACAATTTTCTAATGCTGCAACTTCTCTGTATACTACAGCATCATCCGCGAAAAGCCGTGATAATGCAGCTAGATGGTGGCGATTTAGATCCATCATGCTGTTATCAAAGGCTAGCGATTTCCTAAAACCTTCCTCCTCCTAGTTTCCGCAGAGGGTTGGCAAAAAGCAGCAGCTTACAGCTAGTACTGTGAGTGTGAGCTGGAAGTGCCCAACTGAGGTGGTTCCATTCTTCTCTGGAGGCTGATCGGCCGAAAGGTAACGCGAACGTAAATACAAGACACGGATTAAGATTTTGACCTGTTCAGACTGGTCGACTGCATCCTACAATCCATTACGGAGAGCTATCAACAGGGGTTGGACGAAAATATGGAAACATCAAACATAAATGCATGTGCTGTGGCAGCTTGTAGGCTGTGCTGCTATGTCTGATCTCGAACGGCGCCTGTTGCAAGTGTCAGTCTTGGTTAGAAAAGTGTTCTGTTTAGTTGTGAGTGCATTATGTCGGAGCTACATGGAATCGAACGTGGACAAATTTTTGGTGCTAGTATGTGGATGCTCCCGTGGCCAAATGAGCCAAAGCGTTGCCTGTTTCAAGAGGTACCGCATCGAACAGTTACACCGCGTACAGTGAAAGCTGAATAACTTTGTTCGATAAGTCATAACGCGGACGAAAGTGTGTGCTGTGTGATCGTGACGGCCTTTGAAGAGAAATGTGACGAAAAGAAGAGAACTCAGCTCCAACAGTTACTGCAGAACTGAATGACACTCTCACGAACCCTGTCAGCACCAGACAGCTCCATAGGCACGGAAGTGCAGGATGAGCTGGAATTCCAAATCCGCTCATCAGTTACACAATGCCCGTAACACGACAACGGGGTGCCGAAGTCACAAACCTGGGGAAAAAGACTTTATATTGTCGAAAGATTCTTATTTCACAGTTTTGAATATAGGGCAGAGTTTACGTCCCAAGAGTATTGAATCCAGACGTTCGGTGACGATTTGGGCAGCCATACGGTGGTATTCCATGGGCCCCATTTGGTTACTTTATAGTCACATTGCTGTCAAGGATCATGACACCATTCTGGCTGATCAAAAAAAAATGGTTCAAATGGCTCTGAGCACTATGGGACTCAACTGCTGAGGTCATTAGTCCCCTAGAACTTAGAACTAGTTAAACCTAACTAACCTAAGGACATCACAAACATCCATGCCCGAGGCAGGACTCGAACCTGCGACCGTAGCGGTCTTGCGGTTCCACACTCCAGCGCCTTTAACCGCACGGCCACTTCGGCCGGCTCTGGCTCATCAGGTCCAACCCAAAGTACAATGTATGTTGCTCAATGGTGATACTGTATTCCAGGAAGACGGGCGCGGTCTCAGGCGCCTTGTCACGGTTCGCGCAGCTCCCCCAGTCGGAGGTTCGAATCCTCCATCGGGCATGGGTGTGTGGCTTGTTCTTAGTTTAAGTTAGATTAAGTAGTGTTCAGTATTGTTATTCCTTTGTGGTCTACTTTGGAGAGAAGGGTGCATGATCGCTCTCCACCTCCATTATCCCTCTTTGACCTTGCAACTATTCTGTAGGAAGAATAATATAAGATTCCTTTGAAAATCGTATAGGATCTGTATTTATCCATTTTGCGACGGCTAGACGCTGTTTTGAATGCCAATGGGTTTACTACACCGTTGTAAGTAGGCTGTTTAGGTTTCTTATTGGTAACGCCACCTCTGTATGAAAATCACTGGCTGTGCTGTGTGCAGTCTGTGTCTGCTTTGCATTGTTGTAATACTCGCCATTGTAGTGTTAGGCAGCTGGCTGTGAACAGCGCGTAGCGTTGCGCAGTTGGAGGTGAGCCACCAGCAGTGGTGGATGTGGGGAGAGAGATGGCGGAGTTTTGAAATTTGTCATGAACTGCTATATTTATATATGATGATATCAAGGTAAATACATTGTTTGTTCTCTATTAATATCTATCATTTGCTAACTATCCCTATCAGTAGTTAGTGCCTTCCATAGTTTGAATCTTTTATTTAGCTGGCAGTAGTGGCGCTCGCTGTATTGCAGTAGCTTGAGCAGCGAAGATTTTTGTGAGGTAAGTGATTTGTGAAAGGTACAGTTTAATGTTAGTCAGGGCCATTCTTTTGTAGGGAATTTTGAAAGTCAGATTGCGTTGCGCTAACAAAATATTGTGTGTCAGTTTAAGCACAGTCGTGTACAATTCTTCAAAGGGGACGTTTCACCGTATGGAATGTTTATTGTTTTCTGTATTTCCCTATTTTTGCCCACTGCCTGTATAATCGTGGGACATGTGATTAGTACGTCGCCAATTCCTATAGCCGCTACTGCCAGTAGATGAATCCTTACGACAACGCTGCTCTTCATTTGCCCTCACGACAAGGGCAGCTACTTCGGAAAAAATACGAAGCGGTATCAGGACTGGAATGTATGCCCTCCTGCACGGAAGGCAGCGACACCAAACATTCGGCTTCGGAGGAATTTTGCGTGCCTAAGATAATTTCATGGAGCAGTTTGGCGGCTTGCGATACTGGGGAGCTAGCTTGTTGCTCTGGTGGTGTAGATGCCGTGCGTCCTCCTGGAAGGAGCCAATGTTTTCGTTGTCTGATTCTGAAATCGGGTGTTACTGATCCCTCGTAAGCAAATAGGATGATTTTCCTTTTCCGTTTATTGCCATTGGGTTGCACTTCTGTCGTTGTTATTATCTGTGACATTTGCTAATAGCCTGCTGGAGGCGGTATATCATTCTGTGAGCAGTGATTATACACTGAAGAGCCAAAGAAACTGGTACACTTGCCTAATATCGTGTATGGGCTCGCGCGAGCACGCAGAAGTGCCGCAACACGACGTGGCCCGAATGGCTCGAATGGCTCTAAGGACTATGGGACTTAACACCTGAGGTCATCAGATAGAACTACTTAAACCTAACTAACCTAAGGACATCACACACATCCTTGGCCGAGGCAGGATTCAAACCTGCGACCGTAGCAGCAGCGCGGCTCTGGACTAAAGCGCCTAGAAGCGCTCGGTCACAGCGGCCGGCCACGACGTGGCATGGACTCGACTAATGTCTGAAGTGTTGCTGGAGAGAATCGACACCAAGAATCCTGCAAGGCAGTCCATAAATTCATGAGAGTACGAGGGGGTGGAGATCTCTTCTGTTGCAAGGCATGCCAGGAATATTCAATAATGTTCACGTAAGGGGAGTTTCGTAGCCAGCGGAAGTGTTTAAACTCAAAACAGTGTTCCGGGAGCCACTCTGTAGCAATTCTGGACGTGTGGGGTGTCACATTGTCTTTTTGAAACTGCCCAAGTCCGTCGGAATGCACAATGGACATGAATGGATGCAGGGGATTTTACAGTATGCTTACGTGGGTGTCACCTGTCTGAGTCGGATCTAGACGTATCAGGGGTACCATAGCACTCCAGCTGCACTAGCCCCACACCATTACCGAGTCTCCATCAACTTGAACAGCCTCCTGCTGACATACAGGGTCCATGGATTCATGAAGTTCTCTCCATCCAATGATACAATTTGAAACGATACTTGTCCGAAACTGGAAAGTGTTTCTAATCACCAACAGTCCAATGTCGGAGCTGACGGGCCCAGGCGCGGCGTAAAGCTTTGTGTGGTACAATCATGAGGGGTACACGAGTGGGCTTTCGGCTCCGAAAGCCCGTATCGATGATGTTTTGCTGAATGGTTCGCACGCTGTTTGTCTAGCACGAAATACGCAGAAATTTGCGGACGGGGTGCAGTTCTGTCACGTTGAACGATTCTCTTCACTCGTCGTTTGTCCCGTTCTTGCAGGGTCTTTTTCTGGCCGCAGCGATGTCGGAGATTTGATGTTTTACTCGATTCCTGATATTCACGACGCATTCGTGAGATGGTGGTATTGGAAAATCCCAATTTCATCGCTACCTCGGAGATGCTGTGACTCACCGCTCGTGCGCCGACTATAACACCACGTTCAAACTCACTTAAGTCTTCATAACTTGCCATTGCAGCAGCAGTAGCCGATCTAACAACTGCGCCAGAAACTTGTTGTCTTACGTAGACGTTGCCGACCGAAACGCCATTTTTTGGTTGTTTATCTTTCCTTGTATTTGAATACGGATGCCTAGTCCACTTTCTTTGGCGCTTCCGAGTATTCCAATGCAGTAATTGGACATGGGAATGTTTCTGGAAATAAGACTGCCACAGAACATTTATTGACATTGGAATAGTGAGAAGCTTAACATTGTCTCATCGTTAAAAAGAATGGTTTGTGTGAATCAGAACACCAGCTCTCTGTCCATCTATCCTAGGTTCCGTATCTCGGCACCTCATCCAGCTACACCATGCTACAATTCTGCTACTATCGACCTCGTATTTTATGTTACAATTCTCTGAAGCCTTTTTGTTACCGATAATTCATTAACTGACACTTAATTTTAACAAACTCCAGCAAGAATGACACGTCTTCATTAATGTGGGTCGTAGCCTTAAACCCACATACTCTCATGACATGCGATTTATAATGCAATAATAAGTACATACGAAAATTTTTTAACCACTAGTATGGTGTTTACCGTCAATTTATTACAAGAAGTCGTACCAGTTGTAAGTAGGCTGCCGGCCGGAGTGGCCGAGCGGTTCTACGCGCTACAGTCTGGAACCGAGCGACTGCTACGGTCGCAGGTTCGAATCCTGCTTCGGGCATGGATGTGCGTGATGTCCTTAGGTTAGTTAGGTTTAAGTAGTTCTAAGTTCTAGGGGAATGATGACCTCAGCAGTTAAGTCCCATAGTGCTCAGAGCCATTTTTTTTGTACGTAGGCTGTTTAGATTTTTATGTTGGTAACGCCATGTAGCGCTCTGTATGAAAATCACTGACTGTGCCGTGTGCAGTCTATGGCTGGTTGGACTCATTATTGGAATATTCGCTTGTGTAGTGTTGGGCAGTTGGATGTGAACAGCGCGTAGCGTTGGGCAGTTGGAGGTGAGCCGCCATCATTGGTGGATGTGGAGAGAGAGATGCCAGAGTTTTTAGAGGTTACTATAAGCGGACGATCTGGACGTGTGTCCGCCAGAAAAAGGAAATTTGTAAAGATGGTTGTCATGAATTGATAGATAATATATCATGACTTTAGAACATTATTAAGGTAGATGCATTGTTTGTTCTCTATCAATATCTTTCATTTTCTAACTATGCCTATCAGTAGTTAGTTCCTTCAGTAGTTAGAGAATTTTTTATTTAGCTGGCAGTATTGGCGCTCGCTGTATTGCAGTAATTCGAGTAGGGATTATTGAAAGTGAAACTGCGTTGCACTAAGAAAAATATTGTGTCAGTTCAGTGATGATCAGAATAAATAAAGAGAGAACTATCTGAGTACGTTCAGTTTTACTCAGCTATCTTTGTATCAAATAACGTAGAAGTTTACCAGCACAGTAGTTTATAATTTTCCAAAGGGCATGTTTCACGGTAACGATTCGTTCTCGATATTCAATTTGCTGGTGCCTAGAAACATACTGACTGGGTGCACTGTACACTGAGGTAAGAAAAGTCATGGGGTAGCGATAAGCAATATGCACATATGTGGTAGTATCGCATACTCAGGTTATTCATGTGAAAAGCTTTCAGACGACAGGAATTAGCAAACGTAGAATGCGGGACGGAAACTGGAGCTGGACGCATGGGACATTCAGTGTCGGAAATAGTTGGAGAATTCATTATCCCGAGATACACAATTTCAGACATTATCTCCCACCACGGTCAACACAGTGGCCGACGTCCTTCACTTAACACCGAGAGTTGAGTTCTTTCCGTTGTCAGTGCTAACAGACAAGCAACACAGCGTGAAAACAACGAAATATCCGTTAGCACAGTGCGGCGAAATTTGGTGTTAGTGGGTTATGACAGCAAACGACCTACGCGAGTGCGTTTGCTAACAGCACGACATCACCTGCAATGCCTATGCTGGACTCACGACCATGCGGTTGGACCCTAGATGATTGAAAAACCGTGACGTGATCAGATGAGTCCCAATTTCCGTCGGTAAGACCTCGTGGTAGGATTCGAGTGTGGAGCAGCACGAAGCCGTGGACCCAGTTTGTCAACAAGGCACTGATGAAGCCTAGTAATGCCTGCATAGTGGTTCAAATAGCTCTGAGCACTATGGGACTTAGCATCTGGGGTCATCAGTCCCCAGAACTTAGAACTACTTAAACCTACCTACCTAAGGACGTCACACACATCCATGCCCGCTACAGGATTCGAACCTGCGACGTAGCGGTCGCGCGGTTCCAGATTGAAGCGCTGCATGGTGGTATGAGCTGTGTTTGTGTGGAATGGACTGGGTCTTCTGGTCCAAATGAACCGATCATTGACTGTAAATGGTTACGTTGGGTGACTTGGAGATCATTTGCCGCCATTGATGGACTTCCTGTGCCCAAACAAGGATGTCATGTCACCGAGTCACCGAGACGCAGTTCTTTTCGATTGGTTTGAAGAACATTCTGGACAATTCGAACGAATGATTCGGCCACCCAGATCGCCCGACATGACTCCCACCGAACATTTATGGTGCATAAACGAGAGACTAATTGGCGCACCAAATTCTGCACCAGCAACACTTTCGCAATTAAGGATGGCTATAGAGGCAACATTGCTCAGTATTTCTGCAGGGGACTTCCAACGACTTGTTGAGTCCATGTCACGTCCAATTCCTGCACTACGCTGGGTAGAAGAGGATCTGACACAATTTTAGAAGGTGTGCAAAAATGCAAATGGCTCTGAGCACTATGGGACTCAACTTCTGAGGTCATTAGTCCCCTAGAACTTAGAACTAGTTAAACCTAACTAACCTAATGACATCACACACATCCATGCCCGAGGCAGGATTCGAACCTGCGACCGTAGCGGTCTCGCGGTTCCAGACTGCAGCGCCTAGAACCGCACGGCCACTTCGGCCGGCTTTAGAAGGTGTCCCATGACCTTTGTCGCATCAGTGTATAGCATAAAATCCACCGGACATTGGCTTCTACTGAACATGACAAGCGCTAATAACCTCGCGTTGAGCGCCTGTAGCTCCAAACACCACAGATACAGTCGGGAGTCCTGCTTTCTGCTTGAGACGGAGCGAGCGATCTTGCTTTCTGTAGGTTCTACTTTATATGAGACGTTGGCAAAATATAAATGATCGTATTTTGTGACAAACGTGACGAAATGGCTCTCCAACGTGAAATAGCAGGACGTGACATCACGAAGGTCGTAGAGCGCCAGGTCAGCTTTAGCTAACGCGTTGCGTGTGCCGACGGCATAAGCGTGCGTAGACGCTAGCGGCGGGCACGAGGCTTCTCACTACGCTACGGAAGCTCCGAGACGGTAAGTGAGGAGGACCGTTTGTCACTTCTAACCGAAAACTGAAACATACATCCCAATTTTTGGAAGAAAACAAAGGTCACACCCGTCTACAAGAAGATTGTGAGAAGTCATTCATTGACCTCCTGTCCAGCATTACTGACATCCAGCTGTTGCAGAATTCTTGAACGTATCCTAATCTCAAACACAATGAGCTGTCTCAAATAGATTGACCGTCTCCACGTCTACCACCGTGGATTCCGGAAACATACGTCATGCGACAATACACTCACACTTTTGTCGCACGGCACCTTGTAAGCCATTGTCCAAAACAGTCAGTTGGAGGCAATATTTATCAACTTTCTTAACACATCTGAGTCAGCTCTACACCGACCGTTATCAATGAAGGTACGATCAAGTGAGTTATCACACGAAATTCGTGAATAGATGGGGGATTTGTTGGTACGGAGGGCGTAGCTTCAGGTCTGCCCATTGGGATCTTTGGTGTTTATGTCCAATAATGCCTGCCACACGTTATTAGCAATAACCGCAGACTTCTGATGAAGCAGTTATCTTCAATGAAGTCCTGTCTGGACAAAGCTGCGCAGCTCTTCAGTCAGCTCTTGCTTCCTAGTTTGCAACATTCTTTCCCTCAAAGTTGTTATTGTTGTTGTCTTCAGTCCTGAGGCTGGTTTGATGCAGCTCTCCATGCTTCTCTATCCCGTGCAAGCTGCTTGATCTCCCAGTACGTACTGCAGCCTACATCCTTCTGAATCTGCTTAGTGTGTTCATCTCTTGGTCTCCCTCAACGATTTTTACCCTCCACGCTGCCCTCCAATACTAAATTGGTGATTCCTTGATGCCTCAGAACATGTCCTGCCAACCGATCCTTTCTTCTAGTCAAGTTGTGCCACAAACGCCTCCCCAATTCTATTCAATACCTCCTCATTAGTTATGTGATCTACCCACCCAATCTTCAGCATTCTTCTGTAGCACCACATTTCGAAAGCTTCTATTCTCTTCTTGTCCAAACTATTTATCGCCCATGTTTGACTTCCATGCATGGCTACAGTCCACACAAATACTTTCAGAAAGGACTTCCTGACACTTAAATCTATACTCCATGTTAACAAATTCCTCTTCTTCAGAAACGCTTTCCTTGTCATTGCCAGTCTACATTTTATATCCTCTTTACTTCGACCATCATCAGTTATTTTGCTCCCCAAATAGCAAAACCCATCTACTACTTTGTCTCATTTCCTAATCTAATTCCCTCAGCATCACCCGAATTAATTTGACTACATTCCATTATCCTCGTTTCGCTTTTGTTGATGTTCATCTTATATCCTCCTTTCAAAACACTGTCCATTCCGTTCAACTTCTCTTCCAAGTCGTTTGCTGTCTGACAGACTTTGCTGTCTCTCCCTCAAAGTAGAATAGTGATTATTTATTACATCGTTACTTTTATTTTGTCTCCACCGTATCGCTTCTGTGTGTCAGACAGTTTGTCTAGCGTACGTTTTATACCTTTGACCGTTCATCTGCTTCATGCTATCACTGGTTAATTGAAACTTTTTTTACATTTTTAGCTGGTTCTACATCCACACTCTGCAAGCCAGCTTAAGTTGTATGGCGGAGGGTACAAGTCGTTACCTTTCTTGTTCTATTTGCAAATACAGCGAGGGAAAAGGGAGTATCAATACTCCCCCGTACGAGCCGGAATTTCTCCTGTCTGCGTGATACTTACGCGAAATGTGCGTTGGTGGCAGTGGAAACATTCTGCAGTCAACTTCAAATGTCTCTTCTCTAAATTTTTTCAATAGTGGATCGTGAAAAGGTCGTCGTCTCCTATCCAGGGATTCCCTTTTCAGTTCAAGAAGCGTCTCCGAACACTCGCGTTCTGGTCGTAGCTACCGGTGACAAACCTAGCAGTCCGCCTGTGAATTGCTTCGAGGTCTCCCTTTAATCCGACCTCGGTAGTGATAGCGGACACTCGAGCAGGCTCAAAATGGTTCAAATGGCTCTGAGCACTATGGGACTTAACGTCTGAAGTCATCAGTCCCCTGGACTTCGTAAACCGAACTAACCTAAGGACATCACACACATCCATGCCCGAGGCCGGATTCGAACCTGCGATCGTAGCAGCAGCGCTGTTCCAGACTGAAGCGCCTAGAACCGCTCGGCCACAGCGGCCGGCCACTCGAGCAGTGCTCAAGAATGGATCGTACTAGCGATCTATACGCGTTCTCCTCTGCAGATGAGCCACACTTTCCAAAAACTCTCCCAATAACAGGAAATCGACCATTCGCCTTCCCTACTACCGTCCTTGGCGGTCGTTCCATTTCATTTCACTACGCAACGTTACCCCCCAATAAGTAAACTTCTAATGCTGCATTCGTACATAACGAGATAGTTTTCCCTATTCATCTGGAATAACTTATATCTTTCCACATACAAAGCAAGCTGACATTCATCACACCATCTAAAAATTTTGTCTAAATCATCTGGTTTCCTCCTACAGTCACTCAACAACGACACCGTCCCGTATATTACAACCCCAGATGTGTCCTCAACCTGATCGTCAGATCATTTATGTATTCAGAGAATAAGAGACATCCCATCAGACTTCAGTGATGCACTCCTGACGATACCCTTGTCTCTGATGAACATCCGCCATCGAGTGTTACTTAAGAAGTCTTCGACTCAATCGCATACCTGCGAACCTATTCCATATGCTCGTAACTTTATCAACAAATGGTTCAAATGGCTCTAAGCATTATGGCACTTAACATCCGAGGTCATCAGTCCCCTGGACTTCGTAAACCGAACTAACCTAAGGACATCACACACATCCATGCCCGAGGCAGGACTCGAACCTGCGACCGTAGCAGCCGCGTGGTTCCAGACTGAAGCGCCTAGAGCCGCTCGGCCACAGCGGCCGGCCTTCATCAACAGTCTGCAGTGGGGCACAGTATCAAATAATTTCCGAAAATCCATGAATATTGCATCTGTCTATAGACCTTCATCCATGGTTCGCGGACGACTTTCTTTTCGAGAACAGCATTGAGAAAATTTAGAGAACCGGCGTTTGAAGCTGACTGCCGAACGGTTCTACTGCTGCCTACATACATCACGCGTAAGGACCACGTAGATGACATACGAGAAATTAGGACTCATACGGAGGCGTACAGTCAGTCGTTTTTCCCTCGCTATATTATTTGTAACCCCTCGTCTCCAGTTTTGTAAAGGCCTCGTCGCTACTGCTGTGGCGGCCGAGTTGCCTCTGCTGTTGCGGTAGGCAAATAATCGTAGATAGACTTCACAGTACGTAGCAAATGCAATTTACAACAATTGTCTGTTCACTTCTAAGAGTTCACTAAAGGACTTTCCCTGTCTATGTCAGCCCTGGACGATGGTCTACAACCGAGTGGACGAGAGCTGCTCTTCTATCTCCTGAGTAGGCTTTTGTCCGTTGTCGTCTGGTCATTGGCGGATTGGTCGGCAATTGACCGACGCCAAGTCGTTATCTTCATCCTCAACGCGCTGGTGTAACTCGCGCAAGTGGCGAGTCTCTATGGCTCTGGCACCAGCTCGCATCTTTTCGCCTGTGATGCTTTTTCCTAGCCGTGTCTTGTTCGGACAACACAGCACTTAAATATCTTCAACATCTCGCAGCCCTGTCAGCAACTGTATATATATTAATTTGAATTTTCATAAAAAAAAGTGGTTCAAATGGCTCTGAGCACTATGGGACTTAACATCTGTGGTCATCAGTCCCCTAGAACGTAGAACCACTTAAACCTAACTAACCGAAGGACCTCACACACATCCATGCCCGAGGCAGGATTCGAACCTGCGACCGTAGCAGTCGCGCGGTTCCGGACTGAGCGCCTAGAACAGCTAGACCACCGCGGCCGGCGAATTTTAATAATGAACAGCCTTAGTTGCACCGTTTACCTAGAATTTACCTATGTCCCAGTACAGCACTCGTGGCCTTCGGATCGCGGTCGCGAAATGGGACCGAGGCAGTGCCAGATTTATAGTTTCACGATGATTTATGGGTTTGTAGTTTTAGCTATGGACAAACGGTAGGTACTGTTATTCTGAAGAAGGTTGGGTTATCCCGACTGAAACAAAGGTAAAGTCTACGTAAACGGTGCAACTGAGGCTGATAATTATTAAAATTAAGAAATCGACACAGCACTATTTGCGAGTGGAACAGGAGGGAAATGACAAGTAGTGTTACAGGGTACCCTCCGCGAGGCACCGTATGGTGGGTTGCCGAGTATCTACCTAGACTTAGATGTAGATATCGGGTGAGAAAATTGCAAGCGGAGGTTGCCACGTGCGATGCTTTCTAAATCTGGACTGAGCTTCGTTTTAGTCCTTTCACGTGTCATTCAGAACCATTATCTAACAATAGAGATAAATTGTTCGATCCGCCTGTTGTTATATTCTGTGTAGTGCGATGGATCTCAACTTCCCTCTTGCAGTTTCCTCATTTCCTGGAAACGAATGATTTTTCTCTGCAGATTGCGACGTTTTTCTCAGATTTTTCTGATATTTATTACATTTTGCACTGTTAGTAGGACACTGGAAGGAAGGAAGGAAGGAAGGAAGGAAGGAAGGAAGGAAGATAGGGTTTAACACCCTGTTGACATCGAGGTCATTAGAGATGTTGAACAAGCTCGGATAGTGGCATGAATGGGCAAGGAAATCGGCTGTGCCCTTTCAAAGGAAATCATGCCGGTATTTGCCTGGAGCTATTTAGGGAAATCACGGAAAAGCTAAATCTGGATTACCTGAAACGGGGTCGAAGCGTCGTCCTCCCGAATGCGAGTCCATTGTGCTTACCACTGCGCCACCTCGCTCGGTTTTTAGTATACGTTTGGTCAGATGTGTTTCCCAGAAAATTGACGACATTGCTTGAAGTTTTGAAGGAGACTTTCCTTTATAGCAGAGCTACGTATTGGAGCGAAACATGCGAAAAGAAATAGTGGGACGTTATCTGTATTCAGTGTCAGAGTTCCCATGCAACGTAGCACAAGAGTGAGAGTGCTAGCCGTCACCACGCGCGCGACCATTTGAAACGTTTTCAGTAGACCGCTGGTGGGTGTAGCTAGAAACGAAGATTCTGAATAATAAGAGTACATCTGTATATCCCGTGGTCCTAAGCCCTGACGATTTTTTTCCTCGGACAGAGTGGATCAAACTCAAAGGGTGTTATGCGGACATGCGTATATTTCTGTTCTCTCTCGTCCTGTCGCTGTGAAGTATCTTGTGTCAATCAATGAGGCGTGTTTGTAGCGGAGAGATTCACAGCCGAGGGACAGATTGTAAGAAAGCGTCGTTGTTGTTGTCGATAGTTATATACGCAACTTAGGCTTTGTGCAGAAACGGCCGTCCACCGGCAGGTATGAGTTCTTTGTTGGTGTGTCCTGTTGGTTCCTAATTAGAGGGGAGCAAATTTTGTGAACTGCTATTCGTCTTGTTGAATAGCCGAGCATAACGTCGTCTATGTACCACATGCATTGGTTCTCTTCCCTTTGGCAATAAACGATCATTTGTGTAATCTATTGTGCACCATTCCTATTTTGTATTGGCTGCTCTTTACACTCATTCGGATGCGCTTGGCAACGTACTGTTTGTTCTTTAAACTGTGGTATTAATTGTTAGCTGCGTTCAGTGTAGCTTAACTTTTGATATGAATCTTGGAACTTACTGAAGCTAAAGATCGACCAAAACTTGTTTTTGAACTGTAACGTTGATTGAGAGGCATCGGCGCTTATTAGTTTGTTTAATCATTGATTTGAGAGTGCTATAGCTGGAATTTTACCAGCCGGAGTCTGTCAGACTGGTGTTACAGAAAATGTAAATTCGTGAGGTTAATTACCTGTTTTCATATTTGAGATTTTAGGAATTGTGCTAATGTTTAATTTTGTTAAAGCTGTGTTTTGATATTTTGTGGAATAATTGTATTTTCATAATTAGGAACTGGATACATACCACCTTGGAATTTCAGTTTTTTGGAGAAATAAATCGTTTCGAAGTGTGCCACGTATCTCAACCCAGTACCACCTCTCCGCAAATCCCAGTTCTCGCTACACCAAGTGCTCCACAAGACCAGCTAATGGGTCTCCACAGTGTAATGTGGTGTATTTGATGACTGCAGCAAATTCCATGCCTCTGCCCCCGAAGTTCACTTCTGCTGCCAATTTCGTTACTACGTGCGACATAAACATTGATAATTAAAACATGTCGAAATAGCTCAGTATTTATTTTGTAAATATGTAAAGGAATAGTTCGGCACTGAAATTTGACATGTATTTTACACTGATGTTAATCTACATTTCATTGTCGTCCACAAAAAAGAAAACGTTTATAAAAAATAGAAAATGAGGAAGAAAGGGAAGGGATCGGCTCAAGGTGCTGTGGTTATTCAGTGGCGACTGCTCAAAATTGGTTCGGGATAGGGGCTCCAACCCGGATGTACCACATCCTGCTGGAGTTCGGACGATATTAGTGCATCCAGACTGAAACAAACATCAAGGGCCTTCGCACTCTTACATTAATACACAAACGTGAGTGATGACGCGGCTGAAGCATACATTTATACATTACTGGCCATTAAAATTGCTACACCACGATGATGACGTGCTACAGACGCGAAATTTAACCGACAGGAAGAAGATACCGTGATATGCAAATGATTAGCTTTTCAGAGCATTCACACAAGGCTGGCGCCGATGGCGACACCTACAACGTGCTAACATGAGGAAAGTTTCCAACCGATTTCTCATACACAAACAGCAGTTGACCGGAGTTGCCTGGTGAAACGTTGTTGTGATGCCTCGTGTGGG
Organism: Schistocerca americana; assembly: GCF_021461395.2. Lineage (NCBI taxonomy): Eukaryota > Metazoa > Arthropoda > Insecta > Orthoptera > Acrididae > Schistocerca > Schistocerca americana. The sequence goes on from NC_060121.1 coordinate 141,624,016, forward strand.
GAGGAGAAATGCGTACAATCACGTTTCCGACTTTGATAAAGGTTGGATTGTAGCCTATCACGATTGCGGTTTATAGTATCGCGACATTGCTGCTCGCGTTGGTCGAGATCCAATGACTGTTAGCAGAATATGGAATCGGTGGGATCAGGAGGGTAATACGAAACGCCGTGCTGGACCCCAACGGCCTCGTGTCACTAGCAGTCGAGATGACAGGCATATTATCGGCATGGCTGTAACGGATCGTGCAGCCATGTCTCGTTCCCTGAGTCATGGGGACGTTTGCAAGACAACAACCATCTGCACGAACAGTTCGACGACATTTACAGCAGCATGGACTATCAGCTCGGATACCATGGCTGCGATTACCCTTGCTGCATCACAGACAGGAGCGCCTGCGATGGTGTACTCAACGACGAACCTGGTTGCACGAATGGCAAAACTTCATTTTTTCGGATAAATCCAGGTTCTGTTTACGGCATCATGATGGTCGCATCCGTGTTTGGCGATATCGCAGTGAACTCACATTGGAAGCGTGTATTCGTCATCGCCATACTGGCGTATCACCCGGAGTGATGGTATGGCTCGCCATTGGTTACGCGTCTCGGTCACCTCTTGTTCGCATTGACGGCACTTTGATCAGTGGACGTTACATTTGAGGTGTGTTACGACACGTGGCTCTACCCTTCATCCGATCCCAGCGAAACCCTACATTTCAGCAGGGTAATGCACGTCCGTATGTTGTAGGTCCTGTACGGGCCTTTCTGGATACAGAAGATGTTCGACTGCTGCCCTGGCCAACACATTCTCCAGATCTATTACCAACTGGAAAAGTCTGGCCAATGGTGGCCGAGCAACTGGCTCGTCACAATACGCCAGTCGCTACTCTTGATGAACTGTGGTATCGTGTTGAAGCTGCATGGGCAGCTGTACCTGAACACGCCAGCCAAGCTCTGTTTGACTGAATGCCCAGGCGTATCAAGACCGTTATTACGGCCAGAGGTGGTAGTTCTGGGTACTGATTTCGTGGGATTATGCAACCACATTGCGTGAAAATGTAAGGTTCTAGTACAATATATTTGTCCCATGAATATCCGTTTATCATCTGCATTTCTTCTTGGTGTAGCAATTTTAAAGTCGAGTAGTGTATGAAAGAAAGACTGAGGAGAGGAAGGTGTGGAGTGGGTGGGAAATCATGACTTCCAGCAGACAGGTCATTGTGGTAACGCAGTGGCGAAACCTGAAAATTTGTCGCTTCACACGAGCGGCACAAATTTTCCCATTCTCTATTTCATATAAATGTATGCACCAGCTACGTCATCAAAAGTTGTGTCTGTCCTATCTGACATGTACGACAGAGCAGACATGTCTCGAAGACACACAAAAGTAAACGTACTGCAGGTCTACGTGACACACCGCAACACCAGGTCCCTCGAAAGTGACGCTTGAGCTCCATACAAAGTGTGTTCATAAAGATTCCTCTTACCACTAGTTCACGGGATCTCATGGCAAATAGCGACCTATAAAAATATATTTAATTTTGTAATTGATCTATATCTCTGTTTCCATTAGCAGTAACTTCCTGTTGAATATTACATTTGTTTAATTGTCTATTAACATGGTAACAACAGTTCTTTATGTCCTCATCCTGCCTGCCATTTTAGTAAAATAAATGAAGTTTTAGCAATTTTAAAAGAACTGATTCCAAAACTTCTACAGCTGCTTCCGTTCAAACGTGATACAATTTTGCAATTAGGCAAATGAGTTGGTGTTCCACGAAACCTATTAACCTACTTGAGTTGGTATCGATCCACAGTTCATGGTAGCAAGATATGGGGCGATGAATCAAACTGATGTCAACATTCGAAATATTTATTTATTATAGAACTAAAAAAAAAATGTTGGCAGGGACTGAATGGTTATCAGTGGAACCAGCCAACAACCAGTAATATATTACTATTGTTAAATATATGTCTTACGCATAAAAAATGGAATTCATGTGATATAAAATTTTAGTTATGTTCAAGGAGTTTGTCATTAAGTACAGTTATCGACTTTGCTTCGCAAATCAATCATGAAATTATATCACAGAAGGCGTAAACGAAACGGTTGGAAAGTAACGAAAAACACTGTTCTGTGCCAGATGTATTGATCGGGTAGGGAATGAAGTTATCCTGAAACGCGACAATGAGAAACGAATGCTAAGCCATTCTTCTGCCTCTTCTTATTTACAAATGAAAAATTAAGTACTTTAGATGTTCTTCAGTATTTATTTAACCAACCGGCTTTAGACAAACATATTCAGAGTACCGTAGGACTCTCATTTTTCCATTTATAAAAAGAGGAATAACATGTCTGATAGAGTGCCTAATGAACAGAGGAGGTAGAATGATTACCTCAAACGCCTTTAAAGTGTCGACAAGTAGACGGGTCTAATAACCTAGACGTTGACAGGGTGTTTGACTGTAATCATATTTCCTTCCTTCGCTAACAAGCGCGTTATTCTTGTACGCTGGCCTGTTTTCAGCATCGTAGAGAAAGACAGTTGAGTTTATCGTTTCCACCTTGTGGTTGACGTAGCGAATGGAAGCGGGGAGGGAGGGAGAACTCGTTACGTCTGTCACGAAGGCGGGAAAACGCGCGCAGGCCGAGGCGCCTTTGTAGACTGTAAGTAAAAGCGGAGCCGGTCGATAATCGACTGGCGGTCGCAGGTCGACGGCGGCAGCGGGCAGCGCGGATCGACCAGCTACGGGCTGGCGGACCTGTGCGAAAGTCCCCACCTGGTAGTGGCGTGCCTGGAAAGCAACGGCTGCCTGGAGCACGCTATCCACGCCCGTTTTGCTTCACATCATGTCACTTCACATCGTTGCTGGGCGTCAGTCTTCTCTTGCTTCCTGCGGAGCGGCACTGGATGCTTCGCAGGAAGGGGTTATATGACGGCTAATGGTCTCAGCGTGTATAAACCATTATTGAGATAGGTTCATCAGCACTCCCAGGTATTTTGCTGACAACGATGTCATCAGTCTTTAAGGTAATTGCACTGTATGACTGTGAGGACATCTACGATAATGATAATTTCTTGTGGTTCAAAGGCGTGGGGTATGTCTTTCACTTGAACACTACTTCGATGAATTGCGTGTCCCTTATATAGCCCAGACAGTCTACGGGGGAACAGAGGCCCACAATTTAACGTCGAATCCGAAAACACTGTCGGTCTTTCAGGTAATTTATAATGTTCGAACACAATATATGTTGCAGAATCCTGCTGCATATCGAGGGTTATGGTATGGGCCTGTAATTTAGTGTATTACTCCTACTACCTTTCTCGAATGTTGGTATGCCCCTTGCAACTTTTCAGTCCTTGGGTACTGATCTCCCGTCGAGTGAGCGGTTGTACACTCCTGGAAATGGAAAAAAGAACACATTGACACCGGTGTGTCAGACCCACCATACTTGCTCCGGACACTGCGAGAGGGCTGTACAAGCAATGATCACACGCACGGCACAGCGGACACACCAGGAACCGCGGTGTTGGCCGTCGAATGGCGCTAGCTGCGCAGCATTTGTGCACCGCCGCCGTCAGTGTCAGCCAGTTTGCCGTGGCATACGGAGCTCCATCGCAGTCTTTAACACTGGTAGCATGCCGCGACAGCGTGGACGTGAACCGTATGTGCAGTTGACGGACTTTGAGCGAGGGCGTATAGTGGGCATGCGGGAGGCCGGGTGGACGTACCGCCGAATTGCTCAACACGTGGGGCGTGAGGTCTCCACAGTACATCGATGTTGTCGCCAGTGGTCGGCGGAAGGTGCACGTGCCCGTCGACCTGGGACCGGACCGCAGCGACGCACGGATGCACGCCAAGACCGTAGGATCCTACGCAGTGGCGTAGGGGACCGCACCGCCACTTCCCAGCAAATTAGGGACACTGTTGCTCCTGGGGTATCGGCGAGGACCATTCGCAACCGTCTCCATGAAGCTGGGCTACGGTCCCGCACACCGTTAGGCCGTCTTCCGCTCACGCCCCAACATCGTGCAGCCCGCCTCCAGTGGTGTCGCGACAGGCGTGAATGGAGGGACGAATGGAGACGTGTCGTCTTCAGCGATGAGAGTCGCTTCTGCCTTGGTGCCAATGATGGTCGTATGCGTGTTTGGCGCCGTGCAGGTGAGCGCCACAATCAGGACTGCATACGACCGAGGCACACAGGGCCAACACCCGGCATCATGGTGTGGGGAGCGATCTCCTACACTGGCCGTACACCACTGGTGATCGTCGAGGGGACACTGAATAGTGCACGGTACATCCAAACCGTCATCGAACCCATCGTTCTACCATTCCTAGACCGGCAAGGGAACTTGCTGTTCCAACAGGACAATGCACGTCCGCATGTATCCCGTGCCACCCAACGTGCTCTAGAAGGGTTAAGTCAACTACCCTGGCCAGCAAGATCTCCGGATCTGTCCCCCATTGAGCATGTTTGGGACTGGATGAAGCGTCGTCTCACGCGGTCTGCATGTCCAGCACGAACGCTGGTCCAACTGAGGCGCCAGGTGGAAATGGCATGGCAAGCCGTTCCACAGGACTACATCCAGCATCTCTACAATCGTCTCCATGGGAGAATAGCAGCCTGCATTGCTGCGAAAGGTGGATATACACTGTACTAGTGCCGACGTTGTGCATGCTCTGTTGCCTGTATCTATGTGCCTGTGGTTCTGTCAGTGTGATCATGTGATGTATCTGACCCCAGGAATGTGTCAATAAAGTTTCCCCTTCCTGGGACAATGAATTCACGGTGTTCTTATTTCAATTTCCAGGAGTGTATATGATTGTTAAGTATGGAGCTATTCCATCAACATATAAGGAACCTAATTGGTACACAGTCTATAGCAGAAGATTTGATTTTGATTGATTTATAAATAAAATGTAGCAACGAGACGTCATTGTATACATTTTAATGTGGTAATTATTGTTTTTCCGAAACCAAACATTTTAAGACTGATCGAGCCATTCTATTCGTGGTCATCCTATCATTCTTCTACCCGTTGGTCTTTAGTCATAGGCTTCGGTTGTTTCCGGCTTTAATCCAGACGCAGTAGGCGGTCGTGACATTTCTTTCTGTACTATTGGCTTTTTTCTACGATTCCTACAACATACAACTCCTCTATCCTCTCACTGTTCCTTATCTTACGATTTTCTAATTTGTATCCTCCAAAATGTCTTAGAAATCACCTTTTTATTGCTTCAATTCTCTGCAACTGTTTGGTCGTTAAATTCCGTACTACATATCCATAGAGTGGTGATTGTTCATCACAATATTATAAAATACGAGTACTGATGTTCTCCTGGTTTGTTCAGAAGCTTTCTATTAATCGTACCAAACATGTGTGAGTGCATTTGTAATTTCTGTTCTAGATCATTCTCGTTAGCCCAAGTTGTTGAAAGCATGGACGTGCTCCAATGTCTTATTCTCGTTTATGACTTTAGCACTAAGATGCTCTTTTCCACAAAAGGCCATTACTAAGGCTTCCTTTGTGGGTTTGGTCAAGTTATATTGCTTTGTAATTATATGTAAGGACCAGACAGCGCGTTGTAGATTGCCTTAAGTATCCGCTATTGTAACTTGACCATCTGCGAAAAGAAGTGACTTAAATAATGTCCATCGAGATGGGTAGGAGTCCTCTGTTTTGTTGTGCCATCTGTTGACGATAGGACAGATATACCGGTTGAATAGTGTGGGTGATAATGGACACACGTATCAGACTCCATGTGTGATTCTTTGCATTTCTGTGCTAGTGGCTGAGGCGGCGCATATCTTGACTTTGTTATTAATGTGGAAACTCTGAATTGACTTGATTAAATGCTGAAGAATACCATACAGCCCTAAAATTTCCAGTATCATAGATCTCACCAGCAGTTCGAAGGCGTTTCATAATCCACAAAAGCTATATGTATTGAGAGGTTAACTTCTCTGTGCTTACCTATTATCTGATTTATAGAGAAAACGCGTAATCTTCCAGGCCTGAAACTATTGTGTTCTTCTATCAGAAAATACTCTGTTAAAACACTTAAATTTTTGGAAAGTACATTGGTATATATCTCACACCCGTAAGAGTATATACTACATGATGAACTAAAGCCAGAGAATGATAAGGCATATAAATTTGTGTGCAAGACCTAAGAACAAAAGTATCTTTCGTATAATGTGTCAATACCAATAAACGTAGCTTGATGAAATTTGATATAAACACAGGAAGAAGTTCTACAGTGTAGTACAGAAAGTAACTGAAAGAAATACAAAAATGATACTTTTGATACAGAAAAAACTGCCCTAGTTGCACAAGATAGATTTATTTAATCCTCATAAGTAACACGTTTTGCCTGTTCTAGGTATCACAATACAATCTGCGGAAATTGCAGACTGGCCTAAGCATAAATTGCTTTTAAAGACGATAATAAATGAATAAATTTAAAATGAAAGAAGGAAGACCAAAATCTATTGCACTACGTAGCACTGAGCCACATTTATGTTTCAAGGGGTGGTGAGAGGTATAAATTTCAACTCATAAAATGTTGCACAATGCGAGCTTACCGATAATAACTCTTGCTAATCGTGACCGACGCGTCGAACGTAATTAAAAGTCCCATAGAACCAGGAGGTGACAGCCATACAGCCACAGTCAGTGCTTCATTACATCATCAATAAAGCTCTTCCTAATCGTAACGAGGCGTAGAAAGCAGCTAAGAGCCCAAACGAACTGGGAGGTAACAGCCAGACAGCTAGTGACAATGATTCATTACATCACCTAGAAGCAAAAAGAAAAAAAAAGTAATGACAGCGGGAAAAAGAAAGCTACTAATGTGTGTAAGAGGTACCTAACTTAACCAAAAAGGCAAATTCAGTCAGCAGAAAAAAACGCACGAGTGCAAAATAAACCCATATAATGGTAAGCTAATACACGTCTGGCAAACGAATGGGCACTAATAAACCTATCATGTGAAACCAGGACTGTTTCTTTTTCCTATATCTAAAGATGTCTTACGTTTGTAGCACCAGTGCCACCACGGCAGCTACGGAGTGGAGTGATTTTAAATGATACTTTATTTCAAAGACAATGATTACACTGGAGTCATCGCTATTTACGATGGTCTTCTGGACATTACAAAAGGCGGGAAATGGTTCTTAATATGGTGTGTGATAACCATGGACGGCTAAGCATGATCTGCAACATGGTTCCATGCTGGCAACAAGATTGGTAAAGGGTTCTCGTGGTAAAGCGTTGCGTTCCTCCATAAGGGCTATTGACAAATGCTGGATGGTCGTTGGTGCATGCGGAAGTACTGTATTGTTACTGGCTGCACTACGAGCTCCCACCTATCGACATTTGATGGCACGTTCAGCATTTGCGTTTACAAACCTGAGGTTGGTATTACCAGCCCTCCATATCTGTCACTTCGATGGCTGTCCTCTTCAAAATAGTCGTCAGTAACGGACACCTATGCCAGCCGTAATGTTGACAACCGGAACAACAATGAAATGAATCGACCGCTTGAAATAATGTACTGGCGCAGCGAACAGAAATCACGTTTTAGTGAGTGATACTGGTCTTGTATATGCTAATACAAGATTTAAGAGCGACCAGTTGTCGAGTGGGTCCCAGTGTTTAGAGAGTTTACGAAATCGGACAGGAAGAAAGCAAAGGAATTTAGAGGCGCTCTAGAACGTCTATATCAGATCGGCATAGCCCATACCAGTGCATAACGTGAATGCTCAAGGAAATTCGTAAGTTCTAGACGTAATTATGTATAAAATTTATCCCAAATTTACCTCCCACTCAATAAAAGTGTACTTATTACTAAAACTATAAACCCACAAAATATTATGCAATTTAAACTCGTATGCCAATCTTTGAATAAACGGAACATAATTGTAATTGAAGTGTAACTGGTCTGAATACAAATTGTCTTTATATTGAAAGCGCAACGGAAATAAAACAGTTATCTGGCCCTCATCAAAATTCCCGCTTACCTCGCGTCTTCACAACATTGTTGCAGATTTCTCGAAAGCACAAAAGCAAACAGCAAGCGGGCAGCGGCTAACTTAGGTTTCTATTTTCTAAATGTTCAAATGTGTGTGAATTCCTAAGGGACCAAACTGCTGAGGTCATCGGTCCCTGCAGTTACACACTAGTTAAAGTGACTTAAACTTACTTATGGTAAGAACAACACACACACCCATGCCCGAGGGAGGACTCGAACCTCCGGCGGGAGTCGCCACGCAACCCGTGACATGGCGCCTCAAAACGCGCAGCCGCTCCGCGCGGCTTCTATTTTCTACATAAAATTTCCAAACAATAATCAAACTGTTGCATACCACATGGTGCAACGTGATACGCGTAAACATTTAAACAGTGGGATGGGGAGAGTAACTATTCCTATGCAATGATATTCCAAGAAAACTATTTTAGAATGAAATATGTATTCAAAAAGACAGAGTAAAACTTCGCGTGTTCTGGACAATACTATGCTTAACAAAGTGAACAATGATTTTAAAAGTTTGCAATGTTAAGGAAGAATATCTATAGAAATCGAACAGCTTAATCAGTGGATATGCTAAGACATCGCTCAGGGAAGTGGGATGGCCGTTCTCTCAGGTCTGTGCAAGTGAACGAGGTTAACTAGCTGACAATAATCATTCTACATATTATCTGCGCAGTCCTTCAATCTTACCTCAAAAATCTCTAAAAAAAATTAACATTATTCAAAATCTACATTCTATAGTATTCATCTTTGCTTTCCTTTACAATAAATCTTTCTTCATCTAACAGACACAATCACAAGTTAAAAAAATGGTTCAAATGGCTCTGAGCACTATGGGACTCAACTGCTGAGGTCATTAGTCCCCTAGAACTTAGAACTAGTTAAACCTAACTAACCTAAGGACATCAGAAACATCCATGCCCGAGGCAGGCTTCGAACCTGCGACCGTAGCGGTCTTGCGGTTCCAGACTGCAGCGCCTTTAACCGCACGGCCACTTCGGCCGGCACAATCACAAGTTAACAGAGCACTACTAAACACGACCATCACTTCAACTAAGAGTGTATCACATTGCACAGAGGTAAAGACTGTGGCACAACAAGACCAAAGGTTGTTCATCAGTAACGTAACTTGCTCTCTCTCTCTCTCTCTCTCTCTCTCTCTCTCTCTCTCTCTCTCTCTCTGACTTACTCTGTGACGTGCTCGTATAGAAAACAAAACGACAGGACCAACTTACAAATTAAATATGAACTGTGTGCACTTGACACAGTAAGGAAAATAGTTGTATTAACGGAGCTGAGACAAAGGGAGAGCCGGTCTCTGGTGGCCGAGCGGTTCTAGGCGCTTCAGTCTGGAACCGCGCGACCGCTACGGTCGCAGGTTCGAATCCTGCCTCGGGCATGGATGTGTGTGATGTCCTTAGGTTAGTTAGGTTTAAGTAGTTCTAAGTTCTAGGGGACTGATGACCTGAGATGTTGAGTCCCATAGTGCTCAGAGCCATTTGAACCATTTGAACCACAAAAGGGAGAACCGCTCTAGCGTCGACATGGGCCGAAAATTTGAAAACTCAGACTTTGACAAAGAGCAGATTGTCATGGCTTTGCCGGACGGTGTGGCCAGGCGGTTCTAGGCGCTTCAGTCTGGAACCACGCGACCGCTACGGTCGCGGGTTTGAATCCTGCCTCGGGTATGGATGTGTGGGATGTCCTTAGGTTAGTTAGGTTTAAGTAGTTCTAAGTTCTAGGGATAACCTCAGATGTTAAGTCCCATAGTGCTCAGAGTGTTGTGGACTGGCAAGACAGCCAATCCACTAGGACGGGAGGCCGAAGGGCACGCGTTTAAGCTCACGCAGGATGGCGTGAGGTCTGGAACGGGACAAGGTCTTTATAGTAGCAAAAATGGTACGTAGCTTCTGGAGTACTTAACTTTAATCCATAATTGGTGAACATCGCTCTTGACGGTACATGCATCACAAGATAAATAGCAAATGATAAAGGCGCCTTGCTGGGTCGTAGCAAATGACGTAGCTGAAGGCTATGCTAACTATCGTCTCGGCAAATGAGAGCGTAATTTGTCAGTGAACCATCGCTAGCAAAGTCGGCTGTACAACTGGGGCGAGTGCTAGGACGTCTCTCTAGAACTGCCGTGTGGCGGCGCTCGGTCTGCAATCGCTGACAGTGGCAACACGCGGGTCCGACTTCAGATATCAGTCTCGTAATGCAGTTTTACAGAGAGTTGTATGATTCCCGGCAGAAACTAAGCTTTTATATAATTCACCAACTATAAATACTGTACATATTCTGAACATATATCTGACTTATCAGTAACATAAACATGTTTGTTTCACACCTACTTCACATTCTCGACCTTCTGCTGCTGACCAAACACTTCCTTCACAACTGACGATTTTGGTTTCATTGTATCTTGTGAATTAGTTGTTATATTGGCGTACCACATACTCTTTGCCTTTCTAATTTTAAGCACCTTGCAGTGTTGTTTGTAATGGACTACTGTAGCTCGATTACGACTACTTCTAACTTTATGTAGTTCTCGATTTGATCTACAAGATATCCTTATCCCACTAGTCAGCAGCCAGGCTGACTTTTATTCGAAGTATCCTGTTCTGAACGCTCTACTGGAAACCAACTTTCAAAGAGAATGAGAAATGTGTTAAAGAAAGCATTATATTTGTCATCTATGTTATCAGCACTATAAACATTCTCCACTCTTGTTCCTTAACGAAGTTTGAAAAAGTAGATATTGCCTCTGCATTATCTTACCTAGATAGTTTGTAATTGCAACATAGAATGAGATTTTCACTCTGCAGCGGAGTGTGCGCTGATATGAAACTTCCTTGCAGATTAAAACTGTGTGCCCGACCGACACTCGAACTCGAGACCTTTGCCTTTCACGGGCAAGTGCTCTACCAACTGAGCTACCGAAGCACGACTCACGCCCGGTACTCACAGCTTTACTTCTGCCAGTATCTCGTCTCCTACCTTCCAAACTTTACAGAAGCTCTTCTGCGAACCTTGCAGAACTAGCACTCCTGAAAGAAAGGATATAGCGGAGACTTGGCTTAGCCACAGCCTGGGGGATGTTTCCAGAATGAGATTTTCACTCTGCAGCGGAGTGTGCGCTGATATGAAACTTCCTGGCAGATTAAAACTGTGTGCCCGACCGAGACTCGAACTCGGGACCTTTGCCTTTCGCGGGCAAGTGCTCTACCAACTGAGCTACCGAAGCACGACTCACGCCCGGTACTCACAGCTTTACTTCTGCCAGTATCTCGTCTCCTACCTTCCAAACTTTACAGAAGCCGATTTAAAGGCTACCACCTAGCAAGTGTGGTGTCTCGCGGTGACACCACACAGAGCCACTTGACCCATTTGTCACGGCTTTGCGTCTGGGAGTGACATTCTCGAAAATGGCGAACGTGCTCGCCTGTTCGAGCGCTGCTGTCGTGAAAAGTGGCTGAAAGACGGTGAATCCAGGACTAACTGACAATTAAGTTGACCCAACGGCTTCGTCAGTTACGATTGCAGTGCACACGGGACCATCGAGAATGGACCATAATTGTGTGGTGCACGTGCCATGGTTGGTTGAAACACGTTTCTTGTCACACCATGTCTATGCTCCCGTCCGATTACGCCCCTTTCTTTGCGAACGGCTACTTCAAACACGCAAAGCTCCACGTACTCTGGTCGGTGTGAACAACAGTGTACTACGCGGGATATTCACGTCGGCTTCTATAGAACGTACCAGGTGTAGACGTAAGAAATCGGAATTTCCCTACAAATGGTGCTAGCAGTCAATGTAGATCCGTGAGACCGCGTCTGCAGCGCCTCTGCTTCCTGCAAGTTCCATACATCTGTCCCTGTTTCAATTCCGTAAACATGTCGAATTCTGTGCCCACGAACTACGATTTGCGGACAGCTTTGGTTTTCCTGTTAACATTTCAAGAAAACTGCTGCAGAATCGCATCGAATGCTTGTCGAAGCTTTCGGCGAACATGCTCTTGGGAAAACACAGTGTTTCGAGTGGTTCAAAAACTTAAAATGCGGTGATTCTGACGTTAGAAACGACGAGCTAGGGAAAGCACCGAAAAAGTTCGAAAACAACGAATTGCAGGCCTTATTGGATAAAGATGATACTCACACAATTGAATGCGACGCAGAAAGCCGTTTCTCTTCGATTGAAAGCTATGGGAAAGGTGCAGAAAGTGAGAAAATGGGTTCCTCATGAACTGAATGAAAGACAGCAAGCCTATCGAAAGACCACTTGCCAAATGGTGCTCGCCAGATACGAAAGAAATTAGTTTCTCCACCGAATAGTGACAGATGATGGAAAATGAATATATTTTGAAAATCCCAAGCGTTGTAAATCGTGGGTGAGTCCAGGCAAACCATCGACATCCACTGCAAGACCAAATCGCTTTGGAAAGAAGGCAATGCTCTGTGTTTGGTGGGATCAGAATCTATTATGAGCTACTGAAACATGGTGAAACCGTTAACACTTATCGCTTCGCCGGCCGGAGTGGCCGAGCGGTTAAAGGCGCTACAGTCTGGAACCGCCCGACCGCTACGGTCGCAGGTTCGAATCCTGCCTCGGGCATGGATGTGTGTGATGTCCTTAGGTTAGTTAGGTTTAAGTAGTTCTAAGTTCTAGGGGACTTATGACCACAGCAGTTGAGTCCCTTAGTGCTCAGAGCCATTTTTGAACTTATCGCTTCCAACAGCATATGATGGATTTAAATCGAGCATTGCGTGAAAAACGACAGGAATATGGAAAAAGGCAACAAAAAGTCATATTGTTCCATGATAAGGTCCCATCACACACGGCAAAACGGGTGAGGGAACCGATAGGAGCGTTCAGTTGGGAAATATTTGTGCATGTGACTTATTCTCCAGACTTGGCTCCGTCCGATTACGAGCTGTTTGCATCAATGGAATACGCACTCGCTGAACAAGGCTTCAATTCGTAAGAAAATGTACGAAAATGGCTCGCTGACTGGTTCACTTAAAAAGGAGGTTTTTTTGGCGTGGCAGTCATAGCTTGCCAGACGGGTGGGGGAAATGTATAAATAGCAATGAAGATTGAATAAAATATTGTTTATCAGTTTCAAACAACAGACTTGTAATTATTGCAATCAAACTCCGGTTTCATACTTCTGCACCTGGTATGATAGTAATCGAAGACACCATGACACCTGTGCGGGCGACAAGCTACGCACTTACCCTAACCCTTGACTTACTTGGATTTTATGACATATTGTGGAGGAGGTTCTGTTTACTGCTGAATTTTTATACGGAGTGATTCTTATGAACCTTTAAAAATCACCGAAGCGACATAGATGACGTTGAGATAATTAATTTAATATAAGACACGTGGTATCGCAAATGTCGGGAAATACCTCAAAATTGGATGACAAATGTTGAACATGTGACGTCCCAGATGACGTACCTCGCTGTACGTGCAACGGTTGACCGTCTGTCGCACCTCATCATCCCAACCGAAGTAAAGTATTCACGTCGCCCTGGCTCTGGGCGCATATGCCCGACTTGAGCGAGTGGGGTTCAGCATTTGAATCTAGGGTCTGGCAAGCAGCACTTTTTCATTGCGTGAAACATATATGTATCTGCATTGAGGTAAGTTTTCATACTTTATTTAGCGATCTCGCGATCTCCGCTGGTTTATTTCAAAGTACAGCACTACTGGTGTATGACGTCACAAGTGAATGAGTATATGCTTCCGAATTGCGTCGTTACCAACAAATAACCTATTTCTCTTTACTAAATAATGTTAATAAACGAAAAAGTAAGGAACAGAAGGAACGAAACATAAAATAAGAACACCTTTTGTTTGGTTACAGCGAAGAGATTAACTTTGTAGCTTCTACGTTTACTACATATCAAATTTACGAAAGGTGTTCGAAATTTCCTCTGTTTGCTTGTATGCGAGTATTGCATCGCTCGATGACCGCTCCACATCCAAACCGAGCCGCTGCACATGCGGCGAGGTACATCATCTGGTGACATCACATGTTCAACATTTCTCATCCATTTTTGAGGTTACTTCCCGGTATCAGCGACCACAAGTGTCTCATGTTAAATTAGTTGTCTCAGTATCAACCACCTCCCTTCGGTCGTTTTTAAACGTTAACAAGAATCACCCTATACATATCTTCCAATAAAAGCACAGCGTTTGCAAGTCTGGTAGCAATAGTGGGCAACGAGACATCCTGAAAGAGATCCCAGCAGAGGGGTCGATTATTTTAGAATGAAATATGACGCGGCCTAACGACCCAGAAGATTTTAACTTTAAAAGTATAACACGGCTGGGGTTTCTTCGTTCGCCTATGACGGCAATTCAGAAGGTAATTTAGCTCTTAAAGCTGTAGGAATCACCTGCACACAGCATTGAGAAAGCTGAAAATTTCACTTTCGGCATGGTCCAGTACGACTGGATCGGTAAATGTTATTGAGAATGGGTGAGAGAGATTGTATTTTATACGAGTTTGAATGTTATCCATTTTTAGCTTTACGTTTTCTTATCACACTTGCCTCAGACCATTGAACCACTGGCGATAGTAAACTCGCTATTCAGCGCCCTAAACCCACAAAGGAACGCATTCAAACCGTTGCACTCCAAGCACTTTCAGTGAGCATCTCTGGGAGTATTAGAGCATGCTTGTCAGCAAGTATGTATCAGATGGGAGGGAACCGCCGCTGAGTTACCGAACGCTACAGAACGGCTTTTGTCGGGGCCCTGTCGCCATTAGGATGCTAGCAGCTAATCCTCGAAGCGTGCTCAATCTGTCGCTGGCCAAAGCACGTGGCTCTGCCCCCCCCCCCCCCCCCACCCCCACCCCCTGTGTAAAGCAAACACATCTTGTAGATCGTGCACACGCACACATATTACTTACGTACTCGCTAGGTGGAGGGAAAAAGAAAATCGAGACTCCGTCGCTGTGTTCGGTAGCGCATCTGCTGAGATTTTCCATCTCTGCGGATTATCTGCCCGCAGCAGCACCCAAAACACGGGCACGGTATTGCGTGCGATACGTTTCGTAATCCTATTAATATTATCGTCACGCTCGAAAACAACTCAGAGGCTGTGTGCTGTAGATTTTCACGTCGTCGTTCGAGCGCCAGAACTGGTTGTTGAAGTTTGTAACGAACTGCTCTTCATGGCAGCTCTCTCTCTCTCTCTCTCTCTCTCTCTCTCTCTCTCTCTCTCTCCCATTCTCGACGACTTCTCTTTTCATTCATTTCCCCCTCTCCCACCTCCCACCCCTTCCACCCAGCCAGCCAGCTGCTGCATTACGTTGCGGTCTTCTCACAGAAATGACATTACCGGCACCTATATCTCCATGGAAAATATTATTCCGCGAGAGGCTCTCAGAGACGGAAAAAGGAGTGGCGGTTAATTCAGCGCGGAGAGGCGACCGGCTTAACGTCAACGGCTCGCGAAACACACTGTCAAAGAGACGTTATTATGCCGCGCTGCCTCCCCGAGGACGAAGAAAAGCGGAGCGGCGCTGCTGCGAGGTGTTTTTAAAAAAGTGTTTCTACAAACTTAGTTCTGGTCGCTCAATAGAAAGAGAGAGTCTCTTTGGCAGCCGCCGCGGAAACACTGAAGCCCGCGGGCTAACGACCTTTAAACTCTTTAACTAACTGCCACTGTAGTTACCTTCACTTAGCGCCACCACTGATCCTTACAGCGTCTGCAGTTCATCACTATTAATTTCTTCAAAGCGAAAGCAATATTCCCTTCTAAATAGCACAACGACAACAATAGATCACTGTGTTCATTTATGAAATACAGAGAAAAGACAGAAATCACGAGCGCTCGACCAGTTACAAAAGAGAAAAGAAGATTAGTGTTTGACGTGTGGTCTACGACAAGGTTTTCAGATATGGGATTAGGTCGACGACTTTTTAGGTTACAGAACCCAGTTCGTTGACCTGAAAGGCGAGTGTATCGGAGACAATCGTATCTTCAGGAGTGCTCCATGAAAGTCCACTACTGGCTCATGTTCTGTGTGTACATAAACTATCTGAGTGACAGGGTGACCCGCACCCTGCGGCTGTCTGCTGATGACGCAGTAGCGTACGGCAAAGCGCCATCGTTGGGAGCCTGTAAGGAGATTTAGAATGAGTTAGATAGAATATCTATATCGTGTTATGGATAGTAATGTGCACTAAATGCGGGAAAGTGCAAGTTAATGCCATGAGTAGGAAAGGCAGTCTTCTAATGTTTTAATACAGCCTTTAATGAAATAAAAAAAATTATTTATTTATTTATTTATTATTTTTAAAAATGAAATTGAATGAATGAAAATGGATTTGAAAATGTGGGGAAGAAATGTTGCTTTAAATATTTTTTGTTATTTGCTCTTTCAGTACGAACTTTGTTGTAGAACCCCCTCTTTACGTGTGGTAATAAAAATTCATTTAGACAGAATTAAGCACATTTAAAATTACGTGAACCTTAGCAACCCTCTCATGCTGATAAATTCATATTAACTGATTAAGAACATTTAGTTGAAAATTGTATAAATTATATTTTTTACGTATTTCGGTCTTGGCACACATTTTCTAAATGCAGTGGTTTTTTAAATATTTACTGAATTCTTTCCCGGCGTAAGCTAAGGAACACAAGACTGTCTCTGTTAGCAGAAAATAGTTAAATATTGCCAAGCCGACCTGAACGTTTAATTATCATTGACAAAACACACTTCACTATACGTTTAAGTTATTTGCTTTACAAATTGAAAGAACCAACAGATTAACATCTTCAACGTTAATTATCCGCCTATGAATGCACAAATGTAAAACCAGTAATAAATTCCGTCAGCCTCACGATCGCTGTAAAAGAAAAATATTTCGTAATTCACTGCTAATTTTATCTGCTCCAGATTTACGGGTTTGGTTAGTTTTTTTTAGCGGAACAATTTTTTAAATGTGCCGCCGCTGCAAATCGTTCGGTCGCGGCACAGCTCAGCAACACCAACGATAATCGCTAAAAATGCTGAAAATTCTTTAAAGAAATATTATAGATGGCATGGGCAAGCTAATTTACATTAGTAATACACAATTTTGATAAATTACAATGTATTTAGACCACAACAATAATTAAACTTACATTACTTTGTAATTTCTCCTCTAATTGCGGCTAAAGATAGATACAGACAAAAGAAGTTCACTCATTCATAAAATGCTACGTCACAGGTTCCTCTCTCTCTCAGCTCTCGAGGAAGACGACAAAGAATGCACATTGTGTATTCCTATTTATACTCTTGCTGATTGTGAATGTCTCTTTGTAATCTTACAACATTATTTTCCTCTGTGGCTGTATTTTACATTTTTTTATAGCAGGTATTAACATATTTCGTAATTACATTATGAGTATAGAAATATTACAATCATAAATACATCGAGAATATTATTACATAAAATATTACAATAATAACGAATGTCCTTTATACAAAATTAAATAATATCTTTTGTTAAACAATTACAGTACATACGAAATGCTTCATAGTGGCGTACATAGTACAATTAAATGTCATTTCATTTTATTAATAGTGTGTGTGCTGCCAGGGAACGTTACAAGCCCCGTTAGTTACAAAGCGACATCAAACGTAACGCGGACGTAGGGTCGGTTGTGGAGAAGACAAACGGTCGACGTCGGTACAACGGAATAATTCTAGAAATGTGTATCTGATCTAAAAATGAGACGCCGAACAGAACACTTTGAGGACCAATTATTGAGCACTGCTAGAGTGATTAGGATGCCCACCAGGTCCTGATTAAAGGAAGGCATCGAAGCTTCTTTATCTGCAACCGGTAAGTTTGATCAAGACGTAAGTGTTAGGCAATGATACACGAACTTGTATGGCAACCTCTGGAGGGAAACAACACTGAGAGAGCTTAGAGAAGTGGTTTTTGCGATCGACAGCAGAACGAACTTGTTTCCACCAACATTTATCGCATGTAGGACTCCGAAGGAAAGATAAATCAGTTATTCATCCCTTGTTACATTAGCGAGTGCATCAGGAAGAGGGATGACTAGCAATGGTACAAAGTATCCTTGGCCATACACCGTTATGATTTCTTGCAGGGTACACACAACAGTAGCAAGCAATGCTTAAGAAACGTTTAAAAGAAACTCAATTTTTGAGTACCAGAAACGACATAGACAGCTTTATACTGTAGTAATGGATCCTGAGGCTTCACATTGGGAAGGTAGGATAAAGAACCATAAAGACAGTGAACCGGTACGGCCTGTGGTGAATGGGAAAAGAGGACCTGTAGCAAAATTAAGGAATCGTTTCAGAGAGATGCTTCGGAAATGGCATACTTTTAACGAAACGCTTTCGCTTATAAATAGTAAGAAGGTTACACAAGTAATACAAGAGAGTAACTTATGTGAGTGTGCAAGGTTGTTCTGATTGGAAGTAGCTAATTTGTATACATCTGTGTCATTATGGAAAATAGCTTACGTGAACATGATAAAATATGTGATGTAGAAATTGATGATTTTGAAAGATTTTTAAAGTTCGCTTTATTGCTCAAATACGGTACGTTTTATCTACAGAATAAAGATTTAGCAATGAGATGTGCATTACCAGGGCAGATGGCAGACATCTTCTTTGATAAGTACGAAATAGTTTTTTTAAAGGCAAATGTTAAGTACATTGACAAAATACAGATGTACAGAAGATATGTTGATGATGTTTTCATAATATGTCAGGGTTCCGCGGAAGAAATAAATGAGTTGATGAATGACTTCAACAAGATTCACAAGGATATAGTTTTTACAGTAAAGCATGAGAAACATGGAGTCTTAAATTATTCGGAACTGAGGATCGACAGTAAGAATAATAAGCTCGCCATATGAATATTTAGGAAACTCACGTTCGTAGAGGCGGTTACCGATAAGCTCTCATGCCACTTCCATAAATCTAAATTAGTATTTTGAACGGTTTGATGTAGCAGTAATTCATGGTAACCAACAAAATAATAAAAATCCTGACACATATAAAGGGTCATGCCGTATTGTGGTACCATCTCACATGAATTAGCGAGGTTGTTTAACTATAGAGGGTTTCCAATTGCTTTCAAGACGGGCAAAAAATTAGGCCAGACTCTGAGATATAAGATCGACACAGATGAGAACTGGATGAGGAAAACGGGAGGGTATGAAGTGAAATGCCACGTGGGTCAAACGGGACGGAATTTTAAATTTAGATCCTAAGAGAATATTAATAGAGAGAACGGATCGTCAGCTGTAGTAAAGCATTTCAAGAATGAGCAGCATTCGTTGGGGGATACAACGAATGCATGGGGGTATTGCACGCTGAAGAAAAAGGGTGTGTGCTAACGGACTGGTGTCTAAAGGGCATATCTGGGCGCACTTTAGCGATATTCTCTTTAAGAAGCAGCCACCACTATATTTTACGTAGGATTTTCGCATAGACTACTGTTTTATGCAGAAATGAGGTAAGTTTGAGTGGATTATGACGAATATCTCAAAGATTTTTTTACAGACAGTAGTATCGTTGGTGCTGAGCATTAGGCTTTAAGTAAATATCATCGTTAGTAGCTGATGGAAGTGGCTTTCAATTTGCAACTGTACCTCGGGAACGATGGATGGATGTTTAATGGTTTGAGGTGACAAAGCCCATGAACAGCTTGTTTTTAAGTTGCGACCATTAATGGCATAAAAAATAACTCAGGAAGTCTGTAATCCTTATATGTCTGATGGTATAGGGAGGATTGTTTAATCTGGTTTCCTTGCCTTTAGCACTTGTAAATGGGATAATGTTGTCCCGAAACATGTTGTGGCAGTAATCACACGATTGACTACTGGGCTGAATATCCTTAATATTGCTTGTAAGAATCAAATAACTATGATTACCTGTTTAGTTGAGTGCTGAGTTTCCTTTGGAGCTCAGTGCAGCAGATGTTATGCATGTCTTGGGATCGACAAGGCCTTGATAAGATCCGGAGCTTTGTTGCTCCAGAAGTGTACGCAATTCACATAAACTAAGAGTCCTGCATCCGGAAGCGTCCCACATATGTTCCAAGAAGTTAACACCGGTCAGAGTTGCTGACACATATGCCAAAGTGAGTTGACGACCATGCTCCTCAAACCACTGTAGTATGATCTTGGCTTTACGATGAGGACAGTTATCATGCTGGAAGATGCTGTGGCCGCCAGGACAGACATCAAGCATGAAAAGATGCAGGTGAAATGCAATACAGTTCACGTACACCACAAGTCTCACACAAAAGACACATTAAGTGCAGCAAAAAAAAAAAAAGTCTGTGAACAGGCCTGGAACACCCAATGGTACCGACCGGTCGGTGTGTCATTCTCAACCCTTAGGCATCACCGAATGCGGATACAGAGGGACGTGCGGTCATCTCACCACTCACCTGGCAGTTGTCAGCTTTCGTGACCGGTTCCGCTACTTCTCAATCAAGTGGATCCTCAGTTGGCCTTACAAGGGCCCAGTGCACCCCACTTGCCAACAGCGCTCGGCAGACCTGGACGGTGACCCATCCAAGTGCTAACCAAGCCGGACAGTTTTTAACTTTGACGGGAACCAACGACCTTGCCGCAGCGGTAACACCAGTTCCCGTCATATCACTGAAGTTAACCGCCGTCGGGCTGGGCCAGCGCTTGGGTGGGTGACCATCCGGTCTGCCGAGCGGGGTTGGCATGCGAGGTGTATTAAACCCCTGTAAACCAGACTGAGGAGCTCCTTGATTGAGAAGTAACGGCTACGGTCTCTTAAACTGACATACGGTCGGGAGAAAACGGTATGTTGACCACATGCCCCTCTATATCCGCATCCAGTTACGCCCGTAGGCTGTCACGGCGGCCGGTCAGTACCGTTGGGCCTTAGTGGCACGTTCGGATGGAGTTTAGATCTGACGAGAGTCTGTGTCACCACTGCGGCAAAGCTGCTGGATGCATGTGAATGTAACCCATAGCATAATAATGCCTCCGCCGACCTGCGTCTGTACCGCATGTTTTGACCAGTCCTTCGCCGGTATGATGGCGCATCGGGATAGGGCTATCCACCTGTTATAACAACAAACGTAAATCATCCGACCAGGTGACACGTTTCCATTGACACACTTTTCAGTCTCATTGATGCCATGCCCATTGTTATCGTAATTGAACGTGTCGTTGGGTGAACGTGGGAAAACGTTGGAGGCATCTGTTGCAGACCCCATATTTAACAACATGCGCTGAATGGTCTGCTCCAAAACACTTTTTCCCGTACAAGCATTGCAATCTGTTGTCACTTCTGTCTACCTTGCTTAACAGAGTGCGTTGAAGTCCTCCGAGCTTCACGTTGTGTGACAAGGAGTGGACATTATACGATTATAGTTGGTGGTGGCTTCAATTTACCCTCGAAATGCTGTCGAAAATAATAAAATGCATAAAATATCATTCGAAATTGTGCAAAACGCATTCTCTGAATATTTCGAGCAGTGTCCGCCCCTGGTAGCTGAGCGGTCAGAACGACGGAATGTCATACCTAACGGCCCGGGTTCGATTCCCGGCTCGGTCGGAAATTTTCTCCGCTCAGTCGCCGAAGTGGCGTCAACTCGAAAGACTTGCACCAGGCGACCGGTATACCCGACAGGAGGCGCTAGTCACACGGCATTTCTATTTCCTTTTCGAGCAGTTACTTCATGAGCCCACGCGAATAGTAAACAGTTGTGAAAACACACTTCACGTCTTAGCAATAAATGATCCTGAGTTAATAACGAGCATCAAAACGGACACAGGTATTAGTGAGCGCAGGGTTGTCGTAGCGAGACTGAATATTGTAACCCCCAAATCCTCCAAAACTAAACGAAAAATATACCTACTCAAAAAAGCAGATAAAAATTAACTTAAAGCCATCCTGAGAGACAATCTCCACTCCTTCCAAATTAACAATATAAGTGTAAAACGATGTGGCTTGCATTTAAAAAAAATAGTATCGGCAGAAAATGAGAGATTTATACCAAATAAATTAACAAACGACGAAGCTGATCCTCCTTGGTACACAGAAAGTGACAGAACATTGTTGCAGAAACAACGAAAGAAAAAAACGTTGAAATGTGTGTGAAATCTTATGGGACGTAACTGCTAAGGTCATCAGTTCCTAAGCTTACACACTACTTAACCTAAGTTATCCTAAGGACAAACACACACATCCATGCCCGAGGGCGGATTAGAACCTCCGCCGGGACCAGCCGCACAGTCCAAATAACGAAAGAATCAAGCCAAATTTAAACAGACGCAAAATCTCCAAGATTCGCGATCTTTTATAGAATCTCGAAATTTGGCGCGGACTTCAATGCGAGGTGCTTATAATAGGTTCCACAACGAAACTTTGTCTCGAAACCTGGCAGAAAATTCAAAGAGATTATGGGCGTATGTAAACTAAGCTAGCCGCAAGACACAATCAATGCCTTCTCCGCGCGATAACAATGGAGATACTATCGAAGACTGTGCTGCCAAAGCAGAGTTACTAAACACAGCCTTCCGAAAAGCCTTCACAAAAGAAGACGAAGTAAATATTGTAGAATTCGAATCAAGAACAGTTGCCAACATGAGTAACGTAGATGTACTCGTAGATATCCTCGGAGTAGTGTAGCAACTTAAACCACTTAATAAAAGCAATTAGGTTCATTTCAAAGTATGCTGATGCAATAGCTCCATACATAACAATCATATACAACCGTCCGCTCACGGAAGATCCGCACTCAAAGACTGGTAATTTGCACAGGTCACAACAATATTGAAGAAAGGTAGTAGGAATAACCCACTAAATTACAGGCCCATATTGTTAACGTCAATACGCAGCAGGAATCTGGAACATATATTGTGTTCGAACATCATGAATTACGTCGAAGAAAACGGTCTGTTGACACACAATCAACATGGATTTAGGAAACACCGTTCTTGTGAAACACAACAGTTCTTTACTTGCATGAAGTATTGAGTGCTATTGACAAGCGATTTCTGATTGATTCCGTATTACTGGATTTCCGGAAAGCTATTGACATTGTACCACACAAGCGGCTTGTAGTAAATTGCGTGCTTATGGAATGTCGTCTCAGTTATGTGACTGGATTCGTGATTTCCTGTCAGAGAGATCACAGTTCGTAGTAACTGACGGAAAGTCATCGAGTAAAACACAAGTGATTTTTGCCCGTCCCCAAGGTAGTGTTATAGGCCCTCTGCTGTTCCTTATCTACATAAACGATTTAGGAGACAATCTGAGCAGCCGTCTTAGGTTGTTTGGAGATGACGCTGTCGATTATCGTTTATCGTTCAGTAAACTCATCAGAAGACGAAAACAAGTTGCAAAGCGAATTAGAAAATATATCTGTTTAGTTCAAAAATTGGCAGTTGACCCTAAATAATGGAAAGTGTGAGGTCATCGACATGAGTGCTACCAGCAATCCGTTAAATTTCGGTTACACGATAAATCAGTCAAATCTAAAGGCTGTAAATTCAACAAAATACCTAGGAATTACAATTACGAACAATTTAAATTGGAAAGAAAGCGTAGAAAATGTTACGGGAAAGGCAAACCAAAGACTGCATTTTACTGGGAAATCACTAAAAAAAGTAACAGATCCACTAAAGAGAATGCCTACATTACGCTTGTCCGTCCTCTTTTAGAATACTGCTGCGCCATCTGGGATCTTTTCCAGATAGGATTGACGGAGAATACCGAAAAAGTTCAAAGAAGGGCAGCACGTTTTGTATTATTGTGAAACAGTGAAGAGTGTCACTAAAATGGTACAGGATTTTGACATCATTAAAACAAAGGCGTTTTTTGTTGCGAAGGATTCTTCTCAGATCACCACCTTTCTCCTCCGAATGCGAAAATATTTTATTGACACCGACCTACATAGGGAGAAACGATCACCATGATAAAATAAGAGAAATCAGAGCTCGTGCGGATAGATATAGACGTTCGTTCTTTCCGCGCGCTATACGAGATTGGAAAAATAGAGAATTGTGAAGGTGATTGATGAACCCTCTGCCAGGCATTTAAATGTAATTTGTAGAGTATCCATGTAGAAGTAGATACAGAGGTTGCCACTCAGTCGCAGTTTTACCGTCGTTCAGCCACTTATGACTGCGGTAGAGCGCAAACATCTGAGCATCTCCTCTGTTTACGAGATGCCATTCCCAGTCACAGGCCCATAATGAACTGGTGGTGATCACAGTCGCTTGTTAGTCGACCACAGTACTATTGTACCTGGGAGAGGAAGCCCGTCTATCCGCTTGTAGTGAGTGTCTATCGTGATACTTCACGGGGATCCCCTGAATCACTGGTACACGCACAACTGTCTTGAAATCATTCACAATTCAATGCGTTTTCCTCACTTACCATTGTACTTGTTTACTGTATAGTCACTGGATGTTTACGAAAACGGCCACGAGAGGCCAGGTGCAGTTGTATCACGGTATGTCAGTGGGTTACAAAGCTGCTACTCGAGCCGTCGAGTGAATGAAGCACCATTCGTCTCTGCACCACTTACGTACTTTCCTTGCCTCGTCACGTGCCTGCAGCAGCAGCAGCCATGGAATCACCAATCGCGCGATATTTTAGCTCATCGTTGTATCCAGATGTTACACTCGTAACTGTAGAAGGAGTTTGGATGACGTGGGGATACGTAAGGAAATCGGCTGTAGTCTGTCAGAGGTGACATATCGATATTTAACTGAATTCTACGTCAGTGCCTGGAAGAACATGATTTTTTTTTTTTTTGTCATCAGTCTTCTCTCTGGTTTGATGCGGCCCGCTACACGAGTTACACTCCTGTGCCAACCCCTTCATCTCAGAATGGGACTTACAACCTACGTTCTAAGTTGTTTGCTGGATATATTCCAATCTCTGTCTTCCTCTACAGTTTTTGCCTTCTACACCTCCCTCTAGCACCATGGAAGGCATTCGCTGATGTCTTAACAGATGTCCAATCATCCTGTCCCTTCTCCTGGTGTTTTCCACATATTCCTTTGCTCTCCGATTCCGCTCATAAGCTCCTCGTTCCTTACCTTATCAGTCCACCTAATTTTCAACATTAGTCTGTAGCACCATATATCAAACACTTCGATCCTCTTCTGTTCCGCCGGCCGCTGTGGCCGAGCGATTCTAGGCGCTTGTCTGGAACCGCACGACCGCTACGGTCACAGGTTCGAATCCTGCCTTGGGCATGGATGTGTGTGATGTCCTTAGGTTAGTTAGATTGAAGTAGTTCTAAGTTTTAGGGGACTGATGACCTCAGATGTTAAGTCCCATAGTGCTCAGAGCCATTTGAACCATTGGAACCTCTTCTGTTCTAGTTTTCCCGGAGTCTATGTTTCACCACCAATACAATGCTGTGTTGCAAATCCACATTCTCAGAAATTTCTTCCTTAAGTTAAGGTCTATTTTTGGTAGATTTAGACTTATCTTGGCTAAGAGTGCCATTCCTGCCAGTGTATAGTCTGCTTTTGATGTCTTTGCTCCGTCCGTTATTCGTTATTCTGCTAAGTAGAAGAATTCTCTAATTTCATCTACTTCGTGACTCTGAACTCTGATGTCGATTTCCTCGCTGTTCTCGTTTCTGCTACTTCTCATTACTTTCGTCTTTATTCAATTTAATCTCCATCCGTATTCTGTACTCATTAGATTAATCATTTCATTCAGCAAATGATGTAATTCCTCTTTATGTGATAATAATATTATATACGATGTTCTGCAAAATTATCTTTATCTGCAGACAATCCTGTTGGAAGAACATCCGCAACTGAGCATTATAGCAGAGGTTGAAAACACCAATTCAATTGTAAATTTAGTGTGAAAATAAAGAAATTTACAAATGAAATTTTCAACCTCTGTTATCTTTATTTGGCCACGAACTAGATTTCGGCTTCTTAGACCATCTTCAGGTATCAACTGAACGTCACAGAAGCAGATGGAAATGTACGGCAACTTAATACATACATCTTATTTGTAAAGAACATACAAAAATTACGTTGTGTGTTCACTAAGAAAAACATTAATCTATTTCCACATGGGAACAATTATATTCACTAAAAAAGGATGGGGAAACTAAGTTTTATGTGGAGATACATTAAACAACTAACGAGGAATAAATTCAATTTACAATATGAATCAAGTTTTCGTTACAATTACTAAATTTATGAAAGGAGAAAAAAAACTGATTAGCCTGTGGCAATTAGGCTACCTGAATACGAGATCTGCTGGAGATGAAGAAAGAAGGATTTGTACTTTGCTGATCAACTTTTAACAGAAACCATTTAATGTGACGTAGAAAATGAATATTCTGTTAGGGAAAGGAGGTAGATGATCCTACTGGTAATGCTGGAAATCAGCAAACACATCACACAATGTCAGCTTAGTATAACATGATCAAACTCAATTTCCTTTTTCCCCTTTTTCAAACTAAGTTTTTGTTACAAATACTAGATTCAAGCTGTGAATTCAACTTATTTCTGGAAAACTACTGCAACCTACATCCATTAATCTTGTTTACTATTTTCATGCCTTGGTATCAAAAAAAAAAAATATGTGTGAAATCTTATGGGACTTAACTGCTAAGGTCATCAGTCCCTAAGCTTACACACTACTTAACATAAATCATCCTAAGGACAAACACACACACCCATGCCCGAGGGAGGACTCGAACCTCCGCCAAGACCAGCCGCACAGTCCATGACTGCAGCGCCCCAGACCTCTCGGCTAATCCCGCGCGGCCCTTGGTATTCATCTCAAGTTTCTACCCCCACATTTCTTACCATTACCAAACCGTCGAGTCCCTGATGCCTCAGCGATCCTCTCCTTTAGTCAAGTTGTGGCATAAATTTCTTTTCTCCCCAATTCGATTCACCGCTTCTTTAATAGTTACTCGTCCTCATTTAATCTTCAATACATTTCAAAAGCTCTTTTTTTACAGTTTTTCTATATTACTTGTCGTCCACCATCAGTTCCGTACAATACAACATTCCACGCTAATAATTTCGGAAAATACATCCTAACACTTACATTTTTACTATATTTTAACAAATTTTTCTCTCTCAAAAATGTTTATCTTTCTGCAGCCGGTCTAATTTATACGAGGGCCATTTTTCTCAAGGTCTGATCGGTCGTGAAATGGAGACCGCAGCGAAAACGGAAAATGTTCTATTTTCAAAATTTAGCGGCCCCTTCCAGCTACATCCCCACACAGCAGCTCGGCCACAGCAACAACATACGAATTCGACCTGGCCGCTGGCCTAGGGTGATCGCAGGCGCTAGCGCCCCTGGGACACAGTTTGGGCATGACTAATGGAGATGGAATAATTATTTTCGAAAACGAACGATTTTTTCAGAGTTTCATGAAGAAATTTGGCTAAATCATGGTAAGCGCTATTCATACTGTTAGGAATCGGGCGTATTGGATGGCTAGGTTTGTGAATTTTGAATTGAGGACGACGTTCTGGGGGCTGAGGTTCATGTTGACAAGCATTTTCTCGTGGAAAGATTTGATGAAAAATTTTGCATCACTGATAGCTGACCTGACTTCTTTCTGTAATTCCGGAGCTGGATCCTCATGCAATTCCGAAATATTATTTTCATTAAAAAATCTAACGTTTAGTAATGTATTCAGAATTGTAAGCAGTAACCAAAGAGCAACCTTCGTCAGACTTGGTTATTAAAGCGTTAGGTTCTTTAAGTTTATTAATGATAGATTTAACCAATTTCCTATTGTTATGCGTAACATTTTGAAAACAGACCATGTTTTACAAAGAATGTTAGCTACGTCAAAGGCAATTCTTGTTTGACGTGAGTTATCCATTTTTATACAATCAAGACCAGTTCTTAGGTCGACGAGCATAGTTTATATTACATTTTTGTCTGCCAAGTTGGGCATGACATTGTACTTTAGGCCTTTTTCGGGTAAGACAGTTTCATTCCCTGCAAAAGTAATGTTGGTCTTATTTAAAATTCTTTTATAAAATACATGGCTGCTATTCTTAAAAGGATTTTGAGGACATTTTTCAGTGGGATACAGAGAAAAAGTTTACTATTTTGAATTTAATGAGCAATTGTATCAGCAACCCTATGGTCTCACTATGGGAAATCGGTTAGCTGGTATCCTTACTGACATATTCATTAACCGTCAAGAAGAAAATTTCTTCAACTGTTTCTCAGCTCCAGCGCTAGGCATTCTCTCCTATTTCAGACACGTTGGTAATATTTCAGTCATCTACGAAGGACTTGTTGATGGCACTGACCGTATTTTCAATTTCTTCAATGAACTTTACGAGAAAATATCGCTGGAACTCGAAAAGAAATTTTCTTGACTTGACGCTTACAGTAGAAGAAAATAAAATCTCATTAAAAATTTTTCGCAAAGAAACGCATACCGATCAGATCGTACATGCGTATTCTATGCACCCACACTCTCATAAGAACGCTTTCTTTCACTCGACTATTCACAGAGCTACTTCTATTCCACTCTCGAAAGAAAAATTTCAGGAAGAAGTTAATATAATCAAAACGATAGCAGTTAATAACGAATACGAACGTGCCATAGTGGATAACATCCTTAAAAAACTGTAGAAAGAGTTACTACACTCGGCA
The DNA here is from genome assembly GCF_021461395.2 of Schistocerca americana. NCBI lineage: Eukaryota > Metazoa > Arthropoda > Insecta > Orthoptera > Acrididae > Schistocerca > Schistocerca americana. Next base: position 141,652,712 of record NC_060121.1, read on the forward strand.
CCTCTATCATTGAGTCCAGCCTAAAGAAGACGTTTTTTCTATTCCTTTCTTGAGGCCCATCTCCTATCGGATCCAACGCCTTCTTCGTAATAAATGCAACTGTAATGTCGCCTTTTCAACTAATAATAGTTTGAAAAAAAAATTATTCATAATTTAAAATCGACCCATTCCCTTTTGAAAAACTCTGGTGTCTATAAGATTCTTTGCGACACCTGCTTTCTTACTACATGGGACTAACAGGACGTGCCTTTACAGTCAGATATAAAGAACATCTTTTAATAAGAAATGGTACTAGCTCCCAAAATTCGTCTTTTGCTGACCACCTTCTAATTACAGGTCACGCGCGTAAAGATGTTCACGAAATCAACATTATGCAAACTGAGAAGAAAGGGCATAGATTAGATATTCTCGGAGAATTATAAATTTCTCGAAATAATGGCCTCATTCTTAATGAGCAGCAACAATTACGTAATAAAAGCTTCTTCAACGGTATAAAACCGTTACTTGATATTTGATTTCGTGTTCCCCCATGCAGTTAACGAAATATTTCTTCTAAGTCGATTTATAACTGCATGTTATACCGTTTTTTTTATTCGCTGGGTTATTCATCTCCTTTTGTAATTCTGTAATGGCGTTTCTCAGCCTTTATACTGTACTTCTAAGCTCTCATGTAGACAGATTGTTATCATGTCTGCTGCTATCAGATAAAAAATTACCTCTTACTTCATGTAATACACATTTCACCTGCCTATATTTGGAATGTTAAGTAGCCAGTTTGTATTTGTGGTTACTAGATGGCACTTTTGGTATAACGTTCACCTCCCCGCAATTGCTAAGGCGGGTGCCTCAGTCTAATACTACCACATTTCGACATGTGATGCAGCCCTTAGTGGCCTGCCTCTCTGTTTTCTATTTTAATATTTTGTGACTAAAGCGTTATCGCTTCATATTAACAGAGACATGCCAGTTTTAAATGTTTTATTTCTGATGAAGGCACTCTTAGAAGTGCCCGAAACCTATGTCAAGACGACTTCATTTTCGCGACAGAGGGATGCACTGTTTTAATTTTACCTTGTAACGGTCGCTGAAAACGCAGCCATGTTTAAAGCTTCTGTCAATGAATGCCAAGCCAAGTAACTGTTTGCGTAAGGCCCAGATGTGGACCAACGCGTTATTGACTTGCTCAATCTACAATACTGGCCATTAAAATTGCTGCACCGAGAAGAAATGCAGATGATAAACGGGTATTCACTGCACAAATATATTATACTAGAACTGACATGTGACTACATTTTCACGCAATTTGGGTGCACACATCCAGAGAAATCAGTACCCTGAACAACCACCTCTGGCCTCAATAACGGCCTTGATACGCCTGGGCATTGTCAAACAGAGCTTGGCTGGCGTGCACAGGTACAGCTGCCCATGCAGCTTCAACACGATACAGTTCATGAAGAGTAATGACTGCCGTATTGTGACGAGCCAGTTGCTCGGCCACCATTGACCAGACGTTTACAATTGGTTTGAGATCTGGAGAATGTGCTGGCCAGGGCAGCAGTCGAACATTTTCTGTATCCAGAAAGGCCCGTACAGGGCCTGCAACATGCGGTCGTGCATTATCCTGTTGAAATGTAGGGTTTCGCTGGGGTTGAATTAAGGGTAGAGCTACGGGGCGTAACACATCTAGCCGGCCGGTGTGGCCGTGCGGTTAAAGGCGCTGCAGTCTGGAACCGCAAGACCGCTACGGTCGCAGGTTCGAATCCTGCCTCGGGCATGGGTGTTTGTGATGTCCTTAGGTTAGTTAGGTTTAACTAGTTCTAAGTTCTAGGGGACGAATGACCTCAGCAGTTGAGTCCCATAGTGCTCAGAGCCATTTTTTCGTAACACATCTGAAATGTAACGTCCACTGCTCAAAGTGCCATCAATGCGAACAAGAGGTGACCGAGACGTGTAACCAATGGCACCCCATACCATCACGCCGGATGATCCGCCAGTATGGCGATGACGAATCCACGCTTCCGATGTGCGTTCACCGCGATGTCGCCAAACACGGATGCGCCCTTCATGATGCTGCAAACAGAACCTGGATTCATCCGAAATAATGTTTTGCCATTCGTGCACCCAGGTTCGTCGTAGACTACACCATCGCAAGCGCTCCTGTCTGTGATGCAGCGTCAAGAGAAACCGCAGCCATGGTCTCCGAGCTGATAGTCCATCCTGCTGTAAACGTCGTCGAACTGTTCGTGCATATGGTTGTCGTCTTGCAAACGTCCCCATCTGTTGACTCAGGGATCGAGACGTGGCTGCACGATCCGTTACAGCCATGCAGGAAAGATGCCTGTCATCTCGACTGCTAGTCATACGAGGCCGTTGGGATCCAGCACAGCGTTCCGCATTACCCTTCTGAACCCACCGATTCCACATTATGCTAACAGTCATTGGATCTTGAACAACGCGAGATGCAATATCGCGATACGATAAACCGCAATCGCGATGGGCTACAGTCCGACCTTTATCAAAGTCGGAAACGTGATGGTAAGCATTCCGCCTCCTTACACGAGACATCACAACAACGTTTCACCAGGAAACACTGGTCAACTGCTGTTTGTGTATGAGAAATAGGTTGGAAACTTCCTCATGTCAGCACGTTGTAGGTGTCGCCACCGGCGCCAACCTTGTGTGAATGGTCTTAAATGCTAATCATTTGCATATCACAGCATCTTCTTCCTGTCGGTTAAATTTCGCGTCTGTAGCATGTCATGTTCGTGGCGTAGCAATTTTAATGGCCAGTAGTGTATGATTACCTTTTTCTTGAATAAATCGTAGAATTTTTGTGAAAATGTAATCATTTGTTCACACGTACTTGCACATCACATATACCGATTTGCGTCCCTTTCTGATAATTCGTTCTTGATGCTGTCTTCTTTTCTCTTATAATGTATATTCTCATTTACACACATCCGTGTGAGTGTGGTTGATTAGTGGTTCACATATCAGTAAACAAAATGAAATTGCTGTATGTACTATGGCTAGGTCACCGCCTCTCCTGCTTTACAGAGTGGGCAAGGTATCATGTTCCACCACGTTCTGTGGTGAGGAATTGTCGAACAGCACAAGTTCATCGACCTTCAATACTTGCCATAAATGCTGACGACAGTAGCAAGCAAATACCCGAGCAACTTCGACGGTTCGTTTGGGAACCGCGTGACCGCTACGGTCGCAGGTTCGAATCTGCCTCGGGCATGGATGTGTGTGATGTCCTTAGGTTAGTTAGGTTTAAGTAGTTCTAAGTTATAGGGGACTGATGAGCTCAGATGTTAAGTCCCATAGTGCTCAGAGCCATTTTTTTGAACTTCGCCGAGTTGCTCGTTCTCAAGCGCCGACTCACAACAAACTGGTCTTCGCCAAAGTCGCCCACGGTAGTGGATGCCCCATTTGCGTCACTTGCCACATTCCGCGTTCTTTTCTCATCGGCTGATACACCTTCTTTACGGCCTCACGTGCCAACATCGCAGTCAGGCTGCACTCAATCCCACTATGGACGATGGGCATAAATTTTAGTTTTGATTCATCGGTGTGCAGTTTAGAGAGTGGAATCATATGACAGAAATTTTCTCGTATGGACCGGGGACAATGCTAATTTTCATTCTCTACTTTTGAATTAAGTGGAGTCGCACCGCCCAAAATGACAAAATTTGACACTTTTACTTTTATGCAAATTGCGAAAATATCGATGTTTATGCTTAATTTGGTGTTGGTTTTAATGAAATATTCGATTATTTACTATTTTAAATAAATATTTGAAAATAATCATACGATGACATTTCCGAGATTTTGTTTTCCATCATTTCGCGTATTGGCATTTTTCTCTCGAACTACGTAGTCTAGAAGGCTCTGGTTTCTTTTGTTTTGTAGAGAGCTGTCCGTTTCATAAGCTGCCTGCACTGGCGGTACTTCGCAGTAAACTCTTTGAGCTGTACATTTGTGTTTGACAACAACAGTTATCCACTAGCCGCGTTTTAGCTTCTGTCTTTCCTGTGATAGTTTTCGTCATGACTAAACCAAAAGGAGTGTTTAAAAAATACGAAACAAAGGAAACAGACACTACAGAAGAAATATAGCAGCAGTAAAAAGCTTCTGTCTTTCCTGTGATAGTTTTCGTCATGACTAAACCAAAAGGAGTGTTTAAAAAATACGAAACAAAGGAAACAGACACTACAGAAGAAATATAGCAGCAGTAAAAAGCTTCTGTCTTTCCTGTGATAGTTTTCGTCATGACTAAACCAAAAGGAGTGTTTAAAAAATACGAAACAAAGGAAACAGATACTACAGAACAAATACAGCAGCAGTAAAAAGCTTCTGTCTTTCCTGTGATAGTTTTCGTCATGACTAAACCAAAAGGAGTGTTTAAAAAATACGAAACAAAGGAAACAGACACTACAGAAGAAATATAGCAGCAGTAAAAAGCTTCTGTCTTTCCTGTGATAGTTTTCGTCATGACTAAACCAAAAGGAGTGTTTAAAAAATACGAAACAAAGGAAACAGACACTACAGAAGAAATATAGCAGCAGTAAAAAGCTTCTGTCTTTCCTGTGATAGTTTTCGTCATGACTAAACCAAAAGGAGTGTTTAAAAAATACGAAACAAAGGAAACAGACACTACAGAAGAAATATAGCAGCAGTAAAAAGCTTCTGTCTTTCCTGTGATAGTTTTCGTCATGACTAAACCAAAAGGAGTGTTTAAAAAATACGAAACACAGGAAACAGATACTACAGAACAAATATAGCGGCAGTAAAAAGAGTGGTTAGGCAATTTATTTTCACAAGCTGTCTACAGATGCTGAACCAATACACAACCTCTGTTCCACTGAATGGTGTAAATACTTGAAGGCAAAAGAGGAGGGGAAAGTAGACACCTTCTCGCACAAAATTACTATACCAAATGCTGTTATGCTTGCCATGAAGCCTGTGTTTCAGGACCCTGCCCAACCAGCTGTTGAAGAAATGTCTCAAGGGAAAAACACAAAATGCGAATGAATTATTTAACAATGTTGTATGATCAAGGATACCAAAAATGTGTTTGTTGGAAAGTCAGTCTTTGAACTTGGTGTTTTGAAAGCTGTTCTTACTTTTAATGCTGGCTATTCTGGAGGGCTACGGGTTTTGGAATATCTTGGCATTCATAAAGGTTACAACACCACTAAAAGTGTGATGGACTTGGACCAACTATGAATCATGAAGGCAGAGATTGCAACAAACAATATGTCAAAAGAAGCCAGATCCAAGAGAAGGAGGGCAGCACTGGGTGAGGAAGATGAAGGAGGAGATGAGGGCTACCATCCAGGAGGATTGTAACATATTTTTTATGTATCAGTTGGCTGTATGTTAAAATTTTTTCTTTAAACGCAATTTTCTCAACATCATATTTTTCAGTATAAAAGCCCCTTTTTCGCAGAAACTTCTGAATCTACATCAATGAATTATTGACCACATAACATAGATAGTGCAATGATGTTGTAGCTCAACTTTAGTAGTATTTACTGTAATAGTTAAAATTCAAGATATTAAAATTGTGAAAATTTACACCAAAAAGTTATATGTTTAGGGAAAAAATTCATAATTTTTTCACAGTTGTTATTTTAAAGTGATTGTATGGAAATACAGTTACAAAACATGGGAGAACATGTGATAAAACACCACAATTATATACTCAACTGTTCCTGAGATAACGAGGCATTTAAATAGCCAATTAAGCATTGTCGAGATAGGGCAGTACGACTCCCTTTAAGTGTTCTAGAGGATACATTTTTCAAGTGCAAGAAGAAACTTTTGGACGATTAACAAGGTAGAGTACGTAAAAGGAAATTACTTTCATGTCTAACAAATGCAGCTACATTTCAGGTTCCCACACACTGAGGCGACTGGCCTGTCAGTAGAAGCGCTTTGTACTGGCGGGTGTATCAGGGTAGAGCAGTTGCAAATCGCACGAGAGTTTCCCACCTGCCAGTCTGTCGCAGCCGGCACCTCGGCGCGGACACATTTCAGGCCAGACGTGGCCGGACGGCTGACGGCCCCCGCTTCCACCTGTTGCTGCGGCCAAGGTTCGAACCGTAATCCCGTCTGCGCGGCCCGCGCGTGCTGAGTAGCGGCTTCGTGTCACACTGTATGTGAGGATTAGAGGGGACGTGTGCAGACCGACAAGCAGGACTCCCTTTCTGATTTTCCTTAATTTTTGTGTGTGTGTGTGTCGGGGGGGGGGGGGGGGGGGGGAGAGGGGTTGGGTGGGTGGTTGTAGGGAGTTATCAGAGATCTAAAGTTGGGGGGGGGGGGGGGGTCGGTAAAAAATCGTAACACCAACAAGTAGTTAATAATGGATTTTCGGGAATGCACTTGTCTAGGTAACATATTTATGTAATTAACATTGCAAGCTCACAGGTTAAGGGTAAGCGCGAGATAAGAGACTGAAAATGTGGAATGTTGGTACATTAATATCCGGTGTAATTGCCAGAATGCGAGTATGCAAACATGCATGGAGTGTGTTGTACAGGACCGGCCGCTGTGGCCGAGAGGTTCTAGGCGCTTCAGTCCGGAACCGCGCGGCTGCTACTGGCGCAGGTTCGAATCCTGCCTCGCGCATGGATGTGTGTGATGTCCTTACATTAGTTAGGTTTAAGTAGTTCTGCGTCTAGGGGACTGATGACGTTAGATTTTAAGTCCCATAGTGCTTAGAGCCATTTGTTGCACAGGCACCAGATGTTAGTTTGTGCTTTGGAGTTCTGTGCCGTTGAACTTGGTCAATGCAGGGACGATTAATGCTGGTTATGGATGACGCTGGAGTTGTCACCCGATGGGGTCCAATACGAGCTCGATGTAGGTTCAGTGTGTCTAGCACTGTGGTGCCGAGACAGAACCAGCAATTATCAGAAAACACCGTACGCAAGCAGCCACCACATGGTCCACCACCATCTGTTCGATGTACTGCCCCGCTGTAAAGGGAGCATGGACAAGGGCAATATTCTTATAGCTGTCAACCCTCAAGCCTCCCCACAACAGCACAGAACCTTGTAAGTCTGTTCATTTCCTGGACGACTTTTGGCAGGTACAGCTCCGACGGATCTCCTCACAAGAACGCGGCCATCTCCTTGCCCATCTCCTTGCGTCAGAGGATATCTGTCCTCGTCTGTGAATATCACATATGTCCAGTGACGAAGTTGGCAGTTGATATAGGAATGGCAGAACTGAAACGTGTGAAACGTGGTTCTCAAACGTTACGTCTGCGTCGTAAAGTCCGTTCTCGTAACCTGCTCATTAAAGTCTGATTGGACAAGACTGCTCCAGTGACCCTTCTGATATCATGTTCAGTGCTCTACGATAGCTGTACGCAGTGTAGAGGTGGATGACCAATTGTCGATTTTCACGTGGAGTTGTAATGCTTCAGCGACCTTGTCCAACTCAGCCAGTGTACTGACCTGTCGCCACGTAATGTGTCCACGACCTATGGGTGACACATGGAGAGGCTTTGCCATCCGGAACAACACAACCGAAAGTCCATCCCTTTTTGGACAAAACAGCCCGCCCCTGCAACTTTTACTCCATAAAGGTTTCGATCTGGATATGCTTTGCTGAATACAGCGTCCACAAATGACAACTGACATCTGTGTACCTCACTAGGAAACACTGGACACCGGTACTCGCGCTCTTCTGAGGGGTTGCCTGTCACCTTAATGCATAGCACAGCCTAACTGAAAGCAAAGATCTCATGCCATGCAGTGAGCCTACAGGTTCCGCCTGTACCAAAACACATTTAACATACCGAACATGCGTACACATATTCCCTTAATTCTTTTGAACAGTGTATTATACCTGCTGTGATAATAAAATATAAAATAAAGAAGACTGTCAAATGGTTAAGAGAGTTACCTCATTGTCAGTCACTGATTTTGATTTGTTGTTACCACCTTCAGAAAACAGCTATTTAACGATCTTTAAACTACAGTCTGCTCTTATCTATTGTACTGGTTCGGACTACGTTAATAATGTGGCATTGCCTAACCTGTTTCTTAATTTCGTGACTTTATGTTTCTGTTAGTACTATTTCATGACGTCCTCGAATACATATCTCACTAAGTGCGCTTTTTTCTTCTTTGTATTACAGGTACTTCAAAAATCTATCAAGTTTTTATCACATCAGTCAGTGTAAAATGCCGTGATGAACTGCCACAAGTAGGTAAGTCAGAATATTATTAATCTTTTTCCTGTCAACTTCAACACTCCACTTTTATACTGCGTTTTTAAGTCACTATTTTTTTTTCTTTCTGCACGGATACGTACATTGACAAACACTTAATGTTATCGTTGTGATACATTCTATCCCAATGATATCGGAAATTAGGAAAAAAGGCGAAGTGAATGTAGTCAACGTTAAAGTGACAAAGAAAATGGGGCAAAGACAAAGCCCATGAAGTACAACGATAGCTGCAGATATTTCATCTGAAGCGTCCTTTGACATACTGCTACCCGCCCGGATAACCAAGCGTGTTAATACGCCGATTCCGTCGTTCGGGCAGGAGCGCCTGGATCAAATTTTTCCGGTGTATTACAGATGATGGTCGGTGTTCCGGCCAGCTCTGATTTGATTTTTAGGCGGTTTTCCACATCCTACAACGTGAATACCGGGCTGCTACCCAAATTCGGCCTCATTTACACCATTCACTGTCATTTAGAAAACGTTCTTTCTCTTTTAGACGAATGTGCAAACAGCTGGCGTACACACCCAATGGCAAACAGTGTTGCGACAAGAAGACCATGTGGCCAACCCATAAATTAACAATGCCAAATCTAATAGTAACAAAGCGGATACTGTTGTAGATCCGGGTCAAAGACTCAAGGAATCCTTGAACATTCGTTTATCCTACGCAAGGTGTTAACGTAAAATGCTTAAGTTGAACACACTTCTGATGCTACATATCAAATGTACGACAGGGTTTTGTGGAGCGAGTTCTGAGTGAGTAATGTGCAGACTGACAACTTCAAACATCTATTAATTAAATTAATTAAAAACATACAATTGGTTAATAAAATAATTCTTAGAACAAGATTATCTGCCTAAGAATTCAGCCTAAAGTTGACAATTAAGAAAAAAACAATTTGTTCATAATACTGTTATACAGAACCAGACTCATCTGCCAAAGAATTCAGCACAAGATTTGTACATGTACAGAGGTATCGTTAAAAGATCACTGCACAGCACCAAAATCGGCAGGGCACATCTACACCACAATTATTAGAGATGTCTCTCTGCAGTCTGCAACGATAAATGAGACATCCTAAAGAAGACATGCCCTCTTTTTCAGGAAAGTAGCACCACTGCACGCAAGGCAATATAGAGCCGATTATGGAAGCTCTCTGTCCCAGTTGATGACCTCAGCTGAAGCAGTCAGCATCATCGAATAGGACTAAAGAGTTATCCAAGTCTCAGACCAGACAGAAATATCCTTTTGTACATGTTGAACAATGTCCTTCAAGGGAACATTCTGTTAACTAGAGATATCAAGTGATCCCTCAATAGTCGATAACAGCTATAAATTATCAAACAGTCCTGTAGCAAAAGATTATCACGTTGTTAAATCTTTTTATCATTCATGTAATAAAGTGAGCTAATATTTCACATGTTGTAGTCCAGATCTAGTTTAGTCGGAACATAACAAATACGAGCTACTTAGACATCAGGTGTCTACAGGATACAAACGGCAGTGCTTAATTTTGGAAGTGGCGACAGTAACACATTACGTAGGGAAAAAAGTCTGACCATCTGAAAAATAAATATTAGCGTTCATGAAACGGGGATTACAGTTCTTTTCGTACCAATTTGGACCTCTGTTTATTACAGTCCGTCCAGGCCCACCACACCTCCATCTATAATAACCCAGTGATATTCCTACTTGCTCTTCAGATTAAGGTAAGAAATTTACAAGTTTCCCAAAATTATCATATACTGTACTAACTGACATTGGGTAATTCAAAATTTAATGATCCTGACAAATAAAATAAAATCACAATCGTAAGGAGTTCCACATATCTTCTGAAACATGTCGGCAACATGGTAAATATAAAAAGACTCACAGTATTCAAGTCAGTAACAACTGCAAAAATATCCAATTTTTTTTCAAATACGATCATGACATTATTTCTGTCATTCTTGCCGGACACCACTGTGGTTCGTAATACTAGATCAGTGAGTACATTAAACATTAAAAGGTAAACTTACGTAAGTTTATGCCTCCTGAGACTTGGTGGCTTTTGAAATACCCAATACCACATGGTAAGAAGACGTTCATAAATGCCGCACTTTCTAACTACATTGGTGAGAAGAACACGCAACACCAAGAAAAAAAATGTCGTAGAGAAATGTAACTTCTGGAGTGTATTTGTCAAGGTAATATATTTGAGTGAATAACATTTTAAGATCACAGGTTAATGTAAACACGAGATAAGCCATTGCAAATTAGGAATGGTGGTACGTAAATAATCTACGTAACCACTAGAAAAAATTTTTCAAATGGCTCTGAGCACTATGGGACTTAACTTCTGAGGTCATCAGTCCCCTAGAACTTAGACCTACTTAAACCTAACTAACCTAAGGACATCACACACATCCATGCCCGAGGCAGTATTCGAAACTGCGACCGTAGCGGTCGCGCGGTTCCAGACTGTAGTGCCTAGAACAGCTCGGCCACCCAGGCCAGCCAACAGCTAGAATGTTGAATACAAACACGCAAACGCGCATGCATTGTGTTATACAAATGCCGGATTTCAGTTTGTGGGATGGAATTCCATGCCTGTTGCGCTTGGTCGGACAATATAGCGATGGTTAAAGCTGTTTGTGAATGTCACTGGATTTGTTGTCCGATAATATCCCTTATAAACTCTACTGGAGACAGGTCTGGCGTTCGAGAAGACCAAGGCAACATGTCGACACTCTGTAGAGCGTTTTTGGTTATAACAGCGGTAAGTGAGCGAGTGTTATCCTACTGGAAAACACTCTGGAATGCTATTCATGAATGACAGCACAACAGGTCGAGTCACCAGACTGGTGTGCAGATCCGGAGTCAGGGTGCGTGGAATAACCACGAGAGGGCTTCAGCTGTCTTGTAAAATCACACACCACACTCAAAGTGTAGGACCAGTGTGTCCAACACGGAGACATTTTGGTTCCGGGCCGTCAACTGGCCTCCTTGTAACTGGCACACAGCCATCACTGGCATCGAGGCAGGACCGGCTTTCACCAGAACATACCTCCACCTCACTCTCCAATGAGCTCCCCGCTTGACGCCACCGAAATTGTACTGGCCATTTAAATTGCTACACCACGAAGATGACGTGCTACAGACGCGAAATTTAACCAACAGGACGAAGAAACTGTGATGTGCAAATGATTAGCTTTTCAGAGTATTCACACAAGGCTGGCGCCGGTGCCGACACCTACAACGTGCTGACATGAGGAAAGTTTCCAAGCGATTTCTCATATACAAACAGCAGTTGACCGGCATTGCCTGGTGAAATGTAGAGTTGTGATGCCTCGTGTAAGGAGGAGAAATGCGTACCATCACCTTTCCGACTTTGATAAAGGTCGGATTGTAGCCTATCGCGATTTCTGTTTATCGTATCGCGACATTGCTGACCGCGTTGGTCGAGATCCAATGACTGTTACCAGAATATGGAATCTGTGGGTTCAGGAGGGTAATACGGAACGCCGTGCTAGATCCAAACGGCCTCGTGTCACTGGCAGTCGAGATGACAGGCATCTTATCCGCATGGCTGTAACGGATTATGAATCCACGCCTCGATCCCTGAGTCAACAGATGGGGACGTTTGCAAGACAACAACCATATGCACGAACATTTCGACGACGTTTGCAGCAGCATGGACTATCAGCTCGGAGAGCATGGCTGCGGTTACCCTTGACGCTGCATCACAGACAGGAGCCTCTGCGATGATCTACTCAACGACGAACCTGGGTGCATGAATGGCAAAACGTAATTTCTTGGGATGAATATAGGTTCTGTTAACGCCATCATGATGGTCGCATCCGTGTTTGGCGACATCACGGTGAACGCACATTGGAAGCGTGTATTCGTCGTCGCCATACTGACGTATCACCCGGCGTGATGGTACGGGGTGCCATTGGTTACACGTCTCGGTCACCTCTTGTTCGGCGGCCGAAGTAGCCGAGTGGTTCTAGGCGCTACAGTCTGGAACCGCGCGACCGCCACGGTCGCAGGTTCGTATCCTGCCTCGGGCATGGATGTGTGTGATGTCCTTAGGTTAGTTAGGTTTAAGAAGTTCTAGGGGACTGATGACCTCAGCAGTTAAGTCCCGTAGTGATCAGAGCCATTTCAACCATTGGAACCTCTTGTTCGCATTGACGGCAATTTGAACAGTGGACGTTACATTTAAGATGTGTTACGACCCGTGGCTCTACCCTTCATTCCATCCCTGCGAAACCCTACATTTCAGCAGGGTAATGCACGACCGCATGTTGCAGGTCCTGTACGGGCCTTTCTGGGTACAGAAAATGTTCGACTGCTGCCCTGGCCAGCACATTCTCCAGATCTCTCACCAATTGAAAACGTCTGTTCACTGGTGGCTGAGCAACTGGCTCGTCACAATACGCCAGTCACTACTATTGATGAACTGTGGTATCGTGTTGAAGCTGCATGGGCAACTGTACCCGTACACACCATCCAAGCTCTGTTTGACTCAACGCCCAGGCGTATGAAGGCCGTTATTACGGCCAGAGGTGGTTGTTGTGTGTATTCATTTCTCAGCATCTATGCATCCAAATCGCGTGAAAATGTAATCACATGTTAGTTCTAGTATAATATATTTGTCCAATGAATACCCGTTTATCATCTGCTTTTCTTCTTGGTGTAAGGACCATTAGTGTAAATGCCCGTCTTTGGAGCTCAGTGGACTGCACGCTGCAGGGCGACTGTCTTGGAACGGTCCTTTAAATAAGCGATTGTAACAGTTTCTTGTGTGACTCTAGTGACGACTGCTGCTCAGATTGCTGCTGAAAATACAGTACGATGCGACAGAGTCATACGGCGAACACGATGGTCTTCCCTCCAGGTGGTTGTCCGGAGCACGGCATTCTTGGAAATGTACATTCTAGTGACCACCGCTGCCAGCAATCATGTACAGTGGCTAAATCCCAGCCAAGTCTTTTTGCAGTATCTTAAAAGGATCATATAACGTCTCATAGTCCTATTACATGTTCTCGTTCAACCACAACAAAAACTCCGTTATCAACTGATAACGCCGTTTTTGTCACGTTAAAGCCATCCTTGACTAACATCAACTCAACACGTCAAATCTCAAACGTAACTAACGCTTTTGACCATTACCGCGCGGACCAAGCTAGGTGGCGCAGTGGTTATCACACTGGATTCGCATTCGAGAGGACGACGGTTCAAACCCGCATCCGGCCATCCTGATTTAGGCTTTCCGTGATTTCCCTAAATCGTTTCAGGCAAATGCCAGGATGGTTCCTTTGAAAGGGCACGGCCGACTTCTTTCCCCATCCTTCCCTTATCCGATGAGACCGATGACCTTGAAGTTTGGTCTCCTCCGCAAATCAACCCAACGGTTACAGCGTGTATTTAAACCAAACTTGATTTACATCCTGGTAGTGACGCTACAAGCGCCAGTCTTATGCGACTGGGGTGAAAGTTGAATAGATATCATTTTCCACATGTAGAAACTGGCCTACCAAGTTTCGTGTATGTGGCACAACTCCTTCTTGGCGTTGCAACCCTTTTTCTGTCAGTACAGTTACGTGGGTAACGGCCAGTGTGAAAACGGAGGTGCTGCCTGCGAGCTCTGATTGACCAGCTTGCTTACCCGAACCGTATGATTATGAAACAAACTGCAGTTACTAAATTCTCCAATTGAGGAAGAACAGCAGTCGAGTACACATTACGTGAACCAAGCACTTTATGTCACAGAAGAAACATACAGCTAAATTAGGTATTCCTTTTACTGCCGTGACACCATAAGGCAATGACTCTCCTCCTAAAAGCTTAGCTGTATTCTTGTAGTCCACCTCGGCTTTATTCCAAATCAGGCAACACTAGGCAGCAATGCGGCAGTCTGATACCAAAGCCGCTCAGCCACCAGCGGCAGCAACTGTGATCAAGGCAGAGCACAACCTCCGTAAACTACCTGCAGTTGCGCCTGTTAACTCCGCAGAGAGTTTACGATTCCTTGCGGAACTGTGCTGCTCTCCATCTCACAACATACTGTCCATTAATCCCCACTCTGGGCACGCTTTTGTGTAACATCACCCAACGAGCACCACAAACCCGAGCCAACGGTGCTCTTCGTAACTCCAATGTACTGACAAGCGCCACGAGGCTGCTACGGTCGCAGGTTCGAATCCAGTCTCGGGCATGGATGTGTGTGACGTCCTTAGGTTGGTTAGGTTTAAGCAGTTCTGAGTCTAGGGGACTGATGATCTCCGATGTTAAGTCCCATAGTGCTCAGAGCCATTTGAACCATTTTGACAAGCGGCACATACCCCCGCCAGCAATCCCCTTCCCTACATCTGGAGCTATGCAGCAATAGAGCTAAAAGGATCATGTTAAAAAAATATATAAACTAGTTAGCAAGGTCATCACTCAAAAGTTTGACCTGGGAAAGACGAACTCTCACACTATGCTTTCATTCTGCAACAGATAACAATAATTTGACAAGAGCTGAAAGCCTATTTTTCTTACGCCCGCTTCGTCATGTATCCTGTCTTGCGAGGTCACCCAACTTAATGCTTGGTCATAGGTTTCAAGGCGGCAATTAATTTGTTCTAAATAATACTTAAACTTGTCTAGTCCAAAGAGTAGAGTTAAAGCCTCAGCCTCGCCGACCAAATAATTATCATCCAAGTCACTGAGAACCCTATCTGCGTAAGCTACAATATCTCTGTCTTCATCACTTTCGTGTAGTGAGACAGAACCAATACCTCACGTCAATTCATCAGGCTGTAGCATAAAGTGTTTATTAAAATTATGCAACATTAACGCAGGATCTGTACTTAATGTTTGCTTCAGGCCAGTGGATGCAGCCTTTTGCGTTTCTCCCCACTCAAACTTGCGCCCTTTTTTCTCATCTCGGTTGAAGGAACTGCCTTATGTGTGAATCCCAGAATAATTTTTTTCAATAAATTAGTTATACCAATAAACTATGCAATTCCTTCTTTTGGGACGTTAGATCTATAGTGACCCTTTCAGGTAACAACACGTGACGTAAAAATGACATGTTGTGACAAGCTAATTTCATCTTGCCCGGGTTAACCATCAAACCAGCTTTCGAAAGCCAAGAAAATACTTGGCGCAAATGTAAGAGATGAACATCAATATCCTTACTACAGAGAGCCAAATCGTTTTAACACTTTCCAGAATGAGATTTTCACTCTGCAGCGGAGTGTACGCTGATATGAAACTTCCTGGCAGATTAAAATTGTGTGCGCCGGACCGAGACTCGAACTCGGGACGTTTGCCTTTCGCTGTCAAGTGCTCTACCAACTGGGCTACCCAAGCACGACACACGCCGCGTCCACACAGCCTTACTTCTGGCCAGTACCTCGCCTCCTACCTTCCAAACATTACAGAAGCTCTCCTGTGAACCTTGCAGAACTAGCACTCCTGAAAGAAAGGATATTGCGGAGACCTGTCTGAGCCACAGCCTGGGGGATGTTTACAGAATGAGATTTTTATTCTGCAGCGGATTGTGCGCCGATATGAAACTTCCTGGCAGAGTAAAACTGTGTGGAAGGCAGGAGATGAGGTACTGCCGGAAGTAAGGCTGTGAGGACGGGGCGTGAGTCGTGCTTGGGTAGCTCAGTTGGTAGAGCACTTGCTGGCGAAAGGCAAAGATCCCGAGTTCGAGTCTCGGTCCGGCACACAGTTTTAATCTCCTCGGAATTTACCATTGACCATTGAACTCTCCAACCTATCTGAAACCAGAATTTAAGATGGGCAAAGGGACAGATCACATTACTGTTTTCTTATTTAGTTCTCAACAATGATAGGAGTACTTTCGTCATTCGGCTTGGGAACTAAAAATGTAGCTGGTGCATATGGTGATTTTGAAGGGAAGAGCACCCCTTTATGTAACATTTCGCCAGCCAGTTCTTTTAACACCCTGGTGGCCATAATCAGTATGGGGATTAGTGCATCGGAATATTTTAAGTCATCTCAATGGAATACACTATTAAGAAGGTCAGTAATCAGCAGATAAGAAAATTCTTGGTAGATGGTTGTAACTTTTTCCTTCATTTCACCTTGCAGGTAACTAAGCGACTCATTTTGATGTTGTGACAACCAGTTCGCTTTGGTTAGGTGCTTCTTGCTTTAGCTATTTTTAAATTTAACCTGTGCTTCTTTATGCTGGTTTAAATCTGAAACAGAAGTTTTACCTGCCTAATCGTAAATCAGCCCTACTCTGTCAATAATATCGAACGCTAAAATCATGGTATAGCAGAGTTTGTTTTTATTCTGAATTTAATTTCCCTAGTATATCGACCCACCCTAATCTTTACAAAAACCTGTCCTATCGCTTCCACACTGATACTATTTGCTGCCGCGTAACGTTCAAGCACCTTGAATATTGGTGGCCTCACACAAAGCACTTTATGTTTGTTAAACTAATGTTCGTCTAAGGCAGTCGCAGCAATTCCAGAGTCCTATGAAGCACTACTGGTTCTTCGTTTACTGAACAACATATAAATGATAGCTTGCCCTTATCTGTATGAAGAATTCCTTTAGTCATATTAATTGAGGTAACCCTTTGTTTTTTTACTGTGAACCGATCGCCCTCACCCTTTATTATACGGAAGCTCACTGTTTCGACAATTCCCTCTGACATGTCCATCCATCCATCAACACCAACAACGCCAAGTCTGGTCTGGTCCACCTTAAAGCCTAAAATGTTGTCCAAAAGTTTATGGTTACAATTTGGACTTTGTGTCCTACTTATGCACACGGCAAAAGTCTAACCTCATTTTTCTACTTATTCCCTGCCATATCTTTCCTTTGCCTCTCATCCACATATTTTATCACCTGTATTTGGCATACAAGGCTATTTACTTGTTCAAAGGTTTCTGGTACCGTACAAAAGACTGATTTCCTCCTATCTCCTGGTTTTAAGGCGTCCTGTATATGTTGTGTAACTTCTGTCTCTGTATATTCCGGAGAAAATGCTCTTGCCGTTTCTCGTACTTCATTTACGCAACTATCAATTGTTTCTTACCATCCATGTTCTCGACCACACCGAGAATATGCTAGCTCTTTCTGTGGTCTAGATGGTTTCATATTATTGCAAAACATTGACTGCAGTTCATCAAGTCCGTGCATTTCTCCAATCGCTTCTAAGACCCTTTCAGATAAGTGTCCTCGTGTTTTAGCCGCCCAAAATTTGTTAGCAAGTGGGGCTCTGTGATTCCTATTACTCATGCTTTGTCTTGGAGGTCAGTTAATACATACAAGAATTTGACAGTCGTACGACATGGTTCAACATTTTGACATATACTCCTGCAAAAGTTTGGTTAATTTGGCAAACATATGTAACCCATCGAAATGCAACTTGTCTGACGTCGCCGTTCTGGTACTATTACTTAATTTAGTATACGACGCCGTCACCCTATTCAGCCACTGACTAATGTCTGCTATTCGTTGTTACAGTATTTCAGTGCCGACTTGAGACTTTCCTCCAAATCTTTCTACATTGTCAACTAAACGAGTCCGTAACTTTCTGACCTGAATACAAAGAACGATATTCTGCTATACTATGTCTCATTAAGAGCAGCAGAAACCGCAGAAACAACCAACCAGTCTTGGCTCTTTGTTTTTCTGGAGACTGAACAGTAACCGGTTTACCCGTATTCCAGCATAGTGCTGTATTATTTATTCAACGTTTACTTTTGCTCCAACGTCCTTCCTACGTACCCTATATTGAAGCTCATCTTTCCGCGTCCAACCTGGAACTCTTACAATAGAAATAGCCGTTTTGAATCAAAATAACGTGATAAGTATCCTACATTTGTCTGTCACGCTGCACTATCCTCCCAGATCTTTTCGCTCTGCTACCTTTTTTGTACCACAAGCTTTTGTGGAGCGAGGTATGGGTGATTAACGTGGAGACTGACATTTTTTAACCTTTTGTTAACTAAAAACATGCAGTTGATTAGCAACATAATTTTTAAACTAGTATTTCACTCAAAAATTTACAATTAAACAAATACAACGGCTTAGTGAAGTTAACTTACGGAAACAGGCGGACACGCCAAAGAAGTCCGCCTAGAATTTATGCAAAAATATAATACAACAAATTGTCATGGAAACGAATTAAACATCGTACGTTCATATGGTATAAAAGTTATTACTTGATCTTCACGCCGGCCGTTGTAAAAGTTTGCATACGGAAATAACTCTCGTCATCCAAAAAATAAATATTAGCATTCATCAAATCTTCTGGTCCAGACTGCATACCAAGTAGGTTCCTTTCAGAGTATGCTGATGCATTAGCTCCATACTTAACAATCATTTACAACCGTTCGCTAGACGAAAGATCCGTATCCAAAGACCTGAAAGTTGCACAGGTCACACCAAAATTCAAGAAAGGTAGTATTAGTAATCCACTAAATTGCAGGCCCATATCGCTAACGTCGGTATGCGGTAGGATTTCAGATATATTCCATATTTCTGGATTTTCGTGTGGCTTTTTACACTGTACCACACAAGCGACTTGTTGTGGGATTGGGAGCTAATGGAATATGTCTCAGTTATGTGACTGGATCTGTGACTTCCTGTAATTGAAGTCACAGTTCATAGTAATTGACGGAAAGTCATCGAGTAAAATGGAAGTGATTTCTGGCGTTCCCCAATGTAGTGTTATAGGTCCTTTGCTGTTCCTTATCTGTATAAACGATTTGGGAGACAATCTGAGCAGCAGTCTTAAGTTGCTTGGAGATGACGTTGTCGTTTATCGACTAACGAAGTCATCGGAAGATCAAAACAAATTGCAAAACGATTTATAAAAGATATATGAATGGTGTGAAAACTGGCAGTTGACCCTAAATAACGAAAAGTGTAAGGTCATCCACATAAGTGCTAAAAGGAATTCGTTAAACTTCGGTTTCACGATAAATCAGTCTAATCTAAAAGCCGTAAATTCAGCTAAATACCTAAGTATTACAATCACGAACAACTTTAATTAGAAGGAACACATAGAAAATGCTGTAGGGAATGCTAACCAGAGACTGCGTTTTATTGGCAGGACACTTGGAAAATGTAACAGATCTACTGAGGAGACTGCCTACACTACGCTTGTCGGTCCTCTTTTAGAATACTGCTGCGCGGTTTGGGATCCTTACCACATAGGACTGACGGAGTGCATCGAAAAAGTTCAAAGAAGGGCAGCACGTTTCGTATTATCGCGAAATATGGGAGAGAGTGTCACGTAAATGATATAGGATATGGGCTGGACGTCATTAGAAGAAAGGCGTTTCTCGTTGCGATTGGATCTTCTCACGAAATTCCAATCACCAACGTTCTCCTTCGAACGCAAAAATATAGGGTGAAACGATCACCACGATAAAATAAGGGAAATGAGAGCTCGTATGGGAAGATATAAATGTTCTTTTCTTCCGCGCGCTTTACGAGATTGGAATAACAGAGAATTGTGAAGGTGGTTTGATGAACCCTCTGCCAAGCACTTAAATGTGATTTGCAGAGTATCGATGTAGATGTAGATCAAACAACCATTATCGTATTAGTCTGGACCTGTGGCTGTTATATCCCATCTAGCTCTGCCACGAGTCTGCCTACAGGATATTCGTAAATTTCCGTTAAAAACTTGCAAAACCTGTAGAGGGGAGTCAGTAGATAATATTTTCAATTGGAATCCATGTTCAGAAACACAGCGTTTCAGTCCTACATCTATTTGAAAACGTGTTGTAACGCGACCACATTTAGAAGTAACTGACTGGACTTGACACAGTACATCACAGTACATGAGATGTTTTAGAGTTCCACTCATTAATAGCCAGATAAATTGTTCGTGTATTCTCTTCAACGTGGTGCATTACAGTCTCTTCCAATTCGGGTGTGCGGCGTCTCCTTGGAGCTCCGCTGTCACGCCTGCTGAAGCCGTTGCGTAATTCTGGCGAAAAGGGTATGCGAAGGAATCGGACACTGTGGAAAAGATCTTGATAAAGCCGACAAGCAGCTCTGCCTTTACCGTGAGCTTCCCCGTTTACAAGGATCATGTCAGTGTATTCTGCAAACGGTTACTCAACGATGTTGCACTAACACTCACAGATATGTGAATAAGACTTGAAACAGATCAGAGAGGTAAGACAGACATAAAAAGACATCATCTGATCCGACGTAAGCAGTCGCCACCACGTACGTTCGAAACATGTTTTCAAACGGCTGTAGCATGGAAGCGGTACGTTTCCGGGCAGGCATTTCTTTTCGAGACATTATGTACACCCTCTCCTCTACAAATGGCTCTGAGCACTATGGGACCTAACTTCCAAGGTCATCAGTCCCCTAGAACTTAGAACTACTTAAACCTAACTAACCTAAGGACATCACACACATCCATGCCCGAGGCAGGATTCGAACCTGCGACCGTAGCGGCCGCGCGGTTCCAGACTGTAGCGCCTTAAACCGCTTGGCCACCACGGCCGGCTCTCCTCTACAAGTTCTAGAAGTTTGTAATGGGAATTTAAGAACACTCTTTATAACAGTCCAGTTACTCTTCAAATTGGAACAACAAATTATAAGTATTTCAAACTTATCATCATATACAGTTGGAGATGTAGTAATTAGACTGGGCAAGTTATGTATTTAATGAGCCCTGCAAGAAAAATAAAGCCAATGTCCTAAAGAGTTTCACTTATCTTCAAAAACATGTTGGGAATCCAATAAATATAAAGCAGTTCGCAATATTTAAGGCAGTAACAACAATAAAACAGCTCTACCATGATCCGTAACAGTCTATCAGTCAGTGCACTAAAAAGGTAAACTTATGTCAGTCTATGACCGGCCTGGTAACTTTCGACATTAGCGCGAACCATACACGGTAACGAGGCATCTATAAATACAAGCCCCAATGACTAACTTGGTATTTGGAGAACGGCCAAATGGCATACTATCCACATGTTCATCAAGGCACTGTTGGTCCAGACTGTCCCACTCCTCAACGGCTATACAGCGCATATCCCTCAGAGTAATTCGTGGGTCACATCGTCCATAAACAGGCCTTTTCAAACTATCCTAGTCACGTTCGATAGGGTTCATGTCTGGAGAACATGCTGGCCACTCTAGTCGAGCGATGTCGGTATCCTGAAGGAAGTCATTCACAAGATGTGCACGATGGGGCGTGAATGGCCTCCATGAAGACGAATGCCTCGTCAGTATGTTGCCGATATGGTTGCACTATCGGTCAGAGGATGAAATATACGGCGCCTTCCATGACCACCAGCGGCGTACACCGGCTACACATGATGCCACCCCAAAACAGCAGGGAACCTCCTTCTTGCTGCACTCGGTGGACAGTGTGTCTAAGGCGTTCAGTCTGATCGGGTTGCCCCCAAATACGTCTCCGACGATTGTCTGGTTGAAGGCATTTGTGACACTAATCGATGAAGGGACCGTGATACCAAGCTTGAGGGGTCCATTCGGCATGTTGTTGGGCCCATCTGTACCGCGCTGCAAGGCGTTGTGGTTGCAAAGATGGAACTCGTCATGGTCGTCGGGAGTGAAGCTGCGCATCATGCAGCCTATTGCGCACAGTTTAAGCCGTACCACGACGTCCTGTGGCTGCACGAAAACCATTATTCAACATGGTGGCGTTGCTGCCAGTGTTCCTCCCAGCCGTAATCCTTAGGTAGCGGTCATCCACTGCAGTAGTAGCCCTTGGGCGGCCTGAGCGAGGCATGTCATCGACAGTTCCTGTCCCTCCGTCTCTCCTCCATTACCGAACAACATCGCTTTGTTTAACTCCGAGACGCCTGGACACTTTCGTTGTTGTGAGTTCTTCCTGGCACAAAGTAACAATTCGGACGCGATCGAATCGCAGTATTGAGCGTCTGGGAATGGTTGAACTACAGACAACACGAGCCGTGTACTTCTTTCCTGGTGGAGTGACTAGAACTGATAGGCTGTCTGACCGCCTCTGTCTAATAGGCGCTGCTTATGCATGCTTGTTTACATCTTTGGGCGGCTTTAGTGACATCTCTGAACAGTCAAAGGGACTGTGATACAATATCCACAGTCAACGTCTGTGTTCAGGAATTCAGGGAACCGGGGTGATGCAAAAGTTTTTTTGATGTGTTTATATTCACTCGGTGGGGCCTACATCTGGTCAATCGTTGCAGTGGGACGTAACATTACTAGCTGGAATGCTTCATACGCTACACAATTCATTGTACGAGTTTCACGCCTACAAAACGGTATACACGATACAAAAGGACAGGTAATTTGGAAAGAAATATGAGTTAGTGCTCAACAATAACTGTAATAATTGTACCGTACCAGTCTGGTCTGGGTTTTTATGTTCAGCCTCCAAGGATCGCAATCCTTAGAAATAATAAACAACACAACCGTTCATAGCTTATAAAGGGCAAACTTCATTTAGCTTCTTGTGAATTACCATAAGCTACAGTACATATTGCTGCAATCATAAGGGACAGTTTAGTTTTTACAGTTCGAATAACCACGAGCGAATCACATTACCCCAGCGCTTTAATAATAGTTGCCAGTGCATTCACTGGGCCTTAGCTCACTTACTTTATTAAATGATATACTGGTCTTGACCCATGCACGTAGTTTCACTTTCACTTATAACACCGTATGCAAAATACAAGCGCCGACGACTACTAATTACAGAAACTGAACAAAGGTTAAATGGAAATGCCGCTTGTCAGCTGTAGGATTAGTCACACATTTCCAACACCGTTAATGAGAATAGGGAGCGAGCGGACTTAGCTCGGCCAACAACTTAAATTTAGAGGAAAGATACCGTTAATTTTCCACTTCTTGGTACTTCCGTAGGCTGTATACGAGTATAAATCGCCTCTAGGAAGTTTAGCTGTGACTGAATCCTCTACCGCTGGGTAGTCGTTTCCACATCCATCAGTAGTAACCAGGAACGCCAACTGCAGTCCAGCATGGTGCTGCGGCCGGGCAGTGTACCGGGCCGTTACCAGCTCGGCCACTCACGACCCGGATCACAAGTGTTTGGCGAAATATCTCGTTCTCGGCTCATGCCGCGCAGCACGGTGTGCACGTTGTGCCACCGTTCCAAACAAAAATCTCACAATGACACAGGTGTGCCAACAGCCGACACATGTTCACCGTTTCTGCCACATGCTAATCAGCATTCACCTTCCCATCAGTAGCTACCAAATATGTTCTGCAGTCATACCTAACACATCCCAAGACGACGATTCTAGGATTTGGAGAGCTCTGACTGTCAATAATCGATGCTGGGCCTGTGAAAGCCCACCATATCTCCTACAGATGCTTAGGCGTCTACCAGATGTCCAAAAATTACCTCTGAACACCACAGAGTATGTCTCAATGTCCGAGGTGACCCTTGACCTACACCACGCTATTCTCTGTGATCTCTGGTACTGTGCAAGCAGTAAACAACGCTTGGCAACTCGAGATGTAAACTCAGCTCCCGATAGTTTCTTCCTAATAGTGCCCATATGACTGTAAGCTCTGTCTAGATTTCAGTAGACGTAATCCGCCTATTCGTCACAACCAACAGAACAGACTTCCGATCTTTTCGTGGTGTTGTCGTTCCTAAAGGACCCACCTACCGGCCTCGCCGTTTTCCTCAGTATCTGACCGCTCATTCATCAGTCAATACAATACAGTCAACTGTCTGTGCGACCTGGTCCATTTCTGTCATGCCAATGATTGACCTTTCCCAAAGTCTGAAAGGTGTCACTATGCTGCATGTACACGTCTTCTGGGAATCCTGTCTTGCAGTCTCCATCTGAGAAGTTTAGTAACGTTAGACACGGAACCCCTCACGTGCTCAACACTGCTCTTCATCTGTAAGAATGCTACTTTCCTGCACTGAAAATAAGATATTTAAGAAGAAAGGAGGAGAAAACTGAGGATCCGTTGGATCAATATTATTTCAGGTTTAGGAAAAGTGAAGGTACCGGACAGCACTTATGCCGTTGCGCTTGATAAAATGGTTCAAATGGCTCTAAGCACTATGGGACTTAACATCTGAGGTCATCAGTCCCCTAGACTTAGAACTACTTAAACCTAACTAACCTAAGGACATCACACACAACCATGCCCGAGGCAGGATTCGAACCTGCGACCGTAGCAGCAGCACGGTTCCAGACTGAAGCGCCCATAACCGCTCGGCCACAGCGGCCGGCGCGCATGATAATGGAACATAGAAAAGAAAATATCAAGAAACGTTCATAGGATTTCTCGAATTAGAAAAAGCGCTCGACGGTGTAATATGGTGCAATATATTCGAAATGCTGAGAAGAATAGGAGTAAGCTACAGGTAAAGACAGGTATCACACCATATGTAGGGGAAGGCGAGGCAAGATGGGGAAGCTAACTTTAAACCCTTACAAAAGGGTCAAAAATAAACAAATTCAAGTAGGTTTACTTATCATTTGTTTATTTAACCATTGAATTACAATAGTATGCAGAGAAACCTGCAAACTTGTTACATTTAGTTAGAAATTTCTCAATTTGAAACAGAAACTACCAATACCCCGTCTTTCCCCATATGCGGGGTAAGATGGGGAACTAGCATGAGTTCATCTCTAAAGCTTAAATAAGGACTGGAATAACGAAATTATGTGACGATAAGGTTTCGAAACATGGTTCTGCGAGTTGTAGAATCAGGTATTACGTTTTATTTAGGCCTGTTACTTTGAGATAGTACACAAGTGTGGACAGCCTCGTCATCATCACTTTCTATCCCTGCACAAGTGTCGTGGGCCCAGCGTCCGCAGCTAATACACCGTATCCAGCCTCCTTCACAGAAGTCATAGCAGTATAAACATTCTTCACTCTCTTCCTCGTTGTCATTGGACACCAGTTTATTATCCCTTGAGCATGAAGGGGTAGTTAAGACGTCAGTAACGTTCGTCACCTTTTCGTTGTCATCATGTCCTTTTGGTGGTATCCTAGGTTTATTAAACGTCTTTGAGAAGAGTTTTCGTTTACATGCAGCACGTTTGGGGACTCCTTTTCGTTTAATATCTTCAGATAGTTCACTCCTATAAGGAGATTCGGTTAAAACAACGGGGTTTTCCACGCCTGTTAGATGGTTTCCTTTTGATTTTTTTTATCCACCTTTGGAATAGCTAACACCATTTCAGGGCTGGCAACCTGAAAGTTAGAAGAAACAGAGGCTTGATCGTCAGTTGTTAATTGTTCAGGTGTTTCACGTCTTGACAACATCTCTGGTATTTGGTCTCCCGTTTCTGTAACTTCAGATGTGTGAGCTTGATGAATGTCTGTAGTTGAACAGGGAAGGTAATCACTTTCTTGAAACACATTTCTGTTTACAGGCCAAATGCCTGTTTTCCGAAACCCGTTCACTGCTGTGGACACTGTAGCTGAATGAATGAAGGCTTTGCCGAATAAACTTACGATCTGATGCAGCGTAACAACTTTTCCAGGATGGGTGCGAAGCCACGATCTTACTTCATCTTCGTAAATTTACTGAGAGGTTTCATAAATGCCACGTCCAATGGTTGCAGACGGTGTGAGCTGTGTGGTGGCAAACACAGCAAGACAACCCCGTTTTCGCTGTCCACGTCTATCAGTTCTAAATTCTTGGTCTGCGTTTTGTGGCCGTCAAATATGAAAAGTATTGGTCTTTCCTTTGACGCTCCAGTAAATGCAATTAACTTCTTAAACCAAGTCAAAAATAGTTCTTTCGTCACCCAACCAGTTTCTTGGACTTCTGCCCAGGCACCAGGCGGCAGTCCAGTCTCAAACGCTTGTTGCATTCGTTTTCGAGGATAAATTAACATAGGTGGTACGTAGCACCCCGACGCCGAAACACAGATTTCTGCAATCACAGTCTGGTCTCTTTCTGCTGAAGTAACTGCTCCCGGCTGTCTGCGACCTTTCAAAGCAACCACCTTTGTGTGACCTTTTGGAATGACTGTTAAACCAGTCTCATCGCAATTCAAAATTCTGTCTCCCATAAACTTGAATGTGTCTAATTGACTTTCTAACAGATCGAAAAACCGATCTACAGCAACTCGATTAAACCACATTTCTCGTGCGATTGATGTGGCCGCTGGTGTTCCTATTGTTAAGGTAGGATTTCGTACAAGAAAGCCATTTAACCAATCTCTTCCAGTAGATTTGGCTGCAGTATTAAATGGATGTTTGATGATGTTTCGTTCAGGTAGCTGAAAAGCAAGTTCTCAAAGGTCTTTAAGTGTTAGGCCAAAATACTGTCCTTCCCTCTGTGTTAAGTAGTCTTTAAGTTCTGCGTCTTGTTCTAGGGTAAACACACTAGTGATTGGTCCTAACCTTTTCACAACTGTATAGCCAGGATTAGCACGTTTCTTTGCCACATGTCGTTCAATCGTTGTCTGTGGCACGTTGAACTGTCGAACAGCCCTGAAAGAACCCATATGAGCTTCTATAACAGCATTTATAGCGCCTCCCATTGACTCCAGTGACCAATCTTGCCTTGCGAACTATCTGAAATGAAACACGTGGAACGTACTATTAAGTCAGATCATTCCTGGCAATCTGTATTATATATGGTGGTGGTGGTGGTTAGTGTTTAACGTCCCGTCGACAACGAGGTCATTAGAGACGGAGCGCAAGCTCGGGTTAGGGAAGGATTGGGAAGGAAATCGGCCGTGCCCTTTCGAAGGAACCATCCCGGCATTTGCCTGAAACGATTTAGGGAAATCACGGAAAACCTAAATCAGGATGGCTGGAGACGGGATTGAACCGTCGTCCTCCCGAATGCGAGTCCAGTGTGCTAACCACTGCGCCACCTCGCTCGGTGTGTATTATATAGTAAGTACCATATTTCCAATACTCAGTCGTTACAGCATTACAAGAATACTGACTTTGCACGTTTCGTGTACTTTTATTCACCATATAGCCGAAGGCATACTTTGTAATTAATTAGGAAACGTTGGAATAACGAATATCATTCTACTTACAATTGTATTCAACGTATAATATACTTGTTCAAAACCCGCAGCGAGGTAAACACATGAGACGATAAGAACGTAATGGTTGGACAAATAGTAGGGGCAAGACGGGGAAGCTCCCCATCTTGCCCCCTACCACGCTGTCAGGTTATGTTACGCCTACATGAACACTACTTAGTGAACATTGACTACTGGCACAGCAGTTTACTGTTAATATGACGTACTTTTCTGTGCTATATATACAGTCTGGGCAAATGTTCACGAAACACACGTTTTAGGACCTCGAAAGATGTAAAACATTGCAAATCAGTATAACAATTGCACGTACCTTGCAAAGCTCACAGGAATCGCCGCGAAGCTAAGGTTCAGCAATGTCAACACATTGGGACCTGAGTATTGATGATGTTGACGTAGCTATCCACAGATGGCAGCACTCTAACTGTAGCTTATAGCCCTTCCCCGTCGTACCCCACCTCCTCGTCTTGCCCCGCCTTCCCCTACAACAACCAAGACGGAACAATAACAGAACAAGACCAAGTAACGAAGGGTTCAACTCACAGATGCCGCCTTTTGTCCTACTGCCCAATCTATACACCGAAGAAGCAATGACAAAAAAAAAAAAATGGGTTGAACAATGCGATTAAAAATCATTGTGAAAGCAAATCAATAACAAGATCTGCCAATTTTTCTTTAATCAGAGAATGTGAAGAACAAATACATGATCTGGTGAATGGAATGAACAGCCTAATATGTACAGAATCTGAACAGGGAGTAAACCGAAAAAAGACCAATGCAATGACAAGTAGCAGAAATGAAAATTGCGAGAATCTTATGATCAAAATTGGTGATAACGAAGCAGATGAAGATAAGGAACTCTGTTACCTTGGAAAAAAAACCATGACGGAAGAAGCAAGGAGGACCTGAAAACCTGACCAGCACAGGCAAGAGGACATTTCTGGTCACGACGACTGTATTGCTCTCATAGGCCTTGAGGAAGAAATTTCTGAGAAGGTACTGTTAGAGCACTGTATTGTATGATAGTGAATCATGGACATTGGGAAAAACCGAAACAGAAGGGAATAGAAGCGTCTGAAATATGGCACTACAGAACAATGTTAAAATGAAGTGGACTGATAAGGTAATGAACGAAGAGGTTCTCCGCAGAATCAGTGAAGACAGTATTATATGAAAGACACTGAAGCCGGCCGGAGTGGCCGAGAGGTTCTAGGCGGTACAGTCTGGAACCACGCGACCGCTACGGTCGCAGGTTCGAATCCTGCCTCGGGCATGGATGTGTGTGTTGTCCTTAGTTAGGTTTAAGTAGTTCTAACTTCTAGGGACTGATGACCTCAGCAGGTAAGTCCTATCGTGCTCAGAGCCATTTGAACCATTTTTTAAAAGACACTGAAAAGAAGATGGAACTGAATGGTAGGGCTTCTGTTGCGACATCAAGATAACTTCCATGGTACTGGCCGGAGCAGCCGAGGGTAAAAGATGGTTGGCTAGTAGCGGGAGGGGGGGGGGGGGGGGCGGCAGAGACTCGAATACCTCAGACAAATAATTGAGGGTGTAGGGGGCAAGTGCTATCTTGAGTGCTGAGGAGGAATTCATGCTGGACTGCATGAAGCCAGTCAGAAGACTCATAAAAAAGTGCAGGAAGTTTTAATCAACGTATCCCAAATGTGTGGATACACTGGTGAATTTTATCTTACCTTTCGGTCGAGGTGCTCCTGTCCATATCCGCGAGTGTAAATGAATGCCAAGCAAGGAATTGTTTGCAGCTCAGACAACAGCTCGCTGTTTTTCTGAATCCTCCCCCTGCTGACAAGTTGCAGTTCGCAGCAGTATTAGGGTGTTGATTAAGGCCTTTATCACGGGTCGACATCAGTTATCCGAATAAATCACTCCAGTTGACGGAGACGGTGCCACTTTTCACTATCGATTTTGTTGTGTTAGGCCTGCTTCCCCGTTCACCACCACCCCCTACCTCTGCACGACTGGTACCCAGTGAAAGGAAACACATCAACCATACACCAGCGGCAACAATAATAACTGCTTTGTTTACATCAACGCCACGGCACGCCGATAGCGATTCTGTTTTGTCGCGTGCGCTCCAGCGTTCTCACGCACGCCTGCCCGCGCTAAATTATTAACAATTATCTCATTTTTCAAACGCCGGACACAATAGCGCCCGCAGCCTTCAACCGTATTACTTTCCCCTCTTTTTTGTCCCCGCCACCCCCTTTCGATTTTTTACCCCGGCGACGGGAATGAGGGTGCACTGTGGCTGCCACGGACAGGCATTAGCGCCGGCGGTGAAAAGAGGACACGCGGGATCGGGGTGTTCGGCAGAAGCGGTAATCAGCGCAGGAGTGGGGGGTGAAGCGGCGGTCAAAAGCGAGCCGCCCTCAATCGCGCCCGACAACAATAACAAACACTGATTCGCCATTAGCGGCAAATATCGAGCCGCTGTCGGCGGCGACGCGCATACGTCGACCCACCGCCGGATTCGGTGCGCAGTTTCGAAGGGCGAGGTATCGATTACAGATTAATTATGGCGGTCCCGGCCAGACGGTGGGGGGGGGGGGGGGGGGGGGTTTGTCGGGGGCCCGCTGATCCCGGGTAAGAGCGGTCCAGCCGCGCCAGGCCAGGCCGGGCGGGGCCACGCAGCTATAATTGCTCTGACGGATGAATTCAATTTGGCGACGGCCCTGCCCGAGGCGGCGGAGACGCGCTGGTTGCATCCGGGCGGACTCACGTCGCATCCACCGAAGTGCTCTCTCTACCCACGCACAAATGTGGATCAGTGCTCCACTGTCGGTAGGTATCGCTCCGGATTCTTCTGCTTCGCTATATCGCCGTAAGCAAATCCTTCCCACAGAGAGAGAGAAAGAGAGAGAGACAGAAAGAACTAGAAAGAGAGGGGGGAGAGGGAGACGGAGAGAAACAGGAACGGGTGGGGGGAGAGTGTGTGTGTGTGTGTGAGAGAGAGAGAGAGAGAGAGAGAGAGAGAGAAAGGGAGGGAGAATAGCAGGAACAGGGAGAGAGAAAGAAAGAGAGGGACAAATGCAGGAACAGGGGGACAGAGGCAGAGAGAGAAAGGGAAGAAGTAGGAACAGGGAGAGAGACAGAGAGGGGAAAGGAGGGAGAGAAGCCGGAACAGGAGGAGAGGGAGAAAAAGAGAGGGAGAGAAGCAGGAACAGGGTCAGAGAGAGAAAGGGATGGAGAGAAGCAGGAACAGGGTCAGAGAGAGAGAGGGAGGGAAACAAGTAGGAACAGTGGGGAGAGAGAGACAAAGAGAGAGAGAGAGAGAGAGAGAGAGAGAGAGAGAGAGAGAGAGAGAGAGTGAGAGAAAGAGAGAGAGATGGTATTAGTACTGTGGTTAAAAAATAGTTCAAATGGCTCTAAGCACTATGGGACTTATCATCTGAGGTCATCAGTCCCCTAGACTTAGAACTAAAACCTAACTAACCTAAGCATATCACATCCATACCGGAGGCAGGATTCGAACCTGCGACCGTAGCAGCAGCGCTAATTCGCCTAGAACTGCTCGGCCACAGCGGCCGGCAGTACTGTAGTGTTACGCGTTGTTTCCTGGGACACTGTCGTAGTGTAATGTTAAACGAGGACATGTTTCCACAGGCTGTAGCTGTATGTAAAAATTTTATTAACTGTGTACCAATTTCTACCTCAAGGTCATCACTAAGCACTTGCCTGTTAATATAAAAAGGACAAACATGAATCAAACACGTTCTTTAAATGTAAAGACATGTACAGGTTTGTATGAATATCAAGAAGAGAAACCAGTACAAAGCAAAGAAGGTAAAGCTGTAAGGTGGAAGGAGTGTACAGACGATCTATACAAAGGAGATGATCTTGAAGGCAATATTATAGAAATGGAACGTACATGAAAATTGAGTTGGGCGACATGATACTACGCGAAGAATCTGAAACTGCACTGACAGACTTAAGTCGAAATAAGGCCCCGGGAATAGAAACTACGTCAGCACTACTGATATTCTTAAGAGAGCCAGCTATGACAAAACCCTTCCATCTGGTGTGTACGATATGTGAGACACGCGGAATACCCTCGGACTTCAACAAGAATATAACAATTCCAATTCCAAAGAAATCAGGTTCTGACAGGTGTAAATATTATAGAAATCACTTTAATAAGTCATAACTACAAAATGATGACACGATTTATCAACAGGAGAATGGGGAAACTGCTAGAAACCGACCATGTGAAAAGTCAGTTGGGGTCTCAGGGAAATGCAGGAACATGTCAGACAACACTGATCCTACGAGTTATCTTAGAAGATGGGTTAAGGAGAGACAGGCCTACATGTATAGCATTTGTAGAGAAAGTTTCTGCCAGTTTTAAGTGAAATTATGGTCGTAGCAGGAGTAAAGTACCGGGATCGGAGGCCTATTTACATCTTGTACAGAAACCAGATGGCAGTTATGAGAGCAAAGGGGAATGAAAGGGAAGCAGTCGTTGAGAAGAGAATGAGACAATGTTATAGCCTATCACCAATGTTATTCAACCTGTACATCAAACAAATAGTAGGGGAAACCAAAGAAATAGTTGGAGTAGCAATTAATATTCGGGGAGAAGAAATAAAAGTAAAGAGAGAAATAGTATTTGATTTCCTGGCGGATTTACTATGGGGTCATAGTTAGTAGCACACGTCGGCTAGTTTTCATCTGCAGTCTACACTCGACACCGGAGACAACACGGTTTCGAAGTTTTGCTCGGTCCTGGATATGAGAGCGGAGGGGAATGAGAGGGAAGCAGTCGTTGAGAAGAGAATGAGAAAATGTTGTAGCCTATCGCCAATGTTACTCAATCTGTACTTTAAACAAATAGTAAGAGAAATAAAAGAAATACTTGGAGTAGCAATTAACGTTCAGGGAGAAGAAATAAAAGTAAAGAGAAAAAGAGTATTTGATTTCCTGGAGCATTTACTATGCGGTCCAAGTTATTAGCACACGTCGGCTAGCTTTCATCTGGAGTCTATTACTCGACACCGGAGACAACACGGTTTCGAACTTTTTTCGGCCCTGCAGGGGTGATCGGATAGACAAAGTAGTTAATGCGACCGATGGCGATAAGCAGAAAATCCTGGTTCGAGTATTGTTCCGGCACAAACAGT
Source organism: Schistocerca americana (assembly GCF_021461395.2). Taxonomy (NCBI): domain Eukaryota; kingdom Metazoa; phylum Arthropoda; class Insecta; order Orthoptera; family Acrididae; genus Schistocerca; species Schistocerca americana. The sequence continues at coordinate 141,685,109 of NC_060121.1, forward strand.
TGACATTAGTGCACAGTAGCATTAACCAAATCTGTTTACTACTGTACAGTTAACGTCAAACCGTATTTGCAATATGCGACTTCATGTAGCAGAAGATACGAAAAATTGTCAGATAGTACATTGATAATAATATTAAAATGTGTTACTTACAGATGTTGTGCAAAAATACGGAAACACAGCGAGAAATGCGAGGTTGAAGATAAATGCACATACTAGCCAAGTACGCAGGTTGCACTGTTGTGTTTGACCGCGATCGGCAGATGTGCAATCTCCTCAGCGCATTACAAGTGTCAGCTGCGGTCTCTGTAGTCGTGGGAGCAGTATATCGGAGGAAAGTGAATTCTAACTTGCTGGTGTTTGCATAGTGGGTGCTTCCGTAGGTAAGAAAGCCGAAGTGTTGGGTGTTGCAAGAGGCACCGCGCCCAAGTTTTATTACTAATACAGCGATGATGGTGTCTGGTTTGTGAGGTGCTCAACTGCGTGGTCATCAAAGCCTTTACAAGCCTTTACAGTCCAGTCTAGCCACTGGGATGATGGTGAAATGATGAGGACTACACAGACACCCAGTACCGTGCAAAGAAAATTCCCAACCCGGCCGGGAATCGAACCAGGGACCCCGTGATCCAGAGGCAGCAACGCTAGCCACTAGATCACGAGATGCGGACATACCTCATGCAGCGAAAGCACAAATTTATCATCCTCTAAGCCACAACGCGGACGAAACTGTGTGTTGAGTCACCATGACCTACGGTCGTTGAAGAGGATTGTGACGAAATATAAGAGAGGCGACAGCTGCCAAGGTCTCTGCAGAACTGAATGGCCCTCTCACGAACGCTCTCAGCACCAAAACAACACGACGGGGGATCCATAAGCAGCGAACTGCAGGACGAGCTAGAGTCCCAAAAATACTCATCAGTGATGCAAGCGCCCTTAACAGGAACCTGTGTTACCGGAGACATAAAACCTGGAATATGGAGAAGTGTAAGGGAGCTTCCTGGCAGATTAAAACCGCGTGCCGGATCGAGATTTAAACTCGGGACTTTTGCCTTTCACCGACAAGCACGACTCACGACCCGTCCTCACAGCTTTAATTCCGTCAGTACGTCTCCTACCATCCAAACTTCACAGAAGCTCTCCTGAATATCAGGTAGGAGACTACGTACATGGAAGATATGTCGATCCCAGTAGCTGCGCAGTGATCTCTCGTGTGGCGTTGAGACCCTGTTTTAGCAACTTATAGAATAGCCCCTCATTCCACACGGAGTCGAAGGCTCTGGTGACAGAGCCGCAGGCCATGTAGTGTCGACGAATCCTGTTAATGATCAATGTTACGACGAGTATGAACTATCTGCAAGGTAAACTCTAGCACTGAATGTTGTAATTACGATATAAATCACAACCACATCATAGTGACAGCTATTACTGAACACTTGTGCACTTTAATGTAACTGGTTCGATAACGGTGAATCACTGTTGTTTTCCGCGCAAGAACTGGCCAAAGCATACATGAATGGTGTATCAAAAAAGACTAAAGGCTATCGATGTACTGAAATAATGCCGTTTATAATATACCGTGCATTAAGCAAGAAAATATCACTACCGTTTATACGTTACTTTTCATGTCTGGTGGTAATATTCATCAATAAATCTGGCGTTATCGTAATCCATAAATTACTTTAATGTTTGCAAAAAAGATTCTACTATAAAGTGCTGGTTCGATGTCGCAAAGGAAAATTAATGGTAGTAAACTGATTTAATAATTGAACAGACTGAGTAGAATTAGAATTCGTTGCACACATTATGCGATCCCCTAACATTTCTGCCCGCATCTCGTGGTCGTGTGGTAGCGTTCTCGCTTCCCACGCCCGGGTTCCCGGGTTCGATTCCCGGCGGGGTCAGGGATTTTCTCTGCCTCGTGATGGCTGGGTGTTGTGTGCTGTCCTTAGGTTAGTTGGGTTTAAGTAGTTCTCAGTTCTAGGGGACTGATGACCATAGATGTTAAGTCCCATAGTGCTCAGAGCCATTTTTGAACCCTAACATTTCTACACGACACTCTTTTAATTATCTAAATCATAAATTGCCTGAAAAATGAGTGATTGTATTATACACAGTTATGTACCCTGACACAATTAGCACAAGCACGCCGTCTTCAGGCCACAAGTGGCCCATCGGGACCATCCGACCGCCGTGTCATCCTCAGTGGAGGATGCGGATAGGAGGGGCGTGGGGTCAGCATACCGCTCTCCCGGTCGTTATGATGGTATTCTTGACCGAACCCGCTACTATTCGGTCGAGTAGCTCCTCAATTGGCATCACGAGGCTGAGTGCACCCCGAGAAATGGCAACAGCGCATGGCAGCTGGGTGGTAACCCATCCAAGTGCCGGCCACGCCCAACAGTGCTTAACTTCGGTGATCTCACAGGAACCGGTGTATCCACTGCGGCAAGGCCGTTGCCCCGTTTTTAATGATGACTACAAAAATTGTTTCGAACAGTGGAAGCACCTGTGGGACAAATACATTAGTGGTAATGGAGAGTGTTTTGAAGGGGATAAAGTTGTTTTTGTAAACAATTTGAAAAAGTATTGCTTTTAAAAAACAATTCCGGTTTCTTTTTGGGTACTCCGTCGTATGAGTACAGCGAGTGCAGACGTCAGTGGGCAGAAGTTGGGCTACAAGTACTGTCGCGGGCTTACGGGTGCTGTGCGCTCACGAGTTTGCAATGCAAAGCAGGAGCCTGGACTGCGCCAAACTGCATTAGCTGTCGCCAGCGGCGAGAAACTGGCGCCAGCGACACGGAGCGCACAGCGTATGAGCCGCAAGCTCAACTCTTGTAGACACTCAAACAGGTCCCCCTCCTGCACACTGCAGTCTGTGTTTGTCGGCCACCGCTCGTGCGCACTCGGTCCTTTTCTCTGCTGCTGCTCCTGGGACTTTGCTGCTAAACGAGAGCGTCTGAAGGGATAGACACACGCTTCGTCCAGCCCAGTGACTGTCGCTCGTTCCTGAGGGATCTGCCATAAAAGATACGCTCTTCGTGAAGGCCTTCTTTCTGCGTGACTCGATAGTGTGACAGGCAGGACTGGATGGATGAGGCAATTATATCCAGCGGCTGTGTCAGGACGTCCCGAGCGTGGCTGATCATGGAGCTCTGTAACTTTCTTTACCCGTCGCCCAACTGTACTACTACCGACTGCAGAATCGCCATATACTGCCCACAAGCGTTTATGGATATTCACCACGATTTCTTTTGGTGTACACAAGAATTCAGTAACAGCACGCTGTAGCGTGAGTCGTGTGTAGACGCCATTTGGACGCTGTACTACCTGTACAGCTCTGCCATTTACTTGTAAGGGTATTATCATATCGCCGGCTTAGTTGTGGAGTATCTTTGCGGGCAGTCGCGTCTGTCGAGTCGAACATGGGACCCGGAACTGTTATGTTGTGTAGTGAGTAGCTCTGCATGTGAGAGGCATTCAAAAAAATGGTTCAAATGGCTCTAAGCACTATGGGACTTAACATCTGAGGTCATCAGTCCCCTAGAGGTAGTACTACTTAAACCTAACTAACCTAAGGACATCACACACATCCATGCCCGAGGCAGGATTCGAACCTGCGACCGTAGCAGCCGCGTGGTTCCGGACTGAAGCGCCTAGAACCGCTCGGCCACCGCGGCCGGCTTGAGAGTCATTGTTAGGATAGAAATTGAAGTGCTGCTCCAAGTGATATTATATTAAAGTGATGGAATATGGAAGTGATTCAGAGGAAAGTGCGTAATGAGCTAATCAAAAGTGAGCAGTGCCGCCGATGACATATTTGTGTATCCTCTCGTTGAGCGTCACACATCAATCATCCGCGCCGTGTTCTGTCTCCAAGAATGAACTAATAATAATCGGTAATACTATTTACCACGAAACAGAGCATTTAAGTGCCAGTGTCTTGTAGCGAGCGTGAGAACGTGCGTTCGGTCATCGCGTTCCGCATCGTCAACAATCAACCTCGTCGTGTAGGGTTACGCGTACGCTCGTCTGAGTGATATTGTGGACTGGTAATCATACACGAATTGGGATAAACATTTATGAATTAGAATGTAAACAGTGCAATCTGCGATTTTCTTTAATCGTTCAAATGGGTCAAATGGCTCTGAGCACTATTGGACTTAACTTCTGAGGTCATCAGTCAAAAAATGAATCAAATGACTCTGAACACTATGGGACTTAACATCTGAGGTTATCAGTCCCCTAGAGGTAGAACTACTTAAACCTAACTAACCTAAAGATATCACACACATCCATGCTCGAGGCAGGATTCGAACCTGCGACCGTAGCAGCCGCGCGGTTCCGAACTGAAGCGCCTTGAACCGCTTGGCCACCGCGGTCGGTGGTCATGAGTCCCCTAGAACTTAGAACAGCTTAAGCCTAACTAACCTAAGGACATCACATACATCCATGCCCGAGGCAGGATTCGAACCTGCGACGTAGCGGTGGCGCGGTTCCAGACTGTAGCGCCTAGAACCGCTCGGCCCACCAGGCCGGCCTCTATAATCGTCTCAGAATATAGTTGTTCATACCAGACGTCGAACAGTGTTGTATTTTATCGTTGAGCGGCTCCCGTAACCCCACGTGCATATTTAGACAGATAATTTCAGGCAGCAGTGTGGAGCAGAACAGTACGACCGCCGCCGGATTATCAGGTACGTGGTGTGAATAGGGCGCACGGTCGAAACAACAACCGGTTTAAAGGTACCCCACCCATTAGTACTCCCGGGCGTGTTACAAGCATCACTGGCGCACAGAACAAACATCAAATGTGAAGCACAAACAAGGACGTTTGTCTATCTATATTAATGGCTTTTTAAGAAAAATGTGGGGCATTACTTATTGAACGACCCTCGTTCATGGCTGGATTTCTAATGACGACTCTCGATTACGTTGAGACCTCATTTGAGCGTCCTTCGTTACTCGACAACTCTCTCCAGAGGGTGGTGTTCAGCGAGAGTGCAGATGGATAGGGCGTCATTTGCATTAAATATGGAGCACTGTATAGTTACAATTCACTCGCAATGAAGTCGGCCCTGTTCAATGTACGCAACGTTCAGTGAAAACGTGCGCCACCGCAAACTCCTGCGGCTATACCGCCGAGAGCGATCGAGGTAAGCCGCGGGAGAATGGCGGTCGCGATCGCTTTTTCCAGACCACGTAACGTTTGCGCCAAACTTCCGCGGTTACGCCCTGCGTCGACAGTCAGCGCCAAAATTACAGCCGCCCCGGGCGACGAGCGCTGTTTTTTTTCACTCACTTGATCGACGGCAGCTCTCTCTCTCTCTCTCTCTCTCTCTCTAAAGGTGGACGAATGCGAACGAACTGCACATGGGAAACCTTTCTTAAATTTGCAAGATATGTCATGACAGATGGAAATAGCCTCATCGAAGGTCTGCAGAATGGACAACAACAGACCCGAAGTGTAAGAGACACATGGTCCAGTTATGTGGTCAGACAGTCTCTGACAACTGTACGATCTAAGGTCAAACAAGTCAGCTAGAGTCGATAATACAGCTCTGAAGTTGAAGAAACTTGCAGTTGTTTTCGATAAGAGCGAGAACTATCGCACAATTTCACTGAAAAGAATAATATACTGAAGAATAGACAAGAAAATTGAGGAGTTTTTAGACGATCAGTTTGGCTTCACATAAGCACCGGAGAGGTGTTCCTGACCTTTGGTTTACCAATGGAAGGAAGATTTAAGCAGAACCAAAACACCTTCATAAGATTCGTCGGCGTAGAAAAGCATTCGAAATAGTGAAATGGTTCAATATTTTCGCAATTCTCAAAAACGTAAGCTGTAGGGAAAGACGGGTGACATGGAATATGTATAACAACGAAGAAGATACAGGACAAATGGAAGACCAGAAACCAAGTGCTCGGATTAGAGTCCAGCGTGCTAATTACTGCGCCACCTCGCTCGGTTAGAGGGTGGTGTTGCTCCTTATACGTCATGACCTAGAGCCCTCTCCTGCCATAGTAATTGGTAATGTTGTGTCCGATTCACTTCTCTTACAGATTCACCCTTGTAGTGGATGTGATACAACGTTGTACACAATGGTTCCGTATTCGAATGGAGAGTTTACCGACATGGTGTTTACTAACGGAAAGGAAAATGGCAACGGGCGGTGGGCAGCAATGTTGTATCGGGAGACCTATCCCTGCCGACAAAAACGACAGCATTCAATGTTTGCAACAGCGTTTCGCCGTTTGTCTGAGACAGGATGGTCTTAGGATGCAGGAAATCATGAAGGATGTACCCGAAGTGTTCGGACAGCAGACTTGCAGGAAACTGTGATTAACACTGTGGAAAGCGATCGCCGTGTCAGCACTGGTCAGTTGGCCAGCCAGTACCGGGTAACCCAGACGACCGTGTGGAACATTCTCCATGACAATTGTTGCTACCTCAATCACTTACAGCGTGTGCATGGATTAGTAGCGACAGACTTTCCTCATCGGGAGCAGTTTTGTTACTGATTTCTTCACCAGGCAACCACCATTCCGAGATATGTACCATCCATTCTATTTCCAGATGACACCACCTTTTCGCGGAATGGTTTCTTCAGCTTCCATAAAAGTCGTGTATGGGGTAGTATGAGAACTCCCATGGTATGATGACAGCGAATCACCAGCATCGGTGCAGCCGATATGTGTGGGCCGGGATAGTTGGCGATCGTCTTTTGGACCAGTCTTCCCTCTACGTCGCTTAACAGGCATGAAGCATCGTTGTTTCTTGCGGGTGACTTTGCCTCCCCTCCTGGAAGAAGTGCCGTTGATGAATCGAGGGGTTATGTGGCTGCTACATGATGGCGCTTCAGCCCACTTCGCAGTTAACGTTCGGACACATCTCACTCGTGCCTTTCCTGGTCGATGGATCGGACGAGATGGCCCAGTTGCTCGTCCACCGAATCTCAACTCGTGTGATTTCTGGTTAAGGAGCCATCTCAAAAGTACCGTGTATGCAGAACCCGTTTCAGATGTGAAGACACTGGGAGCAGCGTATTTATGCTGACACTGTTGGAGCCTGGCCGATGTGAACGTACGAGACAGAACATACAACGGCACTTTCACCTATGCTCTGAGGCACATGGAAACCACTTTCAACACATACTGTAACTGTGGCTGCGTGGTACAGCGCGTATTAGACCGCAAGCCCACCCGTTTGGCCGTGCGGTCTAACGCACGACTTTCCGGGCGAGAAGGAGCGCCTGGTCCCCAGCACGAATCCGCCCGACGGATTTATGTCGAGATCCGGTGAGTCGGCCAATCTGTGGATGGTTTTTAGGCGGTTTTCCATCTGCCTCGGGGAATGCGGGCTGGTTCCCCTTATTCCGCCTCAGCTACACTACGTCGACGATTGCTGCGCAAACAAGTTCTCCACGTACGCGTACACCACCATTACTCTACCACGCAGACATAGGGGCTATACTCGTCTGGTGTGAGATGTTCCCGGGGGGTCCACCGAGGGCCGAACCGCACAATAACCCTGGGTTCGGTGTGGGGCGGCGGAGGGGTGGACTGCGGTAGTCGTCGTGGGGTTGTGGACCACTGCGGCTGTTGTGGGGACGGAGCCTCTCCGTCGTTTCTAGGTCCCTGGTTAACATAACATAACATTAGACCGCAATCTCTTTAACAATATATGACTGAATAACCATGCATTTCCGGACATAAGTTTATCAGACCTTTATGTTCCGTATCCTCTGATCGAGAAGTTTGTATACGATGGAAAGAGTCACCATGAATGTAGGAGAAGGAACGATGGAAATGAAAGGAGGTTCGGGAGTTAGATTTAGGATGAAAGAATATCAATGAAAAAATTCGGTGATGATAAAGCTGTGTCCAGGGCAATTGAGGAAGCATTACAAAACGTTCCGAATGAAATGGACAGTCTACTGATCACGGGATGTGGACCGATGAAAGTCGAAAGCAACGAGGAGTAGCAGAAATGAGATTAGTGATAATATCAAAATTGGGGACCTGAAGGTAGTCGAAGTGAAGGGTATCTGTTACAATGGAAGGAAGACAACTCAAGACGAGCGAAGCAGAGAGAACTGAAAAAGCAGAGCAGCACAGGCAAAGAAAGCATTCCTGTCCAAAAGAGTCTACTGCGAGCAAACATTCGCCTTAATTTGACAAAGAATTTTGTGAGGATGTACGTTTCGAAAACAGCATTGTGAGAAAGTGAATCGCGCACTGTGTGAAAACTAGAAAAGTAGAAATTCGAAGCGATTCAGATGTGGTGCTATGGACGGAAGTTGAAAGTTAGATGGACTGATAAAATATAAAAAATGAGGAGCTTCCAAGGATCAAAATACTAACAAGGAGGAGAGACGTGTATTGTGTTAAGACATCGGCAGCTAGCTTCATTGGAGTAAAGGGACCTGTACAGTGGCGCCAGGCGTCAGGGAAATTCGCATCCTCGTGACCACCTGCTACTACCTCTTTTGCTAAAATGGTTCAAATGGCTCTGAGCACTATGCGACTTAACTTCTGAGGTCATCAGTCGCCTAGAACTTAGAACTAATTAAACCTAACTAACCTAAGGGCATCACACACATCCATGCCCGAGGCAGGATTCGATCCTGCGACCGGAGCAGTCGCTCAGCTCCAGACTGTAGCGCCTAGAACTGCACAGCCACTCCGACCGGCCCTCTTTTGCTAAGACATAGCTAATGTAGAGGATGGAACCTAAACTTTTACCCAAAACTTAATCACTACAATAGTTACGGAATAGCATTTTTAATAGATCAGTGATTTTAAAATGATGCAGTAGCTTCATTTAAATGGAAAACATTATCAGCGAAGCGTGTACGGTATCGGTAAAGAGCGATGAAAAATTTTCGTCTGAGGGCGTTACTGCAGCGTACATGTAACGTAGGGCGACTCCGATACGGGTGTACAAGCTCCGATATCTAGGAAAGGGATTATTGCGGCATTTGTGGTTCTCCAGCGTGCATGCGATAAACGCGGAAACGTGTATTAGGCAACGTTATTACCAAATGCGTACAAACAGAACCAACATGCTGTCATTCTTTCCTTTTTTTAACTGCCAAAGGACAGGCCCTGGTAGACATCCATCAGAGAGTAAAGTACTTGTGGGGACAGCATGTTTGTCAAAAACCATCGTTGTGGAATGGTGCGCCAAGTACCTTGCTGCGATTTGTCACAAGACGCCGGTCGATCTGGGAGGCCAGCCACATCCATTATGGACAACTCGAGTTGGAGACACTCGAGGACAACTCAAGTTGGAGACACTCGTGGTCAACTCAAGTAGGAGACACTCGAGGACAACTCAAGTGGGAGAAACTCGAGGACAAAAGTGGGAGACACTCGAAGACAACTCAAGTGGGAGACACTCGAGGTCAACTCAAGTGGGAGACACTCGTGGTCAACTCAAGTGGGAGATACTCGAGGACAACTCAAGTGGGAGACACTCTAAGACAAGTGGGAGACACTCTAGGACAACTCAAGTGGGAGACACTCGAGGTCAAGTAGGAGACACTCGAGGACAACTCAAGTGGGAGAAACTCGAGGACAAGTGGGAGACACTCGAGGACAACTCAAGTGGGAGACACTCGAGGACAACTCAAGTGGGAGACACTCGAGGACAACTCAAGTGGGAGACACTCGAGGACAACTCAAGTGTGAGACACTCGAGGACAACTCAAGTGGGAGACACTCGAGGACAACTCAAGTGGGAGACACTCGAGGTCAACTCAAGTGAGAGAGACTCGATGACAACTCAAGTGGGAGACACTCGAGGTCAACTCAAGTGGGAGACACTCGAGGTCAACTCAAGTGGGAGACACTCGAGGTCAACTCAAGTTGTACGAATGTAGTGTGGGACAATACGTTGAGAATGTGGGTTTCACGGGAGGCGTGCCAGAGATAAATCCCTGCAGTCGCGCTATCCTCTGTGTCCTCGGTGGCTCAGATGGATAGCCGGCACAGTAGCTTAGCGTGTTCGGTCAGAGGGTTAGCTCCCTCTGTAATAAAAATCTGAGTTAATCGATTAACAACGAACTTAAACGGATGCCTTACGACGTCCGCCCCGAGCAGGTGCAACGAACAAAATCGAACAAAATGAGATTTTAAAAAAGAAAGAATGTGGGTAGAGAGTCTGCGATGTAAGCAGGAGATCCCTGGTTCAAGTCCTGGTCGGGGCACACATTTTCATCTGTCGCCGTTGACGTATGTCAACGCCTGTAAGCAGCTAAGGGTATTCATTTCATTGTAATTTCGTAATAATATTTGTTTATTTACCGGTTTCGGTTTAAGTAAAAGCCATCATCAGAAGGAGCTGCCAGCAACAGCCATAGGGGGCCAAAATTTGTGAAGCCTTTACATAACCAGAAACAGGTAGATAAACAAATATTATTACAATCTCGACTGTTCATTTTAATTTAAATATCCATGTGAGGCATTGTTCCATGTTTAACTGGGCCATCCCTTTGAGTTTTCCTTCAATAAGGCATTGTTAGTCTTAAATTTGTATGACCTTACGGGGAGCTTCCCTTCGCTGTACGTCACTGGCGATCAGACCTCTAGCATCTTTGGGGCGTGCTTAACAGCTCAACCGACACATCACACCAGCTACGTGTGATGTGGCTGTGCCGAGTTACATACCTCTAGTGCGCTAGTTGTATGGGGCCATTCAAATCCTACATTGAGTATGACCCATATTTGCATGTTGACAGCATTACAGAATGATAAACCACAGTCTTGGCATACCACGATCCAAGCACTGTCGAATTTTTATGCGTGCTTGTGAACTTTTTCCTTCTTACAAAATGCCATCTCTGAACGAGAAACCCACTGCACAATCTTTCTTATTGTATAAAATGTGTACTTTGTACAGTTGTGTAGTATACTTATAACAATTTGTCGTCTATTACATTTCCTGGACGCGCCCGCCGTCTCCTGCTGCTCGCTATTGGAAACGCCTGCACTGGATTTACAGTTGCTGGAGGTTGGGGAGTATTCTGCAAGATCGAACATACGGGCCAGCTTTCCTTAATCCAGCTAAATGGTGGTCGTCTGGTCCGACCTTGCTGTGTTCAAATCTGAGTGATATCCACATGATGATCGCTGTCTCCTATTACGCGTTGGAAATGTAAGTTAGTGGGCCCGCATAAAGCAGTACCTTACATCAAGTACAAAGTGCGTTATTAGGAAATGGCTGACTGAAGTCCCTACAGTCATGGTCATAGGGGAAACACCAGGCATAACTGAGATTCTCACGTTGCAATATTGCAGCACTTTCATTAAAGTCAATTAAAGTATACCCCTTTAAACATAATACAGCATCTACATCTACATCTACATTTATACTCCGCAAGCCACCCAACGGTGTGTGGCGGAGGGCACTTCACGTGCCACTGTCATTACCTCCCTTTCCTGTTCCAGTCGCGTATGGTTCGCGGGAAGAACGACTGTCTGAAAGCCTCCGTCCGCGCTCTAATCTCTCTAATTTTACATTGGTGATCTCCTCGGGAGGTATAAGTAGGGGGAAGCAATATATTCGATACCTCATCCAGAAACGCACCCTCTCGAAACCTGGCGAGCAATCTACACCGCGATGCAGAGCGCCTCTCTTGCAGAGTCTGCCACTTGAGTTTATTAAACATGTCCGTAACGCTATCACGGTTACCAAACAACCCTGTGACGAAACGCGCCGCTCTTCTTTGGATCTTCTCTATCTCCTCCGTCAAACCGATCTGGTACGGATCCCACACTGATGAGCAATACTCAAGTATAGGTCGAACGTGTGTTTTGTAAGCCACCTCCTTTGTTGATGGACTACATTTTCTAAGCACTCTCCCAATGAATCTCAACCCGGTACCCGCCTTACCAACAATTAATTTTATATGATCATTCCACTTCAAATCGTTCCGCATGCATACTCCCAGATATTTTACAGAAGTAACTGCTACCAGTGTTTGTTCCGCTATCACATAATCATACAATAAAGGATCCTTCTTTCTATGTATTCGCAATACATTACACTTGTCTATGTTAAGGGTCAGCTGCCACTCCCTGCACCAAGTGCCTATCCGCTGCAGATCTTCCTGCATTTCGCTACAATTTTCTAATGCTGCAACTTCTCTGTATACTACAGCATCATCCGCGAAAAGCCGCATGGAACTTCCGACACTATCTACTAGGTCATTTATATATATTGTGAAAAGCAATGGTCCCATAACACTCCCCTGTGGCACGCCAGAGGTTACTTTAACGTCTGTAGACGTCTCTCCATTGATAACAACATGCTGTGTTCTGTTTGCTAAAAACTCTTCAATCCAGCCACACAGCTGGTCTGATATTCCGTAGGCTCTTACTTTGTTTATCAGGCGACAGTGCGGAACTGTATCGAACGCCTTCCGGAAGTCAAGAATAATAGCATCTACCTGGGAGCCTGTATCTAATATTTTCTGGGTCTCATGAACAAATAAAGCGAGTTGGGTCTCACACGATCGCTGTTTCCGGAATCCATGTTGATTCCTACAGAGTAGATTCTGGGTTTCCAAAAACGACATGATACTCGAGCAAAAAACATGTTCTAAAATTCTACAACAGATCGACGTCAGAGATATAGGTCTATAGTTTTGCGCATCTGCTCGACGACCCTTCTTGAAGACTGGGACTATCTGTGCTCTTTTCCAATCATTTGGAACCGTCCGTTCCTCTAGAGACTTGCGGTACACGGCTGTTAGAAGGGGGGCAAGTTCTTTCGCGTACTCTGTGTAGAATCGAATTGGTATCCCGTCGGGTCCAGTGGACTTTCCTCTATTGAGTGATTCCAGTTGCTTTTCTATTCCTTGGACACTTATTTCGATGTCAGCCATTTTTTCGTTTGTGCGAGGATTTAGAGAAGGAACTGCAGTGCGGTCTTTCTCTGTGAAACAGCTTTGGAAAAAGGTGTTTAGTATTTCAGCTTTACGCGTGTCATCCTCTGTTTCAATGCCATCATCATCCCGTAGTGTCTGGATATGCTGTTTCGAGCCACTTACTGATTTAACGTAAGACCAGAACTTCCTAGGATTTTCTGTCAAGTCGGTACATAGAATTTTACTTTCAAATTCACTGAACGCTTCACGCATAGGCCTCCTCACGCTAACTTTGACATCGTTTAGCTTCTGTTTGTCTGAGAGGTTTTGGCTGCGTTTAAACTTGGTGTGGAGCTCTCTTTGCTTTCGCAGTAGTTTCCTAACTTTGTTGTTATACCACGGTGGGTTTTTCCCGTCCCTCAAAGTTTTACTCGGCACGTACCTGTCTAAAACGCATTTTACGATTGCCTTGAACTTTTTCCATTAACACTCAACATTGTCAGTGTCGGAACAGAAATTTTCGTTTTGATCTGTTAGGTAGTCTGAAACCTGCCTTCTATTACTCTTGCTAAACAGATAAACCTTCCTCCCTTTTTTTATATTCCTATTAACTTCCATATTCAGGGATGCTGCAACGGCCTTATGATCACTGATTCCCTGTTCTGTACATACAGAGTCGAAAAGTTCGGGTCTGTTTGTTATCAGTAGGTCCAAGATGTTATCTCCACGAGTCGGTTCTCTGTTTAATTGCTCGAGGTAATTTTCGGATAGTGCACTCAGTATAATGTCACTCGATGCTCTGTCCCTACCACCCGTCCTAAACATCTGAGTGTCCCAGTCTATATCTGGTAAATTGAAATCTCCACCTAAGACTATAACATGCTGAGAAAATTTATGTGAAATGTATTCCAAATTTTCTCTCAGTTGTTCTGCCACTAATGCTGCTGAGTCGGGAGGTCGGTAAAAGGAGCCAATTATTAACCTAGCTCGGTTGTTGAGTGTAACCTCCACCCATAATAATTCACAGTAACTATCCACTTCTACTTCACTACAGGATAAACTACTACTAACAGCGACGAACACTCCACCACCGGTTGCATGCAATCTATCCTTTCTAAACACCGTCTGTACCTATGTAAAAATTTCGGCAGAATTTATCTCTGGCTTAAGCCAGCTTTCTGTACCTATAACGATTTCAGATTCGGTGCTTTCTATCAGCGCTTGAAGTTCTGGTACTTTACCAACGCAGCTTCGACAGTTGACAATTACAATACCGATTGCTGCTTGGTCCCCGCATGTCCTGACTTTGCCCCGCACCCGTTGAGGCTGTTGCCCTTTCTGTACTTGCCCAAGGCCATCTAACCTAAAAAACCGCCCAGCCCACGCCACACAACCCCTGCTACCCGTGTAGCTGCTTGTTGCGTGTAGTGGACTCCTGACCTATCCAGCGGAACCCGAAACCCCACCACCCTATGGCGCAAGTCGAGGAATCTGCAGCCCACACGGTCACAGAACCGTCTCAGCCTCTGATTCAGACCCTCCACTCGGCTCTGTACCAAAGGTCCGCCGTCAGTCCTGTCGACGATGCTGCAGATGGTGAGCTCTGCTTTCATCCCGCTAGCGAGACTGGCAGTCTTCACCAAATCAGATAGCCGCCGGAAGCCAGAGAGGATTTCCTCCGATCCATAGCAACACACATCATTGGTGCCGACATGAGCGACCACCTGCAGATGGGTGCACCCTGTACCCTTCATGGCATCCGGAAGGACCCTTTCCACATCTGGAATGACTCCCCCCGGTATGCACACGGAGTGCACATTGGTTTTCTTCCCCTCTCTTGCTGCCATTTCCCTAAGGGGCCCCATTACGCGCCTGACGTTGGAGCTCCCAACTACCAATAAGCCCACCCTCTGCGACTGCCCAGATCTTGCAGACTGAGGGGCAACCTCTGGAACAGGACAAGCAGCCATGTCAGGCCGAAGATCAGTATCAGCCTGAGACAGAGCCTGAAACCGGTTCGTCAGACAAACTGGAGAGGCTTTCCGTTCAGCCCTCCGGAATGTCTTTCGCCCTCTGCCACACCTTGAGACGACCTCCCACTCTACCACAGGTGAGGGATCAGCCTCAATGCGGGCAGTATCCCGGGCAACCACAGTCGTAGTCCGATCAGGGGATGCGTGGGACGAGCTGGCCGTCCCCGACAAACCCCCATCCGGACCCCCACAGTGATGCCCACTGGCAACAGCCTCAAGCTGTGTGACCGAAGCCAACACTGCCTGAAGCTGGGAGCGAAGGGATGCCAACTCAGCCTGCATCCGAACACAGCAGTTGCAGTCCCTATCCAAGCTAAAAACTGTTTTGCAAAGACCATCTGAACTAATCTACAGAGAGCGCAAACAAATCGACAAAATTTAAACGGTTATTAAAATACAAGATTGCCTAGTAAATGCAGTAATGCTGCTACTTGCGCACTGCTGACACTGCTCGGCGGCTGAAGAAGACTACGCGAATTTACACTATTCAGGTACTAAAACGCGATGCTACAACTCTCAAATACTATAATACGCCCGAAATTTATGAATTAAACAATGCAAGTACCAAAAACACGCAAAGAAATTAAGAATTAATCTATGTAACAAATGAGTGAGCTAGGAGTATGCGACTTGCTGCTCAGCTGCTTATCCAACGACGGCAGGGAGCACAATGACTGTGACCAACCGGCACTGTCCGTTCAAAACAAAAACAGAAGACAAACGACTACGCGAATTTACTCTATTCAGGTACTAAAACGCGATGCTACAACTCTCAAATACTATAATACGCCCGAAATTTATGAATTAAACAATGCAAGTACCAAAAACACGCAAAGAAATTAAGAATTAAACTATGTAACAAATGAGTGAGCTAGGAGTATACGACTTGCTGCTCAGCTGCTTATCCAACGGCGGCAGCAGTGTTGCAGTTGCAAAATATTTTTATTTTCTCATTGGAATTGGAGAAAAGATCATTTAAGATGAGAAACTAAGATAATTCTGACACAAAGTCCGTCTGCAAGTTAATCATTAATCACTCAAACTGGAAGTTTCATACTGACAAGGGAAGTACACCAGTTCGAGTTGATAAAACCGACTGAAAACGAGTTTAAAATATAATGTTCGAATAGCTGTCAACGTCATTCATCTATAACATTATGTGTGCGGTCGCTACCGTCACTCAAGGTCACTGCTGTAGCTGTAAAGATAATACGAGTGTTGCCGTTGCAGTGTGTGGTCGTGAAGTACACTTACTAATATCAGATGTGGATAAGCTGAAGCCAATTAATTCTGTGAGCCTGCTGTGTGGAGAGATGCGTCGAAGATACGCACCACATAATGAGGATGAAATTGAAGTGGAGGATGAACCGCTTGCGTGCTTGTTATGTGACGTCATATGCGAAAATGGTATGAGGAGTTAAGAGAAATACATACACGGTGGGTAGGAATAGTGTTTGTGAGTGTCACGAAGTAGAAAAATCCACATATGGGTATGAGAGCTCCAGCAGTTCTGACCTCGCCACTAAGTGAAGGAACTGCAAATCAAAGTTGGTACGCACCTTCACCCTCAACAGTATCACCACCCACTGTGCTCCAGTGTATTGACGGCCGAACATTAGACAACATTTCTGACGATTAATTTAATCGCAGTTATCAATCTTACAGAAAAGTTATCAACCTTCATAGTTACATCCGTTCGAAATCCAACTGCAACATAATTTTAGACTATGTGGTGCACAAAATGCAAGACTCAGGCCACTTCAATGAAAATAAAACATCAAAATGGAAGACTGTGAAAGGATCTATCAGAGTACAGTCTCACAAAGCCAGACACTGTGGATCAGTAGCCCACTACAGGCACAATGAAACGTGTGTTCTGGAAGCCACTAGTAGTGGGACTAAGTATGTGCCAGCTCACTCCACATTGTTGCCAAATTTATTCAAGATGGCGGCGATGGCATCATCCAAGATGGCAGCTTGTAGACTGTGCAACAGCACATGACATCATCCAAGATGGCCGAGTTTGGCTGCAAAATAGGCCAATTGTGCTAGTCCACTAACCTAACCTCCAGAAAAAATGACGGGAATTTTGAATGTTGGCGGGAAAATAGTCCAATTAGGCTACGTCCACTGACCTAAGCCTCAAGAAAAAATAGGCGCGAAATTCAAATTCCAACAGGATAATACATGCAAAACCGTACTTGTCTTTATTATTATTCATTATTATTGATTATCATTTATTAACATTCATTATCATTTATTATTATTTATTATTATTTATATCATGCATGTGTGTACGTAGTCCAACTGTGTTAGTTCATACCCCTGCCACCAGAGAGCGCTGCCGTGACGTCATTCAAGATTTGGCGGGAAGAAAGCCAATTGTGCTGCCTCCACTGAACTGCCATTACCGTTCTCCTGCACGTTCAGTCTTTGCTGAGCCGTCGTTGTCAAACCATCACCATGTGTTCGATCATAGAGGTGAATATGGGTGGTAGAGCAGCCTTAAATAACTGCATTTAATGTAGACATTCGAGGGAGGACTGTAGCCACAGTACACTATATGAGGTGTGGAAGCGTATGATAATGGAGGAGTGTCGGACGAATAAGTACAAGAATTCTGTCCAGCAGATTTCGGCAATACAGAGGGATGGAGCCAGGATGCATCCCGTAACCAGCACATGCTCATATAGGTAGGAAAAGGGGTTCGCTATGCTTTCAACTACCTAGTTTCAACTACTTTTCAAGGTCATCCAACGGCTCAGTTCCACATCCGAAATACAGGCACATAGATCGTTGTATATGGGAAATATCTTAGGATTTTCGCTAGCTTAGCAAATTCTGGTATAAAATAGTTATTACCTTTGCATATACATCTACACACAGAAAACCACTCTTTCTTTAGTTTTCTTAGGTGTAGTTTTAATAATGTCCAATTTAATTTTTAACTTATAACTTAAATCCATATCTGAATCATCTATTTCTTTCTCCAACCAGTAATTTGGCAAATACAAGGGAAGGTATATTCTCGAATTCTAATAATATCTAATTTTATTCCTGTAAAATACTTGTTTTATGGCTTTAACTGTTAGCTCTGTTCCTTCCTGCAGCTCTTCTAGGCGAGAGCATTCGGGGATTTCAATTTTTCCTCGTATCTCCTCCATGACGCTACAGTTAAAGTGTTCCACGTCCTCCTGTGTGCATGTCGGCAACTCTTCTGCTCCACATTCTTGCGAGATTTCTGTGTAGAACATTACGTTTACAACTTTTGCAAACGAGTGTTCATTAAATGTAGTTATTCCATCAGTTTTAAACTCGGCAAATGGCTGTTCTGTTGCTAGGTGGACGATATCTAGTTTGCCACACTGAGATACAATATAACCACCGTTTTTAAGCTGATCCAAATGGGAACAGAGCTTAATAAACACATTTTTCGTGTATCCCTTGGTATAGTAAACGTTCTCGACCCCACAGATTTCGGCCAGTACTTCCATGGCTGTTTACTGTAAATGCCAATATTTTGTATTCCCCCTTCGTAGAGAGATTTTTCCATACACTGTGTTTAAATCCGTACGCAAACCTGGCCTGCACATCCGCAATAGCCTCCTCCTCTTCCATTTGCAGCTTATATTCTTCCTTTATGGCAGCTGTCTTCTCTGTGTACTCTAGTTTTCTTTTCTTTAGTTCGATGTCCTCCATTTCCAGTTTCCTTTTTCGTGTACGTAAAACATTAATTGCACTTAAAGGAGTAATTTCTTTAATGGGGAATGGTTTAAGTCTGTGTGATACATTTACTCTTTTTCTTAAGACTTGGGGGATAACTTTATTTACAGGAACCACTCCCAATTCGGCGATATGTATATCGTACGGTATTGTGGGGAACAGGGTTCTAGATTGAGAAAAATAAGTTTCTCCTACGTTAACATAACACTTCTGCGTAATACTAATATTGTCTTTGTTGGAGTCTGTGTTTACGTAGTTTACAGGTAGATAATTAGAACTGTATGCAGACAGAGCATAGCTTACAAGCTTCTCTCGGTCCTGAGAGTCCGGCAGACTTACGTGCACACCAGTCAATTTTCGAATGTTCTTATTACCGCAGTAGACAAATTTCAGAACGTTGTTAAACATCCCACAGCAAGTGTTCTGTAAATTATTAGCTAGCCGACACCACATAGACACAATTGGCACAGAGTAAAGTGGAGCTCATTGTAAATACCGCTTGTTAGTGTCTAATACACGTAAACAGCTCTGCACTGGGTCGAACACACGATCCATTCTGTAGTTGTATATAGTAGCCTCCAGCCTGGTAATACCATGCTCCTTAGCCAAAGAAGATGTAAAACTCTCCCGTAGTCGCGTGTCTGGACACTTCATAAAGTCTATAATATGGTTACTGATAACTTTGTTTACTCCTGGACTTGTGGTTTGACATATAAATTTGTTATATACCTTTACTTTACAATTGGAGCTCATCCACGTTAAACAGTCTATTCCAGCTATCTTATCGTTGTCCACAATCACCTTGCTGCCTCCCTGATGGTCTCCTTCCATGCAGAAGTCGTGGGTCGATATTAGGTAGTCGCACAACTCCACTTCATTAAAAATTCCGGCAAAGTCTTGCGTAATGTCTAAATCCAAAGGTAATAATCGTCTACAAGTAGCTGCTTCAATATTCCAGGCAACTCTTAGAACATCCAATTTAACGTCAGTTAATTCCACTTTATATGGTATCTAACATTCTGCATGGTATCTGTTTGTTCTAAGTCGTGTCTCCCTACCACTTTCGTGCAACGACGCTCTGACTAGTTTGAACCTGGGACCTGTTGCTGGTAAGGAGACGACAGACCACACATGACATGTAGATTTCAGAAGAGTTCAGTGAGACTAGCGATGATATAATCAAATACTTAATGATTTCAGCGTCAGTTCCACTGCACTCCCTTTAAAAGAATCTTAATACTAACTAAATTTAGTGGAAGGGGTTCAAGGCTTTCCTATTTTTACTTACCTGGTAAAATAACTTGGAAAAAGCAGTTAAGTTTACCATTGGAATTTTTATTCTACTCACAAAACATTGTTTATAAATTGCACTATTGATAAAATGAAATATTTTAATACAGGATGATAAAAACCAACTGCGTTCAACAAAAATGTGAACGAATATTCCCTGAATGGGTTTCCAAGCTCTACAATGGATCGAAGGATGACCTATGCCATATCACATCTATAATCTAGGTTTGAGTTTCATAAAAGATAAAACTATCAAAAATGGTCTACAGTGACCCTCAATTATCTTTAATTACTTATTTAACTTGTCGTAAATTACAGTGACTGGTGTGGCTTCTCAATAATTATATAACAGAAAAATTATCGCGTTTCAGATTTTAACTTCTAGTAGCAAATGTGAATACCATGAAGCTTAATTGACGATCGACACTAGTATTACGTAAAAAGGGGATGTAACAGATGAGACTTCTGCAGTTCTGAGTGAATCCTATGCGCTCTTATGCGGCATCGCTTGCATTCATTACCTTGTCGTTGGTTAGGCAGTGTCAGGGGGCGGCGGGCGGCGCAGCTCCATACAGCTCGCCGTCTCGGAAGCAACTCTCTCCTAACTTCTCCTTACTACAGTTTCCAGAAGTTGGGTTAAGAAACAGATATCTAGCTGTGTTTTCAACTGACCAGTCAGGGTCTCAATGTTAACCTTAAGCTCCACCTACAAAAATTCTGTCTATCCAATGAGCAACGTTATACTTTACGTGGTGGGGCAATGTTTTTAATGTTTGCAACATAACAGAGACGCGTACAGTCTCACGCTAAAACTTGCAGCTGGTGTGGCCCTTTTAGTGTTATCGTAAGATCTATACTGTTCTTCTGGAGGGCTCTATCTTTTAACATGGGCTGGGGGCTGCCCTTAGCGATGTGGGTGCGACTTCTAGCTTACACAGTTCTGCTCTCGGCTTCTGTTCTCGTTTCTCCCCTCGGAACTGCGTCTGTTTCACGGTGGGAAGGTATGACATGCATTTAGGCGTTGTTGTGTTAGTCTGTGGTATTCCATTTGCTCACTCGTTGATCGTATTACTTTGGTTAATTTAATGTCAGGATTTATTCTGTGCTATGTGACATACTGCCGGATTTGCTATCATGTCACGGTTTTCATCGAAAGTGTTGGATTTGCCTGACACCTTACAGGTATAGCCACAAGATTTTTATATTTCTTCGAAATGGTTTCCAGTGCTTCCTTGCCTCTTACTGTCACTCTGCCGGTTCCATGTAGGAGAAATGGTAGCTTCGGCTTGACGCCATGTCTTGCAGTGGCGAACTTGGAGAATTTACTACGTAGATAATAGTTAATTGAGCCACACATCTCCTTCTTTACCATTACAGATCGTCCCCTCTCTAACAGCTCCTGACAGTCTGGTCACAGATTTTAACTACCATAATATTAACGGAGAACGGTTATGTAATAGGAGTAAGCACACTTAAATTATTCTTGCTATTAAGCGTACCATTTTAGGTGTAATTTATGTTGCCAATGTCAGAAACAGGATTGTACAGGTTCTCCAGTAGTAACCATAAACCAAAGCGTTCGTCGGTTGGTCTCGTCCTCCTCCCTAATAGCTGGGGCTTGATATGGACTTTGGAGGAATCCATGTTACCACTTTCAACTACCACAGAAGACTGATCGGTTGCGGCTGTCATGCATCCTTTTATACTCTAAATATCCACGATAGCGTCATTTCCGGTAACGTAATTTCCGGTTGTACACTCAGCATAGACCCTAGCTCAATTGCGCTATTTTGTGCGCAAGGTATCCGTGGGAGGGAAGGCGACTGTCCCTCGCAAGTCTCACCCTATCCCGTGCCGCACAGTACCGCTATCACGATCGGATACTACTGTACACTAGTCCGTCCTGCTATTGCGGTGTGCCATCCCACCGAAACGCCGTCAAAGTGCAGTGCTATACTCTACCGTACGAATACTGAACTGTACCACACTGTCCGAAATCGAATGCAGGTATACCCCCATACTCGACTGCATCGATACTGCGCAGTACTGTGGCGTCCAAAAACGTGTCGAATTACTTGTGGCGAGGCAACCGTAATTAATAAATTGTGATCAAGACATTTTTTTGATAGTAAATAGTATGGAAAATAGTTCGTTGATTGTATTTCCGCAGCTGGCGATCCAGGCAGCTTTTCTAACGTATGCCTTACAGTTCCCACCCAAAGATAAGTTACTTTAGTCTACAGATAACTGACTAAGGCTCTCTGAGACGCACAAGTGCTTATAAACGGGCGCATGAATACGAGGGGTGTTTAATAAATACTGTAGCACATTTTTTCCCCAGCTGTATCGGTTAAAAAATGCGGAATTTTTTGTGAGACATCTGGAACACTCCCTCTTTAGCCCCTACAGTTTCATGAAGTTCCGACAGGCGACTGCGCTGAGCGTAGACTTCAAAATGGCGTCTGCAATAGAGGCGCGTTCAAAGCAGTACCGGCCGGTGTAGCCGTGCGGTCTGGGCGCTTCAGTCTGGAACCGCGTGACCGCTCCGGCCGCAGGTTCGAATCCTGCCTCGGGCATGGATGTGTGTGATGTCCTTAGGTTGGTTAGGTTTAAGTAGTTCTAAGTTCTAGGGGACTGATGACCACAGAAGTTAAGTCCCATAGTGCTCAGAGCCATTTGAACCATTTTTTTTTTCAAAGCAGTGGGCTCTCATTTTCTTCTGGTGGAGAATCAGTGCATCGCAGTTATTCGTAGCCACTTAGAAACCTGGCGGTGAACAAAAGCACGACGAGTCGTTGGGCGAGGGCTCTGTGCTCATCAAAACAAGGTCGTGGAACCTGCCCGATCAACTGAAACGCCTTCGTCGACACAGAAATGCAGACGAACTCCGTGATAACGCAAGTCTGCGCACCCAAGAGAAGCTCACAGAACTTGATTGGACTGTTCTTGCTCATCCACCGTACAGCCCGGGTCTCGCACCTTCCGACTTCCCTCTGTTTCGCCCAATGAAGAATACACGCCACGGAATGGGGCGGTTATCAATGCCGCAAGACGTTGGCTCCAACTGCGACCATTGAAGTGGTACCATGTAGATACACAGGCCTTACCATGAGATGGCTTAAGGTCATCGTATTGAACGGAGATTAAGCTGGAAAATAAGGTTTTGTAGCCAAAAGAATGGGGAATAATATGCTCTATTGGAATCCTGAATAAAATCAATCTGCTTTCAGAAGAATAAAGTTTTGCCTTACTTACCGAACGATCCTCGTCAATGGGATGATAGTTGTCCAGCAACAGACGACTCTTAAGACGACAGACAAGAAGAGACATTTCATGGTTTTTGATGTTTTAATTTAGACTTCCAGCAATGTGATTCGCAGGTTTGGCATGTACAGTAATTTGTGCTCAAGACGCAAACTAAAATCAAATGGCTCTGAGCACTATGGGACTTAACTTCTTTGGTCATCAGTCCCCTAGAACTTAAAACTACTTAAACCTAACTAACCTAAGGACATCACACACATCCATGCCCGAGGCAGGATTCGAACCTGCGACCGTAGCGGTCGCGCGGTTCCTGACTGTAGCGCCTAGAACCGCATGGACACTGCGGCCGGCAAACTAAAGCCAAAATGTCGTATTGCAAGCAAGACGACGCGCCGATTACAACCATTCGGAACATAATTTTCAGACTGGTGTGCCTTGTAGTGAGCAGTTATCACGTCGATAACTAAATGAATGACTTTCGGACATGAAATATGATACAATACTGTGACACGCCCCTCTGTATAAGACCGGGGCCTCTCCTTTCTGTTCTCCATTTATGCATTAGAGGGCGCGTGCACGTCAGGCATGTCAGAAGTAGAGTCACCTTCCACCTGCGGCAGAGGGCTAATCGCAGCGGACTTGTGGACTTTATCACGCGCGGTCACGCAGCTACACGCCCACGCCATTTGTTCTCCCTCCCCACATCTCCCCACCGTGTCACGCTGCTCGCTTAATTTCAGCCGTCTCGTATAAATAAGAAGCCCTCCTCTACTCCCCACTCCTCCCTCCGTTCTCACCCCCCGCCCCCTCCTCCTCCTCCCCGATCAGCCCCTGAGGGGGCAGCTTGCACGCGCACTGTGTGCGAGGGTCGTGTATACGCGGGTTTGGCGGCTGCACTGAGGCGGCTAATTGGTTCGCCACATATCAAAGCGGTGCAGATTAATTACAGTTGCCGGCAGCTGGTGGATCTGACGCAGCTTCCGATACGCCCAACTGAAGGGCGACCCCGAAATTATCACCTGGGTTCAGCGTTCCGCAGCTCTGTGATTAAAGGGCACGTGCTGTTTATTTCCTCCCCCCTGCCACTATTATTCCAAAACATTGTATCCGCTGCTTCTGATGAAAGCAGACGTTCGAAGGCTTAACTGAAAATTAACCTCAGTTGCAAAAACTGCCTTTCCTTCAGCCCAGACAATCCTCTTCACAAAGAATTAACTCTCTCAACATCGTAAGTGAAGTGAATTGAAAAAAAAAAATGTACATAACAAACTTACGGTTAACATAGTGGATACAACTAAACCGAAGTGGAAGAGGGTAACTAATTGAAGGCAGTGGTGCAATAACTAGATACATCTACATCTACATTTATACTCCGCAAGCCACTCAACTGTGTGTGGCGGAGGGTACTTTACGTGCCACTGTCATTATCTCCAGTCGCGTATGGTTCGCGGGAGGAACGACAGCCGGAAAGCCTCCGTGCGCGCTCAAATCTCTCTGATTTTACATTCGTGATCTCCACGGGAGGTATAAGTAGGAGGAAGCAATATATTCGACACCTCATCCAGAAACACACCCTCTCGAAACCTGTACAGCAGGCTTCACCGCGATGCACAGCGCCTCTCTTGCAGAGTCTGCCACTTGAGTTTGGTAAACATCTCCGTAACGCTATCACGATTACCAAATAACCCTGTGACGAAACGCGCCTCAGTTCTTTGGATCTTCTCTATCTCCTCCGTCAACCCGACCTGGTACTGATCCCACACTGATGAGCAATACTCAAGTATAGGTCGAACGAGTGTTTTGTAAGCCACCTCCTTTGTTGATGGACTACATTTTCTAAGGACTCTCTCAATGAATCTCAACCTGGTACCCACCTTACCAACAATTAATTTTATACGATCATTCCACTTCAAATCGTTCCCCACGCACACTCCCAGATATTTTACAGAAGTAACTGCTACCAGTGATTGTTCAGCTATCATATAATCATACAATAAAGGATCCTTCTTTCTATGTATTCGCAATACATTACGTTTGTCTATGTTAAGGGTCAGTTGCCACTCCCTGCACCAAGTTCCTATCCGCTGCAGATCTTCCTGCATTTCACTGCAATTTTCTAATGCTGCAACTTCTCTGTATACTACAGCATCATCCGCGAAAAGCCGCATGGGACTTCCGACACTATCTACTAGGTCATTTATATATATTGCGAAAAGCAATGGTCCCATAACACTCCCCTGTGGCACGCCAGATGTTACTTTAACGTCTGTAGACGTCTCTCCATTGACAACAACATGCTGTGTTCTCTGTTTGCTAAAAACTCATCAATCCAGCCACACAGCTGGTCTGATATTCCGTAGGATCTTACTTTGTTTATCAGACGACAGTGCGGAACTGTATCGAGCGCCTTCCGGAAGTCAAGGAAAATGACATCTACCTGGGAGCCTGTATTTAATATTTTCTGCGTCTCATGAACAAATAAAGCGAGTTGGGTCTCACACGATCGCTGTTTCCGGAATCCATGTTGATTCGTACGGAGTAGATTCTGGGTTTCCAAAAACGACATGATACGGGAGCAAAACACATGTTCTAAAATTCTACAACAGATCGACGTCAGAGGTATAGGTCTATAGTTTTGCGCATCTGCTCGACGACCCTTCTTGAAGATTATGACTACCCGTGCTCTTTTGCAATCATTTGGAACCTCCCGTTCCTCTAGAGACTTGCGGTACACGGCTGTTAGAAGGGGGGCAAGTGCTTTCGTGTACTCTGCGTAGAATCGAATTGATATCCCGTCAGGTCCAGTGGACTTTCCTCTGTTGAGTGATTTCAGTTGCTTTTCTATTCCTTGGACACTTGTTTTGATGTCAGCTATGATATGACCACTTCTAGCCCAAAATGAGGTTTTCTACCACTGGATAGTTTGGAAACTGATCGATCGTATGATGCAAGAACGAGACTTGGCCTTGGGACCAGTTCAGAATAACATAGGAAATGGATTTCTCCATGCCAACTGGTTGTATGAAGAAGAAGACGTATTCGAGAGTTGCCTTCTCTTTCGCCAAACAGCAGTCAGACTACTGGCATGTGAAAGGAGTAGAACACTGAGCAGATGTGTCTGCAGTGAGATCTCTGTGCGCAGAATGACATGCTTAAAACAACAAGACATTTATTTACTTTATTGAATTTATTTAATGTAGCAACTAATACACATAATTTCACTTCCATTCTTGTGGTTTAGATAAGTGAAATACTATCACTTGTATGGAACGTTTACCGTCTGATATATTTGCTTGTTGCAGTGCAGGTTTGTTGTCTTTGTAACTTGTGGGAGGCAAGGGCCAAGAGAAGTGATAAGTTGTCTGCACCGTTTCAGTAATGACATACTTCACAGAAATGTAGATCTAAATCTACACCTACATCGATACTGTGCAAGTAACACTTAAGTGCCTTGCTCTGGTATCATCAAATCACCTTCACAACAGCGCGCGGAAAAAATGATCCTCGGTATCTTTCCGTGCGTGCTCTGTTTTCCCTTTTTTTATTATGATGATCGTTTCTTCCAATGTAAGTCCGTATCAACAAAATATTTTCACATTCGGTGGAGAAAGTTGGTGTCTGAAATTTCATGAAAAGGTCTCGCAGCAACGAGAAATACCTTTGTGCATATTTACTTAAGCACACTGGACTCGTATTCTGGAGGACGACGGTTCAGATCCGCGTCCGGCCACCCTGATTTAGGTTTTCTGTGATTTCCCTAAATCACTTTAGGCAAATCCCGGGATGGTTCCTTTGAAAGGGCACGGCCAACTTCCTTCCTCATCTTTCCATAATCCGATGGAACCGATGTCTCTGCTGTTTGGCCCCCTGCCCCTAACTCAACCAACTAACATATTTACTGACTACTGCTATGCCCATAACAAATCACAGCACATGCATTTTTTGTATACACATAAATTTTCAAAGTCACAGCCTTCATCTACCCTGGGACCTTAGCTCTAAGCTGGTTGAAAAGGAAACAGGAAACATGAGCGGTTGTAACCACAAGAGAGTGGAAGAAAACTCGCCAAATTACATCCAAGAAATTCACTGTGGTTCGACTTCACATCCTACTTAAAAACCTATTTCGGTCTAACACTATGACGGCTGATAATGAGCAGTCTACTATTTCAAAGTAAAATTACTTTGAATTGTCCTTTATCAAAAGTTTTCGACCACGTAAAATTTTGGATAGGTCTACAGCAACCAACCACAAATTCAATTTAGGTTACTTTATTCAAAAAGTGGCATATACAATTCATCACTAGACGGCTTTCACGCATTCGTCAAAGCATAATTACGATGCATTGGTTTACTGTTGAGTTTCCTTAGGAGAAACAGTAATCCACAATTACGAACGTGTAATTACGATGGTTACGCTACAGACATGAGTTAGAATACAACTTACGTGAAATGTCCGTCTCGCGCATGTGTTTCCACAGTTTTCATAAAACGAATCATATTGGGAACGCTTTCCGTATTTTCACTCTCGCAACGTCGATTTGCAATACCAAACACTACAGTTCAGTCACGAAAGAATTTACATCGCGCACCACATGTTTTCACGTAACGTCCATTCAAACACACATCTGTAGCGGAAGTATCTTTATTACACGTTAGTTACTGTCAGTTATTGTTTATCCTAGGGAAACTCGTCAGTCGTTCAATGTAGTATATATTTTGACGAAAGCATGAAACCCGTCTGATGATAAATTGTAAAAATTCGAAACCAGTAACGGTACCATGAAGTAATCTGAAACTAGTTTGTGGCTGCTTGCTATACATCATCAACATTTTATTTTATACAACAACCAAAGTCTACAACTGTGTCTTTATTTGATGAAACTGTGTTATCTGTCATGATTCCGTCATTCAGAAAGTCTGAACTGCACAGACTTCTCCTGGGGAGAAACCTTATAAAGTACCTCTGTCAGTTAATGCTGAGCGATATCAAGATGTCGTTAAGCTCGCCGAGAAGTATGTGCCAGCCTCACACATGGAATTTTTATAGTAAACTTATCTGTGACAGAACTCTTACAGACGCTATGAAGGTGTCTAATTGGCTTTTGTTGTTTTATTGTAGTGTATGGTTATATCTCGTGGTATTTTGTCTATGTCGTAATATGTAGTTGAGCTCGCGACTACAGAAACAGTTCAGCTTGTATTAAAGTCCTTAAGTAATCTCGTGATTGTTGAAAAGTGATCACCACTCAACAATGCAACACTAAACATTGTACTGCAGCGCTCGTGGCGAGAGTACAGTCCGTTCTCTTAAATTTAAGAAACCTGTCTTGTTATCAATAATACAAGCAATCTGACTGCGAGAAAAAAAATGGCTCTGAGCACTATGGGACTTAACATCTGAGGTCATCAGTCCCCTAGAACTTAGAAATACTTAAACCTAACTAACCTAAGGACATCACACACATCCATGCCCGAGGCAGGATTCGAACCTGCGACCGTAGCGGTCGCGCGGTTCCAGACTGTAGCGCCCAGAACCGCTCGGTCACAACGGCCGGCACTGCGAGAAAAATAAGACACATAAATGCACTGTCTTAAATGTATGCCACTGCTGAAACTTTAATTGTATCACACGAAAATTATAAATGTCCTACCTGTTTGCACAATGAATAAGTGCTGTGCGGCTGCTATCACCAAACTACTGCAGCTGCTGCTGCTAGGCCAGTTAAAAAATAAAAATTCAAACTCTTAGCAACACGATGTGCAATGCATGCTTTAAACTATAGAGACAACTACAAAACTTCTGTGCTAATAAATCTCATTACTGCAGTGATCATTCGCAAATAAAATTGTGTTACTAAAAATTAGGGAAAGCAAAACTACACTCCTGGAAATGGAAAAAAGAACAAATTGACACCGGTGTGTCAGACCCACCATACTTGCTCCGGACACTGCGAGAGGGCTGTACAAGCAATGATCACACGCACGGCACAGCGGACACACCAGGAACCGCGGTGTTGGCCGTCGAATGGCGCTAGCTGCGCAGCATTTGTGCACCGCCGCCGTCAGTGTCAGCCAGTTTGCCGTGGCATACGGAGCTCTATCGCAGTCTTTAACACTGGTAGCATGCCGCGACAGCGTGGACGTGAACCGTATGTGCAGTTGACGGACTTTGAGCGAGGGCGTATAGTGGGCATGCGGGAGGCCGGGTGGACGTACCGCCGAATTGCTCAACACGTGGGGCGTGAGGTCTCCACAGTACACCGATGTTGTCGCCAGTGGTCGGCGGAAGGTGCACGTGCCCGTCGACCTGGGACCGGACCGCAGCGACGCACGGATGCACGCCAAGACCGTAGGATCCTACGCAGTGCCGTAGGGGACCGCACCGCCACTTCCCAGCAAATTAGGGACACTGTTGCTCCTGGGGTATCGGCGAGGACCATTCGCAACCGTCTCCATGAAGCTGGGCTACGGTCCCGCACACCGTTAGGCCGTCTTCCGCTCACGCCCCAACATCGTGCAGCCCGCCTCCAGTGGTGTCGCGACAGGCGTGAATGGAGGGACGAATGGAGACGTGTCGTCTTCAGCGATGAGAGTCGCTTCTGCCTTGGTGCCAATTATGGTCGTATGCGTGTTTGGCGCCGTGCAGGTGAGCGCCACAATCAGGACTGCATACGACCGAGGCACACAGGGCCAACACCCGGCATCATGGTGTGGGGAGCGATCTCCTACACTGGCCGTACACCACTGGTGATCGTCGAGGGGACACTGAATAGTGCACGGTACATCCAAACCGTCATCGAACCCATCGTTCTACCATTCCTAGACCGGCAAGGGAACTTGCTGTTCCAACAGGACAATGCACGTCCGCATGTATCCCGTGCCACCCAACGTGCTCTAGAAGGTGTAAGTCAACTACCCTGGCCAGCAAGATCTCCGGATCTGTCCCCCATTGAGCATGTTTGGGACTGGATGAAGCGTCGTCTCACGCGGTCTGCACGTCCAGCACGAACGCTGGTCCAACTGAGGCGCCAGGTGGAAATGGCATGGCAAGCCGTTCCACAGGACTACATCCAGCATCTCTACGATCGTCTCCATGGGAAGAATAGCAGCCTGCATTGCTGCGAAAGGTGGATATACACTGTACTAGTGCCGACATTGTGCATGCTCTGTTGCCTGTGTCTATGTGCCTGTGGTTCTGTCAGTGTGATCATGTGATGTATCGGACCCCAGGAATGTGTCAATAAAGTTTCTCCTTCCTGGGACAATGAATTCACGGTGTTCTAATTTCAATTTCCAGGAGTGTATATATGTGAAACTTAGAATAAAGAGACGAATGCCATCGATGGGGAAACAATACAGTAACTGAGATAGCAAAACTTTACATTACTAAGACGAAACATTTTAACACTTGAAGTATTTAAAATTCACTTTACATTATAGTGGAAAAACCTGAACAGATTCTCTTCACTTTCTTACAAACACATGTGTTATCAAAATGAAATTTTCACTCTGCAGCGGAGTGTGTGCTGCTATGAAACTTCCTGGCAGATTAAAACTGTGTGATGAACCGAGACTCGAACTCGGGACCTTTGCCTTTCGCGGGCAAGTGCTCTACCATCTGAGCTACCCAAGCAGGACTCAGGCTCCCTCCCCACAGAGCACTTGCCCGTGAAAGGCAAAGGTCCCGAGTTCGAGTCTCTGTCCGGCACACAGTTTCACTCTGCCAGGAAGATACATATGTTATCCATCTTTGAGGAAAAATCAGTATGTCACACATTGGCAGGTTATCAAAAAAATTTTCATTTCTAAATTCCTGACCTAATTAATTACTATGCTTGGATTTCTCGGCAAATCCTCTATTACAGTACCTTTTGAAGTCTTCTGAAAGAACTTACAAAATACCTGCCCATAAATGAAAAATAATATTAGAAAATTATTGCTGGCACACACCACGCCCTAAACACATCTTACTCCATTACATTACAAGATACAACTGGACTTCTCTCTCTCTCTCTCTCTCTCTCTCTCTAAGACTGCATTCCACTCACAAGCAAAGGTTCTACTAACAATCTCTCGCAGCGCAACCTCTTTAGCACAGATGTTGCCCACTATTACTCAGATGTTATTGACGCTTTACTTTCCCGAGTGACATCCAAAATTATTACAAAAATTACAATTTTTCGTATAAGACAAAACACTTACAGCTATATCCGCATCAGCAGAAGGAGCAGCAGAATGAACTTCCTGTTAACCTTCAGCAGCTACGACGTTCTGCAGAGTACTCCTCTAAATATTCAGTAATCTTGGAAAGTGCTAATGTACGCCTCCGTACCTGAGTGATGAGGACAGCTGACTGCCATGGGTTTGATTCTTGATACTGCCAAGGATTTATCCTTGGTGAGAAGACTTGCATAACGTGAATTCACCCTCGCGGTGCTAGTTGAGGAGCTACTTGACGGAGTAATAGCGGCTATAGATCCTGACAACACAACGGCCGGGAGAGTGGTGTAATCACTCAGTGTCCGTCCATTCTGCGTCCAATGACCCCGTTGGCGGAGGATGACACGGTGATCGGTCGGCAGCGACAGGCCCGCCAAGACCTGTGGACTAGGAGAGAGAGCGTAAAATGTTAATAGCTTGTGTTTTTCAGTTACTTCCTTATTCATCTGACACCATAAAATAAAGTTGTTTGGTGCAAGAGAGTGATATGTCCAGTCTTTTATAGCTCAACAAACATCGCAATAAATCTTTGTTTATGTAATACGTCAATATCACATTTTATTACGAAAATAACTGTCAGATACTGTGCTGTGTGTAAGAACCAAAGGCGTTACTCCTTGCGTAAGGAAAGAGAACATTATCACTGCATTATCTCCGATTTTTATTATCTCTGATGTTAAAATGATATAATGTTAATGACTCTTGTTTGTTCTTGCTCTGATAAAGACGAAGGGAACTTATAATTGTGAATATTACAACTCGATAGTAAGAACAAAAGTTGTATTCAAGGAAGAAGTAAACGAGTGCTTATCTCTGATAAATAACTAGGAGAGACTCGAAGGTAAGTATTACTCTATTTAGTCATGCTAATTACTACAGAACGTTTAAGCTACAATACGTCGACGTGGAATTGGAGAGACACTGGGAAGATTGGCGAAAGAACCTGAAAATAAACAACACTTTCAACGGACTCAAGAAACAAGCAACAAGGTCTCTGCCACAGCTCTTTACCAACAAATAACCACGAGACAAAACTCACGCAAGGTGAGTTTTGTTTCAATGGACATTTGACTACACCGTTTTAAAACCAAGCACACAGGGTAATCTTGTCCATAAAACCATAAAATACAATAAAAAAACAATAAAGTAAGTTATTGCGGTGTGCTCCTGGCCTAAGTAATGATCGGAAAAAGACAAGTTCTATGACCGATTTTTTTCCAATTTGTGGACAGATTTTTATATTTTTCTCTGAATTCTGTGATCGTGATTTACCTGGTTGTTGCCCCTACACTCTCAGTTCTCCTTCTATAACATCTCCGAAGATTAGAGCACCAATGACAGTGGCGAAGAAAGCCTGCGACCATATGTGAAAAATGTAATATTACTGCAGCGATAATTTGTTGCAACGTCACGTCGAATCTCTCTCGCACACAGTTCCTCAGCAATTTTCTGATAAACCTGAGGCTGACATCTGCCGAATGTTTTTGAGAGAGGCTACCGATAGGGGAAAAGAATATTGGACTTAAGAAGTGTGTATAGCTTGTGTTCTCGCAAATTACTAGTCTGGTGAATTTGTGCCTCGCAGGTGACCTCCCGTGTCACCCAGGCATGTTTCTGCGCCTTTGAACTCGCCGCCGGTGCAGTGAGGACGCCCCCGACGTTTCTCCCTTGCCACTGTGCGGATTGCGTCGACAGCAATTAAAAATAATGATGTTGTTAAGGAGGCGGCGGTCTGTGTCTGCCGTGGCGGGCGGCGTCCGCCCCCGTCTGTCTGTCTGTCCCTTCTGTCGCATCTGTACTGTCCGTCTGCAAGGCGGCACTCTATGGCTTGTTATTTCTCCGCTCTTAATTCTCCACGCCGCTTGTAAATGTTGTTTCTGTCTTCCTCCTGTTAGCGAGTACGGCACCCATTGTGTCCTTAACATGCTGTTACACCTACGTATGAGGTGCTTCACAAATTGTCTGTGAATATTTCAGTGAAAATCGGAAAGCTTACATGACATCTCAGTTTCAACCGTCACCGGCAAAGAAGTCCCGTTGTGCCCGTATGCAACGCATCTACCGATTTTTCCACTGTTGTAAGCAGTGCTGGAAGTCTGCTCGCTGAATCTTGTTAAAAATTACCTGCCATTTCGCTTGAGTCTATAAAATCAAAACTCGGCTCATCCAACATCAATTTTTCAGGAAGAGGAATAATTCTCAAGACGCTAGAACAGGCAAGCAGAGTGGCTGATGATTGTTGCCGTTATTTTTTGCCATGAATTTCCTCACAGTGAGCGAAGTAAAATGAAGCGCCAAAGCAACTTGTACATGCATTTGTAATTCAAATGGTTCAAATGGCTCTGAGCACTATGGGACTCTACTGCTGACGTCATTAGTCCCATAGAACTTAGAACAAGTTAAACTTAAGGACATCACAAACATCCAAGCCCGAGGCAGGATTCGAACCTGCGACCGTAGCGGTCTTGCGGTTCCAGACTGCAGCGCCTTGAACCGCACGGCCACTTTGGCCGGCCTTTGTAATTCAAATACAGAGCGAAACAGTACCAGCGATGGCGAGGCATGACAGAATCTCTGACCAGAGAGTTGTTTATCGTTGCTAGTCTGCGCTTGACAGCGCGAGAGTTCAGTTGCGAGTTGTACTCAGTCGGAGTAGTGTGTGAGGAGTCGGCGGGCGTCGACATGGGTCTCTGGTCACGGTTCGGGACGAGGTATATTGTTAAATAAGGTAATGAAGCAGCATTGCGCTCAGCCAGTAACATCTGTTAATTGAAATTAATTTGTTTAAGAAATGCCCCAATAATAATTTTTTTTTCAAAGTAATCATTTTAAGAAAAGAATCATTCCAATTGAAACAATATTTCCTATGCTTTTACTCCCAGAATCAATTTATCAGATTAATTATTGCACAGGGCCTAAGGTCAGCGATGCTGTCCTATTATTGTGGGTTTAATGATTAATGTTCATTTCTCAATTTTTGTGTCGAGTTTACATTGGGCCATTATTTTTCAATATTTTTGTAGCGAAGGTACAGTCGCTTTTATTTCAGTTTAACGATATGTAGAAAGTAATAATAATTGTGAAGAATCCGCCGCGATTGCACAAACTACCTGGTGTTTACCTAGGTTTCAGCGTGGGTAACCCCGCCTTCTTCAGAACAAATATAAAACAGCATGTCTAAATAGGCATAGTTAAAGGCTAAAATCAACACCTACAGCGGCAAAGACCCCATAAATTTTTTTAAAAAATGCTGCAGATATTATTAGTGCGATTTTATCCGTTAACAATAACGTCCATAGCATAGCTATCTTTTTAGTTTAGTTGTAATTTCTACCTAATTCTAGGGCCTCCTTAAGCTTGTGGCTGATTTACCATACGTGCACAAAGTTTGTCGTGCGTTGCTTTTAAATATGTCTTAATTCCCGCATCATCGCTTTTATCATTTACTCAATTTGCTAATTGTGGCCGGCCGCGGTGGTCTAGCGGTTCTGGCGCTGCAGTCCGGACCCGCGGGACTGCTACGGTCGCAGGTTCGAATCCTGCCTCGGGCATAGATGTGTATGATGTCCTTAGGTTAGTTAGGTTTAAGTAGTTCTAGAGGACTGATGACCATAGATGTTAAGTCCCATAGTGCTCAGAGCCATTTAAACCATTTTGAATTTAAGCTACTTGTGCGACAACTTTTGGCAATCACTTAGGTCCCGATCCGTGTTAACATTGTAATCCCGCTCCCATGCATAAGAAGAGCGTTTCCTGGACGCGCGCATGCGCGGTGATTTCGATAGCCGCGCATGTCGAGCAGCCTGCTGTGCCGCAGTTCGGTGGAGAGCCTGTGACCATCGTACGTTGGCTGGGGCCAGGCAGCACACACAGGGTTGAGATAAGGAATATTATTGACTTGGTACATATGTACCGTTCATTTGTAAAAGATTTTTATGAGGTCTTTGCCGCTGTAGGTGTTGATTTTAGTCTTTGACTATGGCAACTTAGACAAGCTGTTTTTAATTTGTCCTGAAGAAGCCGTGGTTACCCACCCTGAAACCTAGGTAAACACCAGGTAGTTTGTGCAATCGAGGCGGATTCTACATAATTATTTTGATAGATTGCTGACGAGCTGCAATGCTGAAAGATCTTATATGTAGAAAGGCAGAATACGGCGCTGCGGTCGACAACGCCTATACAGGGTGTTACAAAAAGGTACGACCAAACTTTCAGGAAACATTCCTCACACACAAAGAAAGAAAATATGTTATGTGGACATGTGTCCGAAAACGCTTACTTTCCATGTTAGAGCTCATTTTATTACTTCTCTTCAAATCACATCAATCATCGAATGGAAACACACAGCAACAGAACGTACCAGCGTGACTTCAAACACTTTGTTACAGGAAATGTTCAAAATGTCCTCCGTTAGCGAGGATTCATGCATCCACCCTCCGTCGCATGGAATCCCTGACGCGCTGGTGCAGCCCTGGAGAATGGCGTATTGTATCACAGCCGTCCTCAATACGAGCACGAAGAGTCTCTACATTTGGTACCGGGGTTGCGTAGACGAGAGCTTTCAAATGCCCCCATAAATGAAAGTCAAGAGGGTTGAGGTCAGGAGAGCGTGGAGGCCATGGAATTGGTCCGCCTCTACCAATCCATCGGTCACCGAATCTGTTGTTGAGAAGCGTACGAACACTTCGACTGAAATGTGCAGGAGCTCCATCGTGCATGAACCACGTGTGTCGTACTTGTAAAGGCACATGTTCTACCAGCACAGGTAGAGTATCCTGTATCATGGCGGTGAATCGAGGAAGTACAGTACATACTGACGAAACTAAAATGAGCTCTAACATGGAAATTAAGCGTTTCCCGACACTTGTCCACATAACATCTTTTCTTTAATTGTGTGTGAGGAATGTTTCCTGAAAGTTTGGCCGTACCTTTTTGTAACACCCTTTATAAGACGACCAGTGTCTGCCGCAGTTGTTACATCTGTTACTGCCGCTACAATGGCAGATTATCAAGATTTATATGAGTTTGGACGTGGTGTTATAGCTGACGCACGAGCGATGGGGCACAGCATCTCCGAGGTAACGATGAAATGGGGATTTTTCCCCTACGTTTCATGAGTGTACCGTGGATATCAGGAATCTGGTAAAACATAAAATCTCCGACATCGCTGCGGCCGGAAAAGGACCCTGCAAGAACGGGACCATCAACGACTGAAAAGAATCCTTCAACGTGACAGAAGTGCAACCGTTCCACAAATTGCTGCAGATTTGAATGCTGGGCCATCAACAAATGTCAGCGAGTCAACCGTTCAACGAAACCTCACCGATATGGGTTTTCGGAGCCGAAGGCCCACTCGTGTACCCTTGATGACTTACGACACAAAGCTTTACGTCTCTCCCGGGCCCGTCAACACCGAAACTGGACCTATGATGACTGGAAACATGTTGCCTGGTCGGACGAGTCTCTTTTCAAACAAGCGGATGGACGTGTACGATATGGGGAAAATCTCATTAATCCATGGACCCTGCATGTCAGCAAGGGACTGTTCAAGCTGATGGAGTCTCTGTAATGGTGTCGGACGTGAGCAGTTGGAGTGATATGGGACCCCTGATACATCTAGACACGACTCTGACAGGTGACACGTACGTAACCATCCTGTCTGGTCACCGGAATCCATTCACGTCAATTGTGCATTCCGACGGACTTAGGCAATTCCAGCAGGACAATGCGACGCTCCACACGTCCATAATTGCTACAGAGTTATTCCAGCAACACTTCCACTGATCACCAAATTCCCCAGACATGAATATTATTCAGAAGATCTCGGATGCCTTGCAACGTGTTGTTCAGAAGAGATCTCCATCCCTTCGCTCTCTTACGGATTTATGGACAGCGCTGCAGGTTTCATGGTGTCAGTTCCCTCCAGCACTACTTCAGACACTTGTCGACTCCATGTCACGTCGTGTTGAGGCACTTCTGTGTGCACGTGGGCGTCCTACACAATGTTATTCAGGTGTACCAGTTTGTATAGCACTTCAGTGTTCAGTATGTCAGTGCAAGCAACCACTGTCTTTTCTGTCATCTCTCAGGCCTTCTTCCCTCCGTCTCTAGAGATCATCCCAGTAGACCTTTACTGTGCCTCTCAGACCTCGTGGGAGGGATTCCTATCGAAAATTCCGCCGCGCGGGATTAGCCGAGCGGTCTGGGTGCTACATTCATGGACTGTGCCGGTGGTCCCGGGGTCCCGGCGGAGGTTCGAGTCCTCCCTCAGGCATGGGTGTGTGTGTTTGTCCTTAGGATAATTTACGTTAAGTAGTGTGTAAGCTTAGGGACTGATGACCTTAGCAGTTAAGATTTCACACACATTTGAACATTTTTGAGGACAATTCCACGAATGTCAAAAAAGAACCATCAGCGTTGACTTGATGTTGCTGTGAACTTGTGCGCCTGTCTGGTCCACAGAGAGTATGGTGTCTTTCACTACGCAGATTACTCTCTTGTTTCAGGGTCATAACGGTACACCCATGATTCATGCGTTGTTACGAGCCTGGACAGAAATATGGGTGATCTCGAACCCTTATTTCGAGGTCAGCGTGCACCTGACTCTGATGATCGTTCAAAAAAAGAGCAACGAACTTCGCTGCAATGCGTCTCACTTTCAGTTCATCAGACAGAATGTCTCCGATGAAATTCGAATGATTTCAAAGCACATGGCTCCTTCCCTTGTGGATCACTTCACACAGTTTCGCATTCCTCTCCGGAGTTTGCATCCGTACTCGCCCAAGTGCTTCACGTCTTCCACATTCTCCCAGTCACCTTCAAATGGCTTAAACCAATCATGTTGCTTGTCTCTGTGGATCTCAGATCAAAACTTAATGCAGATGCTCTGGTGATTTAAGTCGGCCATTTCGAAATTCGCAGACACAGTAGAACATAGTGTAAAGAAATCAGCAACAACGTCCAAGCCGAAGCACCCGCGACTCCACTTGGTCGGACACGCAGTTGAAAGGGACAACTAGAAGGACTCAGCGGAGTTGGTACTGCTCATTCTTCAGCGCAATATTCAAATTGTCGTAAATTCAATGTTTAACAACTGGTATACACTCCGCAAGCGACAGTGCTGCCCGAGGCCAAAATAATACTAGTGAATTTCTGTCCTATCCAGTCAGTGTATAAAACGCACAGTAACCTCTTAGCCTGTTCACGTACGAGATATGCCGGCACGATGTAACAGTAAAACTGTTGCAGAGATTTCTTTTCTGGAATAGTGGTTCTCTAAATTTATCCAGCAGGATTTCGCGACCGCAGTGTCGCCACGCTTCCAAAGATGCCGGTTTAAGTTACAAGAACATGCTTTCCTATTTTCGTACGTGCAGTACTGATCTGTAATTGTGCTACTTGGATGTCTCTAAATTCAATGTCTCCAGCCGTTCCTGTTTGATAAGAACTCCAAGCCACACTCTACAATTAGTCGTTCCAACATGCGGGAATACAGAAGCTTCCAATTCCACCCGTATTCTTTGACCTATGACGTCACCAATATGGCGGAAACGACCATTCTCAACGTCTCCAATATGGTGCCTATGACGTCATTACACAACCAAGACAACAAACACGAAAATACATATAAAACCTACAAACACATCTCCCTCCAAAAATATAATCAAACTAACGGGACCAGCGCTGGAAATTAGTGGTTTTGGGAGGGAACAAAATGGTTCAAATGGCTCTGAGCACTATGGGACTTAACTTCTGAGGTCATCAGTCCCCTAGAACTTAGAACTACTTAAACATAACTAACCTAAGGACATCACACACATCCATGATCGAGGCAGGATTCGAACCTGCGAGCATAGCGGTCACGCGGTTCCAGACTGTTGCGCCTAGAACCGCACGGTCACCTCGGCCGGCTGGGCGGTGACAAACACACCACGATACCATGCCACACAAAACGACGACATAAAAACACCACAAAATTCCTAAATTCCGCTACACTTACAACATCGACAGGAATCAGTCACTTCCCTTCACCTACATAACTCAACCGCAATTGTCGATGCCAAAAAATAAAAATCAACTATTCCACAAATTATAATCACACTGCAACTGTCGATACCACAAAACGAACATCTAAAACAACAAAACTTGGATTCACACTTTTCCCTTGAGCTATATAGCTCAAATAAAATTGACGACACCAAACAAATTGAAATTGAGTACTTCCCCTAAGATACATCAATCAACCACAAGTGCCGATACCAAATCATCACACACCAACACATGCTGTAAATAACACTGGCCCAACAATACATGAAAACCCCACCGAACGTCATAACATGTGAACAATAGACCCAAAAAACCAATACTTACCACAAAAAAGATCCGGCGCTTCACACTAAAAAAAATGGCTCTGAGCACTATGGGACTTACGATCTGAGGTCATCAGTCCCCAAGAACTTACAACTACTTAAACCTAATTAACCTAAGGACATCACACACATCCATGCCCGAGGCAGGATTCGAACCTGCGACCGTAGCTGTCGCGCGGTTCCAGACTTAAGAGCCTAGAACCGCTCGGCCACTCCGGCTGGCTGCACTACACACTAGGTCAGGCACCCCAATCACTCACACACACACACACACACACACACACACACGCACACACACACACACACACAAGTAGGCACGCACGCACACGCACCAACACACACACACACACACACACACACACACAAGCAAACAAAATGCCGAATTCGCGTATTCTGCTTGCATACGTCACATTACACGATCTCCGCCACAAGCCCAAAAAAGTTGCAGATAATTTATGATGAACAACATGTCGTCTCCCATTTCAGCCCACAAACGCGCTCTATTAAACTTGGAAGTCGTATCCATACCTAATAAAAGAAGCCGCAAATTGAATTAAACGACTTACCGCGCGTCAAACAGCAAACCAATAACATCAAATGACACCGCCATTACATCAACATAACGGAAACTTAATTCTTAACTCACTGAAACTAATTTCCATTCTTCTACAACAGTCACGACCGATAAATGCACACTTCAAGCACCAACACCCAGATGAACCCAATACACCACATAGCACGCGTACCATACACACACCACCAGAGGACACCACCAACCGCAACAAGACGACATCTACAAACACAACACAGTCATAAATGAAACTCCGCGCCGTTATGACGTCAC
Organism: Schistocerca americana; assembly: GCF_021461395.2. NCBI lineage: Eukaryota > Metazoa > Arthropoda > Insecta > Orthoptera > Acrididae > Schistocerca > Schistocerca americana. The sequence goes on from NC_060121.1 coordinate 141,725,721, forward strand.
ACACCACAACACCCTTACGTCACTGGTCAAAGCCGTCGGGTGGGATCTGACGCGTCCGTTGACTTCCTTTAGACATGGCGCGCATTTTTCCAGAACTCTCCCAACCAATATAAGACTATAAATTTTACCTGTTGTTCGTTTATAATATTGATTTTCATTATTACTCCCTAAGGTTCGATACTGATCTTGATATCATATATTATCGATTTTTTTAAGTGGGTGATCTTCATCACCTTAATCTGTATCAGAGCACCAGTCGTCGTCCATATCCATTCGCCGGGTCGGATGCCGCTCCTGGACGTTCCCGGGTCGTCGTAGTGGGGACGGCTGACGCGGAATTCGACGTGTCAAGCCTTGCCAGACATCGATCAAATGCCTCCAGCGCTGCTGAGACAGGTACCTCTGCCGCGTGCGTACATACATTTGCTTCCTCTGATACTGCCACTTGAAATGCGACCGAGTACTGGCTGCCTGGACAGCGCCCATGCCGTCCTGTTCAGCCGTCCAGTGGAAGAATACCAGGAAAGCGTGGTTATGACCCGACACTAGCTTAAACGAAATACTACCAGCAATAGAAGCACTGCATTCGGCGAATGAAGCATCGCCTGATCCTGATATCGTGGCAGCTGCTGACGTGTGGACTCCTGCACTCAGTTGCTGGCGCCATGGAACTGTTGGTGGTTGGTTGCTGGACCGAGCAGCAGGTAAGATTATAGTGTCCTCCTTTCCTGCAGGGGAAACGACGGAGGCATCTCCCTGTGCTGGGCGGTTGAGATATAGATGGCAACTGAAAATACCACATTTTCTTCAAAGTAACTGCATACAGCAGCAAAATCACGCATTAAGGCCTATCTTTCTTTATTCATACATGACATCTTGTAAACTATCGATGGAGACGAACAGGTAGATATGTCTTACTGTATTTTCCGAAAGGCGTTGGACAGTGTGCCACATCATGGACTAGTAACGAAGATCATACCGGAGTATCTTCGCATGTAAGTCACTGATTCGATGATTATTTGATTCACAGAACCCAGTAAGTTGTTATACTGCACAGTGAATATTCCACAAAAATGACAGTAACATCGGATGTACTTGAACACAGCATATCCTGGCAGGGTCGCCATATGAAACGTCCCCTTTGGAAAATTATAAATTACTTTGCTGGAAAAACTCTTACGTTATTTGATTTTCAAACAGCTGAGCAGAACTAAATGTCCTCAGACATTTCCTCCTTTACTTATTCTTAAACGATAAACTGACACAAACGCAATCTGACTTTCAATAATCCCTACAAAAGAATGGCCCTGACTAACAATAACCTATACCTGTCATGAATCACTTCCCTCACAAAAATCTTCGTTAGTCGAACTACTGCAAAACATCGAGCGCCAATACTGCCAGCTAAATAAAAGATTCTAACTACTGAAGGCACTAACTAGTGATAGGAATAGTTAGCAAATGAAAGATTTTGATAGAGAACAAACAATGTATTTACCTTAATAGTGTTGCAAAGTCATTATATATATATATATATATATATATATATATATATATATATATATATATAAGTTCATGTCATTCAGTCTTACAAATTTCCTGTTTCTCACGGACACTCGTTCAGATCGTCCGCTCTCAAAATTCTGCCATCTCTCCCCCCCACATCCACGACTGCTGGCGGCTCACCCCCAACTGCGCAACGCTATGCGCTGTTCACATCCAAGTCCCCAACACTACAATAGCAAATATTCCATCAATGCCAACCAGCCACAGACTGCACACAGCACAGTCAGTGATTTTCATACAGAGCGCTACGTGGCGTTACCAACATAAAAACCTAAACAGCCTACTTACACAGTAACCTCTGATGTTCTTAGTATACCTAAACGATACATCAGATATAGTCAGCACTATTCAAAGAGAGTTACCTACGATTATTTTGTCTATCAGAAAGTACCACTGGTGGAAGAACGTAAGGCGATGTAGGAAGAGCCGGCCGGTGTGGCCGTGCGGTTAAAGGCGCTTCAGTGTGGAACCGCGTGACCGCTGCGGTCGCAGGTTCGAATCCTGCCTCGGGCATGGATGTGTGTGATGTCCTTAGGTTAGTTAGGTTTAATTAGTTCTAAGTTCTAGGCGACTGATGACCTCAGAAGTCGCATAGTGCTCAGAGCCATTGATGTAGGAAGACTTGCAGAAAGTTTTTATTTGCTGTAATGGATGACAGCTCGCTCAAAAGTGGATACATGTAAGTTACAGCCTACAAAAAAGAAAGCGAACCTGATAGTACCTCATTACAAAATTGGTGGATGACATCTTGAGCTCACCAAGTTGTATAAAGATTTGAGGACGATACAAAAAAACGATGTGGAGTGAGATGTAAAATAAGTACTACAGAAGGCTAACGAAAGATGGAAGTGAATCGCATAGAAGATGTAAAATTTAAAAGTTTCCCTGCGAACTCAATATTCTTCGATGGCTCACCCTAGGATGGCTGGCAGTTGTCCAGTCGAAATATCGTGGATGGAAGCTAACGACAACCGGCTGCAAGCCCGAAATCTTTTTGAATACGCATAGAAGATGTCAGTGCGACAAATTCTGTGGTACTGTCGAAGCTTCTGGAGTCCTTATCCAGCAGGAGTAACGATAAACGTCGAATTAATTCGCAGACGCACTCATAGTGTCATAAAAGTCCAGCGGTATAGACCTTACGAAAGTGTGTCATAACTACTCGGGGCACTTAAATGGGGAACACCAGAAGAATCATGCCGAATTCACAAAGAATCTCGGTTGGCTACAGTTAGAGAACCTCTGCGAGGATTACGCTGTCGTTTCTCTGAGCAGACTGCTGCCTAATTAGAGGGCACAAAAAGCGGGATCCTAGAGGAAGGACCGGGGAAAACAATGAGCATTAGTTATTAAGTAACTCCTCAAACAGCTATTAGCCAATGTTTTCTTCTAGATTTAAAAATATATTAAAGACCAATTTTAAGAAACATTATTTGAATCCCAAATGTCAAACAACTTAGATATGCTTCGCAATTCTATCGGTATTACAAAATATCAAACACCTTAAATATCAATAAATTGCAATGAACCAGTGCGACGTCAGATCAGGCACAAGTCTACTGACGGCGTAACAGGCCCCAGGCGTAGACCTCGGGCACCGACCCCGGCTACAACAAGGCAAGCGAGAGTAAGCTGACCGCTACAACATTTAAAGTAAGCACACTCTTAAAAAGTGGAAGGGTGAAACCAAACTAAAGCCTCTGATTCGGCTCTAAAGGATATCACACGTCGAGCTGGTAAGAATACGGAAGTAACCAAGATTCAAAGTTAATCGTACTTAAAATGCCGCAATAATCTTGACAAACGTAAAAGCCGTTTTCAAACTAGTATCCACAACTCAAAAGGTTAATTCACCCTGCGAGGGTTTACAAGTATTTCCTCCTTGTACAATTCAAGCATAATGAATATCATATCAAACATTCCACTAATTCCGCTGGCGAGTAGTTGTGCTATCTAAGGGGGGAGATACGACCGGCTGCAAGAAGCAAGGCACCGCCACTGACTACAGTGGATCCCCTTTCTTAAGTTCAACGGAATGCCAAGATGAAATTTACTATGGTGAGTCAAATGAAACCCTTAAATTTGTAATAACAAATCGAAATTTCGCGCCGTTATCCTGTAAGTTGGTAAGCGTGCTACAAACAGCGTGCACAATGGCTTGTAGGTGGCAGCATAGTGCAGATGCACACATACCGTCGCAGTATTAGTATAAAGATGGCCACCCCACTTCGACTTGCACCAGGTAAGCTCAGCGTTCTGTTATTCGGTTTTTCCGTAGTGAAGGTGTGAAACCTATTGAAATTCATCGACGAATGAAGGTTCAGTACGGTCATGCATGTTTGTCACAGCAGCAAGTCTACGAATGGAGTAGGAAGTTCGCAAATGGTGTGACTTCAGTGGAGGATGCTCCTCGTCCAGGTCAGGCACAACCAGTTGTGTCTCAACAGAACATTGCAGCAGTTGAGCTCATAGTGAAGAAAAACCGCCGAGTGACACTGAATGACATTCCAGATTAGTCATGGGTCAGCACACCACATTGTGCATGATGTGCTCCAGTTTCACAAAGTGTCTGCATGAGTGAAAGACATGTTGATGCTTGTGAAGAACTTCTTCGGCGTTTTGAACGAGAAGGTGATGGCTTCCATGCAAGGATCGTTACTGGGGACGAAACCTGGGTTTACTTCCAGCAACAAGAAACGAAGAGAGCGAGCATCGTATGGCGCCAGTCCGCATCACCAAAACCAAAGAAGTTTCGAACAGAACCATCGGCAGGGAAGGTTATGTTGACTCTCTTTTGGGGCGAAAAAGGCGTCAGTTTGTAGCATTACATTTCTAGGGGGACCACTGTCACCAGTGCATCATACACAGATGTCCTAAAATATCATCTGCTGCCTGCAATCAAATCAAAGCGACGTGGAGTGCTGTCAGCATGTGTCCTTTTGCAACATGAAATGCAAGGCCCCACACTGCCCGTGCAACAGTTGCAACAATCACAGATCTGCATTTTGAGTGTTTTCCTCATCAACCATACTCACCAGACCTTGCTCCAAGTGATTTACTTATGTTTTGACCACTCAAAGAGCAATGGGAGGAAAGAAGTTCCGTTCTGATGTAGAGGTACGCCACGCGGTGCATGGGTGGTTGCGCCGACTACCAAAAGAATTTTTTTCTAAAGGAATTTATTCACTTTGTAAGCGCTGGAGGACTTGCAATGAACGTGGGGGAGATTATGCTGAAAAGTAGTACAACTTTGTACGATTTCTGCACAATAAATAATATTTAAAAAATATTTAAGGTTTTCATTTGACTTACCCTCATAAATTTGAGCACAGGCTGGTAAGACCTTAAAATCAAAATCACAAGGAAACAACAGTTTGGACTTTTACTGAAAATCGGGAGACAGAAATTTTAAAAAAAATCTAAACAAATAAGCCAATTTCCATACGGGAGGAAGTTGAGCACTTGCCAGAGGGCCCTTCACATAATCGCAAATTAAATGGAAAATACGGAAACGTAGTACAACTAAAGGTGAAAATCAAGTGGAAGGCGAGGGCCAAGCTTCTTCCGACCAACTGCAGGTAACCGAGACAAGTTTCTGGTGATAATTACAAATTGTGCTCACCCATGAACAAAAGGAGGTAGGACGTGGCTCTGTCCTCGACCGAAAAACAATAAATAAATAAATCATAGAGTGTCTCTCTGTGTCCGGCAAAATCCCACGATGAAGGTGTTCCGTGCGATCGGAGCAGGTCAGACCTGGGCACGATTCGTACGCTTCCTCGAGGAAACCACGAAACCACGCGAAGTAGCACAGACAGTGGGTGGGGGGAAGTGGTGGAGGGGGCGGGGCTAAGCTCGCCAAGCGCGTCACGGCACCAACCAAACAGTCCTGTACGGTAAACACCGGCTCTTGACGCTCGCACCGGAATATCCGCCCGCCAACAGTACTGGCCATTTGCTCCCCAAGAAGCACGTACGCTCCGCCGGACACCGCCACTAGCAGCCCGACCCGGCCGCCTCCCTCTCTCAGGATCCACTGCTTCCTTCCTACCACCGAGAGGGACCAAAGACACTCGAAACGGCAAAGAAGGTCCTCAACTATCGACCTGGCACCACGGCTCAACTACTGTAAAAGAAAACAATTCTTATTATATAATTTTTATAGATTAAAAATTCGCTTCAGTTGCCAGTAATTTCTTAGTATATTCTATGACCGGTTTCGAAACATAAAGCCTCATCTTCAGGTGACACCAAATAATTATAGGAATATAAATATGGTGCGACCGTCAGCCATGGGGGCGTAAGACCAGCAAGCGCCCACCTGGAGACAGCACGAGACGGAAGTGAGACACTTGCATAAACGTAAACGTAGCTCCAACATCGAAGGCTATGTAGTTTCCTGATAAATTGCTGGTAAGGAAGAAAAACGCAAAAGGAAGAAACATGGACGTGCAACAAAACAAGGAACGTGGACTTCTAGTTAGCAGCATTCATAAAGGGGGCGGCACCTGAACACTTCCCGCCCCCCGTCCCCCGACCCTGTAACCTCCCAACAGAAATATCTCGTTTAAATTCCCAAAAGAAAAATTTCTTTCAAATAATAAAATTTCAATTTGTAATGTGACCTTCTACTAAAGGCTGACTGCATATCGAGCTTAATAAGTTTTGACGTCAGCAACGCTGCGTCATGGCCCTGTGAAATCATCCTGAATAAACTGAAAAAGTCTTACCTCACAATGATGTCGCCGGATAACGCTATCTATATATATATGCTCGTATAAGAAATTTTTGGCACAGCCCAGTGCAGTGCTGGCCACTAGATTTTCATTTGTAGGAATACGACTGATTTTCTTTTGCTTAATCAACATAAGTATGCACAGGAAAAATTCGTAAAATCTTTACACTCAGACAAATGACTGGCAAAAGTTTTCTTCAGGACAAAAGTTATTATTGAAACATTTCTGAAAGGAATTACATGGGACTTTAACATTACAATTGTGGTTAAATCAGTTGTGGCAATTAACATACGCGAGCAGCAACAAGGAACAATAATATATATATATATATATATATATATATATATATATATATATATATATATATATATATAATTTTACCTTATACTACATCGCTCAGGCACTGCCATCGTTCTGCACGTCCGGCCCAGCGCAAGTCAACCGCTGGATTGCCATGTCCGAACTCCAAAACTCAAAGCTACAAAACACGACTGCTCTCTGCAAGCCACTAAACTGGACTTACTGCCAACACTGCTCTGACCTGCGATTCTATCGTAGCACAGATATTCCATATCGCAGGCAGCGCGTGAACAATCCATCGAAATTACATTTGCTCAAGTGCGCTAGTAAATAGTAATGAATCCCTAATGAACCACCTACAACCCCTTGTGTAATTCGATCAAGCAAAGAACCCTGTACAGATTCGTTCGCCAGAAGGAACGTGGGACTGGGTTATCATTTCGTTATGACAAACTCGAGATCAGTGTGAGGGATCCAAAAAGAAATGCAGTTTGTCATTAGTCCTTGGTCATCTCGCAAGCGGTACACCCCACCCATCAAGCTTGTCGTAAAATGTTACTCGCCAGTAATTAGCAGACTCTTGCCTGTATAGTCGACGCTGCTGCAGCTGTGCCTCTTCTTACTGAAGAAAGGTTCAAAAGGCCAATTTAGCCTTGGCCGAGTTGGTATGTAGTTAACCGACTACTATCTTTCTTTGTCGTAAATAACAGGTCGTAAGTCTCTTGAAAAAAGTAAACAGTATACAGAGATACTATTGGGAGAATTTTAGGAAAGAGAGGTTCACCTCTAAACGAGACCGCATATAGGACACTGGTGCGGCCTATTCCTGAATACTGCTCGAATGTTTCAGATCCGTATCAGTTCGGATTAAAGGAAGACTTCGTTAGACGGATTGATAGATTTGTTACGGGTAGGTTCGAACAACACGATTAGTTACGTAGATGGTTCGGGAGCTCAAACGGGAATTCCTGGAGGGAAGGCCACATCGTTTTCGAGAACCACCACTGAGAACCAGCATTTGAAACTGAATGTTGAAAGACTCTGCTGCCGCCAACATATACTCCGCGTAAGTACCACGAAGATAAGATACCAGAAATTAGGGCTCATACGAAGGTACACAGGTAGTCGTTTTTCCCTCGCTCTGTTTGGGAGTAGAACAGGAAAGGAAATGACAAGTAGTGGTACAGGGTACCTTTCGCCACGCACCTTTTGTGGCTTGCGGAGTGTCTATGTAGATGTAGATTCAGATTTCCCGTGACGGCGGTGCGTAACAGGAAAGCCTATATTTGCTGTGGTGAGTGCCACATCTCGGCCGCCCCATCGAAGATTAAGCGTGTTCATCAGTGTCGATCATTACGCAGCTGTGACGTAAGAGGGAATTCGCCAAATGAATCGCATGGTGTTGCGGATATTCTAAGACTTTAACCATCCGGCTACGAAGGTTGTCAATTATGCTGCAATCGTCTTATATTTCGCTTACGGGTCAGGAGAATAACGTCAGAGAGATCAGGACACGTACAGAGGTATGTACACTACTGGCCATTAAAATTGCTACACCACGAAGATGATGTGCTGCAGACGCGAACTTTAACCGCCCAGAAGATGGTTCAAATGGCTCTGAGCACTATGGGACTCAACATCTTAGGTCATAAGTCCCCTAGAACTTAGAACTGCTTAAACCTAACTAACCTAAGGACATCACACACACCCATGCCCGAGGCAGGATTCGAACCTGTGACCGTTGCAGCCTCGCGGTTCCGGACTGCAGCGCCAGAACCGCACGGCCACCGCGGCCGGCCCGCCCAGAAGAAGATGCTCTGATATGCAAATGATTAGCTTTTAAGAGCATTCACACAATGTTGGCACCGGTGGCGACACCTACAACGTACTGACACGAGGAAAGCTTCCAACCGATTTCCCGTACACAAACAGCAGTTGACCGGCGTTGCCTGGTGAAATGTTGTTGTGATGCCTCGTGTAAAGGGGAGAAATGCGTACCATCACGTTTCCGACTTTGATAAATGTCGGATTGTAGCTTATTCCGATTGCGGTTTATCGTATCGCGACACCGGCCGATGTGGCCGAGCGGTTCTAGGCGTTTCAGTCTGGAACCGCGCGACCACTACGGTCGCAGGTTCAAATCCTGCCTCGGGCATGGATGTGTGTGATGTCCTTAGGTTAATTAGGTTTAAGTAGTTCTAAGTTCTAGGGGACTGATGACCTCAGATGTTAAGTCCCATAGTGCTCAGAGCCATTTGAACCATTTGAACGTATCGCGACATTGCTGCTCGCGCTGGTCCAGATCCAATGACTGTTAGCAGAGTATGGAATCGGTGGGTTCAGGAGGGTATTACGGAACGTCGTGCTGGATCCCAACGGCCTCATATCACTAACAGTCGAGATGACAGGCATCTTATCCGCATGCCTGTAACGGGTCGTGCAGCCACGCCTCGATCCCTGAGTCAACAGATGGGGACGTTTGCAAGACAACAACCATCTGCACGAACAGATCGACGACGTTTGCAGCAGCATGGACTATCAGCTCGGAGACCATCGCTGCGGTTACCCCTGACGCTGCGTCACAGACAGGAGCCCCTGCGATGGTGTACTCAACGACGAACCTGAATGTACGAATGGCAAAACTTCAAATCCAGATTCTGTTTACAGCATCATGATGGTCGCATCCGTGTTTGGCGACATCGCGGTGAACGAACATTAGAAGCGTGTATTGTCATCGCCATACTGGCTATCACCTGGCGTGATGGTATGGTGTGCCCTGGCCAGCACATTCTCCAGATCTCTCACCAACTGAAGACGTCTGGTCAACGGTGACCGAGCAACTGGCTCGTCACAATACGCCAGTCACTACTTTTGATGAACTGTAGTATCGTGTTGAAGCTGCATGGACAGACGTACCTGTACACGGCATCCAAGCTCTGTTTGACTCAATGCCCAGGCGTATCAAGGTCATTATTACGGCCAGAGGTGGTTGTTGTGGGTACTGATTTCTCAGTATCTATGAACCCAAATTGAGTGAAAATGTAATTACATGTCAGTTCTAGTATAATATATTTGTCCAATGAATACCCGTTTATAATCTGCATTTCTTCTTGGTGTAGCTATTTTAATGGCCAGTAGTGTAGATGTAGATGTAGATGCAGATATCCCGTGGGGGCCGTACGTAACAGGAAAGCCTGTATTTGCTGTGTCGGGTGCCACATCTCGCCCGCCCCATCGAAGATTAAGCGGTGTTCATCAGTGTAGATCATCACGCAGCTGTGACGCAAGAGGAAATTAGCCAGTGAATCGCATGGTGCTTCGTTGCCGGTATTCTAAGACTTTAACCATTCGGCTACGAAGGTTGTCAATTACTCTGCCATCGTCTTACATTTCGCTTACGGGTCATGAGAATAACGTAAGAGAGATCAGGACACGTACATAGGTTTGCAGAAATTCATTTTTCCGTCGTTCAATACGAGAATGGTACACGACAGAGGAACGACAATATTAGTTCGATATACTCTTCACCATTCAACTGTGCAGTGGATTGCAGAGTGTATGTGAAGATGCAGATCGTCGTGTATTAGAATCAGTGCATTAGGACTAATAACTTACGAGCAAACGTTACGAACCGTGCTATGTCAGCCCACGTCAAACAGCGTATGCTCTACAGTTGCTCTATTTCTATACCAACCAACGTCAATACACTCGCTGTGTAGCAGTAAATACTTGTCAGGCTGGCTGTAGCCAGGAAAGTAATTACTGTCTGGTAGTCGAATTTGGAGCGCTGCACGTCACATGAGCTGAAATTTAACGTGCGGAGGAACAGCAGGTGTGCAATCTGAAGAGCTGCGCCGCTGCACGGGTGAGCGTATTTCAAACGTCAACTGTAACGGAAGTTATTTCTAACTGCCAACAGAAATTTGTGCATACATAGAATATGGCAGGGTTGCCAGAAGCTCAGGTACCATAGGTCAGAGTTGAAGTCGGCATGGGTCGTCTGAAATAATCACCAGCAAAAGAGGTTCGTAAATTCGTCGTGAAGCGGGTGATTCGGAGAATGGACGATCGCGTTGAGATACCAAGGTGTTACAAAAGAACTCATTGACGTTCACAAGACTGTGTATCTTTTACATGAATTAACATAGGAACTTGCGATAGACTTTAACCTACGCTTATGGCTGAAAAACGTTTATTTTCAAAAGGAACATCCAAATTCAAAACGGGACATCTCTTAAGTGAAAGCAGATACAAACATGTCGTAATTTTTCAGTTAGGTTCATGATTAAACTTTTCGATTACCTTTCACATCTCCTCAGTGTGCTCTCCTTCAGACGCACGACAAATGGGCAGACATTCAGACCACAAACAAATTCGTCTCACATTTTTCCAGCTTTATTGACATTGCAACAGTACTGTCTCTATGCGGCGTTGTAGAACATGCTTAGCTCGTGGACGGGAAGGGACGTAAATGTAGTCCTGGGCGGCTTTGAAGGCCAGTGGAGCAGTGCGTAATCTGTACGCTCCCTACAGCCGATGTAACTTCGTAAGCTAATTGTTTGCTAAATATAGTCGCATTGTTTTAAGTGAAATGCACGTGTTGAAACGCAGAACGAATGCAATACGCCTTTTGTTCCTGTTGTATTCATCACACAATGTTTACTCTCTGCGACTACATGTACCACAGTGCTATGGATGTTATTCGCCGATATCTAAACTGATGTCCTACCTTCCTGTACTTTCTTCTTGACAGAGTTTTCCACTTATTCATTTCCTCACCAGTTCTGCGAAGAACCTACTCATTCGTTACCCTGTCACCCTGTACTTTGTGGTCATCAATCCCGATGTTTTGTTTCTCACTGTTCTCATTTCCGCTACTTAATAATTACTTTAGTCTTTCTTCGATTTGCTCTCATTTTACTCGTAAGACTGTTCATTCCATTCAGCAGATCGTGTAATTCTTGGCTTTCACTGAGGATAAAAATGTCATCAGTGAATGTTATCATTGATATCCTTTCACGTTGAATTTTAATTCCACTCTTGAACCTTTCTTTTATTTCCCTCATCGCGTCTTCGATGTATAGATTGAGTAGTGGGGCCAAAGACTACATTCTTTTTTAGTCCTAGCACTTCGTTCCTCGTCGTTCAGTCTTATATTCCCTCTTCGTTCTTGAACATGTTGTATATTACCCGTCTCTCCCTATAGCTTGCTACTATTTTCCTCAGAATTTCCGACATCTTATACAGTTTTATATCGCTGAAATCTTTTTCCAGGTCGACAAGCCCTATGAACGTGTCTTCATTTTTCTTTAGTCTTGCTTCCATAATCAACCTCAACTTCAGAATTGCGTTTCTGGTGCCTTTACATTTCCTAAAGTCAACCTGATGCTCATCTAACACATCTACAGTTTTCTTTCCTATTCTTCTGTATATTATTCTTGTCAGCAAATTGGATGCATGAGGTGTTACGTTGATTGTGCGATAATTCTCGCACTTGTCAGCTCTTGCAGTCTTCGGAATTGTGTGGATGATACCCTTCCGAAAGTAAGATACGATATCGCCAGACTCAAACGTTCTACACACCGACGTGGATAGTTGTTTTATTGCCACATCCCCCAATGATTTTAGAAATTTTGATGGAATGTTATCTATCTCTTCTACCTTATTTGATTTTAAGTTTTCCAAAGCTCTTTTACATTTTTATTCTAATGCTGGATCCCCTATCTCTTATGTGGTCTCCTGTTTCATCTTCTTTCACGTCGTCAGACAAGTTTTAATCACAGAGGCCTTCCATGTATTCGTTCTACGTCTCCGCCTCTCTTTTTTTGTATTTAACAATGGTATTCTCACTGCACTCTTAATGTTATTGCTTTTGCTTTTAGTTTCAGCGAAGGCTGTTTGACTTTCGTGTATGGTGAGTCAGACCTCTCTACAATCTTCTCGTTTTCAATTTCTTCACACTTGTCAAGTACAAAATATATGACAGGAACAGATGGCCTTACAATGAAAAATAGTCACAGGGGCACGTAGAGGTAGGCAAGAACTAAATAAAAATATGGGCTAATACAGCTTAGGAGCTGTTCATCATAATTCATTAAAAGAAACTTATGTTCAGTGAGCAGATAGTGCATGGTAATAATTTAAAGTTCAATTGCACTGACCTGACTTTAACTGTAGTGTAGTCCCGAATGCAGAGAACGATAACTAATGTGGATTGTCGTTGGTGGCTGACACATATGTCCTAGCATGCACAGGAACAAACTTTCGTGTCCAACAGAGTGCGTAACAACCCCCAATGACCATGGAAATCAATTTAATATAATGATAATGTCACACAACGGAAAACGTCTTATTTAGATGGATATTAATAAGGGAGATTCAATAAAGCAAGAAACAAATGGGTACCACACTGCTCACATAGATTAATGAGAGGAGGGAGGTTCTAGCTATGGAGGGAAACAAATGGAAACATGAAGATTATCCTGTGATACTTAAAAACGACCGCTGACAAGCTGATAAAGGATTACAACATTTAAGTATAATATTGGCACAGTTAGGTGGGAGGAGGATGAAAAACAGTTATGTTAATAATTCGCGGACGCGACTAGTGATTGGATGAGTTGTTAAATAAAAGTAGTAAGTACAGGGAAAGGTAGGAGTGAGCGCTATAGGCTGCCAGATTGCGCGTTGAGAGCAACAAGCTGTATGGCTGATTTTTAAGACTGCCTACTCGGCTCCTGAAGGCAGAGAACTGACTTCGCATCTGAATGACGACCACTTGTGCGATGACAGACCGTCTTACCAAAGCATGCGGAGCATGAATAAAGTAGCTGGCGGCATCAGTGGCAGGAGAATGTGATTTCCGCCCTCATTTTGTTTTTACTGCTTATGAACAGACATCTTTCGAGCGGTAAGAAGGCTCGTTTCATATACAAACCTCTCCCGCCAGCAAAAGGTTGCCCGACACGTGTTGATAACAGGATTTGTTTTAACCGGCTGTATCCGAATTTTAGTACATAAGGAGGATGATTTGGAGCACAGCACATCATGTCCTCTGAACCGATAACGTCGACATCTACGAGCAGCAGCAGCAAGTGTGTGTGTGTGTGTGTGTGTGTAACCTTCTTTCAAGATGTATACTGTAATCTTCGACTGTCAAGGCTTCAAGACATGTGCGAATGAATTTGTTCCTAAGGACTTAGCATTCCAAATGCTGTGCGATGATGGAACATTGTTTGCCTCTGGAAGTTACATTCTTCAATGTACAACACCGTATTACGAAGTTGATATCGAATCAGCAAAATGGTTGGCAGAGAACCATCACCACTACAACATTAATTCAGTTGGAGTCTCGCTGACCCTCGAATCATGAAACGACGCGACGCAGTCATGTTTCGATTCATGAGGGTCAGCAACTGATAAAAAAAAGGGGCCCCCCAAGGTCGCGATGGCGGCGTCACTGTCCCGCCGAGATAATTTGTCCTTTTAGGACAATTATCTGAGCAAGCACCCACGCCAGCAAAAGGTTGCCCGACACGTGCTGTTTGATAACGTAATGTATATAAAAGGTGGTAATGATTTATTTAATTTAGTCAGCAAAATGTCTTATGTAAGATGTTTTGAATACTATGTCAGTGTAAAACAATACAATAAAATATTTCTTTTGCTTTAGGGTCTGTGACACAGATATGACAATATTTCTTCCTCCCAATATGGAAAGGCGTTCAAATGGTGGCGCTTCATCAGTATCAAAAGCTAATTGCAGTGAAAACAAAGCAAAAAATGAAAGACCAACAACAAATTTAGATGCAGATAAAAGAGGAAATACAAGCTTTGACAGGTAAGCCCCCCCCCCCCCCAAACACACACACACACACACACACACACACACACACACACAGAAACAAGATAGCACCTTCTTGGCAGATGTTTTTTTCTTAAAATATTTTTCTACACATACAGTATGGAAAGCAGTCATGAGAATCTTTTCTGAGGCAGTAAGTAATGATGAAGTGAACATAGGTATGATTGAACACACTGCCAATACTATTATTCCAGTCCTCGCAGACATCTTCAATCTCTCCCTTGTTCAAGTGGTACATGTAGTACTGAGTCAAAGCAAAGCTTAATTCAACTAGTACTCAGAAATGATAAAACAAAATCAGCCAGCACCTACAGGCCAATCATCACCTGCAGGACCTAAAGCCTTGGAGTACATTGTTCATGCACAACTGACATTTGATCATAAAATTAATAACACTCTTGATGAATATCAATCAGACTTCTGAAAACACCACAGCACAGCTACTGCATTTATAAAGATGGCTGATGACATCAAACACGTTATGTACAGTGGTGAAGTGACAATTTTAACACTGCTTCATTTCAGCAAGGCTTTTGATGCTGTTTATATCCATATATTATTTATGAAAATGAAACAGCTGAATTTCTCAAACATTGTAGTACTTTGGTTCGATGGATACTTTAAAAACAGATGTCAATGAGTGATCTGTGGATCAGAGAAGTCACCATGGAAACATGTGATCTCTGGAGGCCCCAGCGTTTTCTCTTTGACCTATTGCACTTTCTCACTGTGTACTGATAATGAATATCTGTGTTACATTCTTGTAATTTATCACTTATAAGCTGAGACATCCAATTGCAGTTACACAACAGCCCCGAAAAAGATTGCTGCTGCCATATCAGGCACTAATGACGGCCTGTGTTCAATAGTGCGAGGGGCAAAAAACCTGTGTCTTAAACTAAACTGTAAGAAGTCACAGGTCATCATCATCATCATCATCATCATCATATCACACTGGAAGTTGATCAGTGGACATTTTCCAGTTAAATTTCAACATAATCTTGGATGACATATTTATAGGAAAGGACAAGCTATTAAAGCATGCAAGAAATCTTTCTTGCTTATTAGTAATTCAAAAATTTTGAAAAATATTCCAACCTTCAGCCCTGAAAATCTTTACTACTCTATCTGAGTCGAGTGGCGAGCTATATCCGTGTTTGGTGCATGGATAACCGTTTCAGATCTACACTCTACAAAATAAGAACGATTTACCTCGATTACCTCGAAGGAATTATCGGAATGAGACGAGAATCAGTAGATGTGACGTGCGTGTCAAGACAAACAAATGATTACACTTACAGAAAAGTTCGACGACTTAGTCAAGGGAAAGAACTTTAAAAACGCGTTAGTCCATCTCTCGCTCTTACGCAAGCAGTTATTCGAGGAAACATCGATTGATATAGTTGTTGGATGTCCTCCTCAGGGATGTCGTGCCAAATTTTGTCCAATTACTGCGCTAGATTTTCAAAAACTCCAGCCAGTTGGAGCAACCTGCCCATAATTCTCCAAACGTTCTCAGTTGGGGAGAAATCCGGTGGCCTTGCTGACCAAAGTAGTGTTTGGAAAACACGACGAAAAGCATTAGAAACTCCTGCCGTGTGCAGGGAGGGGGGGGGGTCACTATTTTGCTGAAATGTAAGCCTAGGAGGGTATGTCATGAAGGGCAACAAAACGGGAAGTAGTATATCGTCGAAGTACCGCTGTGCTGTGAGGACGCCACGATTGACTACACAAGGGCTTCTGCTATGAATTAAAATGACAACCCAGGCTATCACTCTATGTTGTCGTCCCGAATGACGGGCGTCAGTCCGTTTCGTATGACACTGCTGTTCGCTAGACATCGGGGCTCATTTCGAAGCTGGGCTCATCGATAAAGAAAATTCTACTCCAATCAATGAGATACCCGGGTGAAGTATGTGGAGACGCTCCAAGCAGCGTGGGGTAATAACTTAAATGTCACCCACCATAAGATCCGACAGATGTCACTAAACCCGCCCAAGGATGTAAACACCCACGCATGAGCAGCGCCTATTAGACGGAGGGAGTCCGACAGCCGATCAGCTCTAATTATTGCACCAGGGAGGAGGTGCACTGCTAGTATCGTCTGTAGTTCAACCATGCCTAGACGGTCAACACCGCGGTTCGATCGCGTCCGCATTGCTACTTTGTGACAGGAAAGGCTCTCAACAAGGGAAGTGTCCAGGCGATTTGGAGTGAACCAAAGTGATATTGTTCAGATATGGAGGAAATACATAGAGACAGGAATTGTCGATGACATGCCTCGCTCAGGCCGCCCAAGGGATACTATTGCAGTTGATGACCGATACCTACGGATTATGGCACGGAGGAACCCTGACAGCAACACTACCATGTTGAATAATGCTTTTCTTGCAGCCACAGGGCGTCATGTTACGACTGAAATCGTGAGCAAAAGGCTTCATGATGCGCAGCTTCACTCCCGACGTCCATGGCGATGTCCGTATTTGCAGCCACGACTCCATGCAGCGCGATACAGATGGGCCCAACAATGTGCAAAATGGACCGCTCAGGAATGGCATCACGTTCTCTTTATCGATGAGTGTCGCATAGGCCTACAACCAGACGTGTTTGGAGGCAACCTGGTCAGGCTGAACGCCTTAGACACACAGTCCCGCGAGTGCAGCAAGGTGGAGGTTCCCTGTGGTTTTGGGGTGGCATTATGTGGGGCCAACGTACGCCGCTGGTGGTCATGGAAGACGCTGTAACGGCTGTACAATACGAGAATCCCATCCTCCGACCGATAGTGCAACAATATCGACAGCCTATTGGTGAGGCATTCGTCCTCATCGACGACGTTCGCGCCCCTATCGTGCACATTTTGTGAATGACTTCCTTCAGGATAACGACATCGTTCGGCTAGAGTGGCCAGCATATTCTCCGGACACGAGCCCTCTCGAACACGCCTGGGATAGATTGAAAAGGGCTGTTTGTGGACGACGTGACCCACCAACCACTCTGAGGGATCTATGCCGAATCGCCGTTGAGGAGTGGGACAATCTGGACCAACAGTATCTTGATGTACTTGTGGATAGTATGCCACGACGAATACAGGTGTGCATCATTGCAAGAGGACGTGCTGCTGGGTGTTAGAGGTACCGGTGTGTACAGCAATGTGGACCACCAGCTCTGAAGGTCTCGCTGTATGGTGGTACAACACGCAGTGTGCGGTTTTCAGGAGGAATAGAAACGGCGGAAATGATCTGTATGTTGATCTCTATTCCAATTTTCTGTACAGGTTCCAACTCTCGGAACCGAGGTGATGCAAAGCTTTTTTTTGAAGTGTGTATTTATTTGTTTTTGTCTTAGTGTGTGTATAAGTAACGTATGGCGGAATCATGAAATAGTTCTTGCATCGTGCGTCCTCTGTTGGGAGCTAGCCCTAAGTCAGCTACACCTACTAGGCGTCTAGGTGCCCACCCATGTGCGTCCGTGTTCCGTATCTTCCGGACAACACCGCTGTAACGCCTTATCGCCAGCTCAACTCGACGCATACTGAGCGAGCAAGGGAGTGACCGAGTTGGCTGCCCCAGGGAGACTCTACCACCAACGAGTTACAGCAACAATTTACAACTGGCGTCAAGGGAATCTAGTAGCTTCGATTCTTGAGTTAAAAATCACCCCATGTTCTTATATTCAAACGTGTAGCAGATACATTCTAGTAAATCAGATCTTTTTGAAACGCCCCGTAGATCGGTGCTGCCCATTGGGGGTACAAGCAGTGATGTATCACTGTCTGGTACACAATGCCGGCCGCCGTGGCCGAGCGGTTCTAGGCGCGTCCATTTGGAACCGCGCGGCCGCTACGGTCGCAAGTTCGGCTCCTGCCTCTGGTATGGATGAGTGTGATGTCAGGTTAGTTAGGTTTAAGTAGTTCTAAGTTCTAGGGGACTGATGACCTCAGATTTTAAGCTCAGAGCCATTTGAACCATTTTTGGCACACATTCTTGAACGAGCGAGGTTATTTGTTTACACAGCGTTTGGCTAACATCACACCACACAAGAAAATATTTTTTTGTCTTTAATAATACATGTACACATATTTAAAATACAGAAAAATTCCTAACTGTAAGTTAGTTAAATTTACAATATTTAAGAAGCACAGAATGCCACAGACAGCTATCCAGCTGAACATATTCATTTGAAGTCTCTCTTGTCCTCAGGATCTCCTCCGGATCGCCAGAAAAGGCTCCTTTTGGGCATATGCATATGATATGCTGAACAGTTTGTCGTTCTGCGTCACAGTCAGAACAGGGCTATGATGTTTATCCCCGTTTATATGCTTAGTTGTCACATCTTCCACTGTCTGCCCTTACAGTGTTCAGTGCAGGCAACAACTTAGAGTGCTCTTCAGAATCTGGTGGCGTGTACCAGATGCAGGGCATGTTAATTTGTTCTGAGCTAACGTTGTTCTACCATATTCTCTGTTGTTGTTTGCTCCACTGGCCGTCAAAGGTTTTGAACCTTGTAGAGGTGGATGGCGAGAACGAATTCTCTCTTTATGGAGTGCAGCTATGTTCTCATGTACTAGGAGATAATTTTTGCCACCTAGTTTTGTAAACTCCCGCTTGAGAGTAGATTCTCCCCACAAACGCGGGGAGCTATATGGCAGAGAGTAGGCAACCAGAAACCTTCTGGCTCTTCCTGTGATGATGCGAGTAGTCTGGTGTACGTGTTGTTGATCCAGACTGAAGCACATAATTCTTCCACAGGACACACGACCCCAAGAGCAATGTTGGAGGTGATGATACACCTGCTGTACGACACAGTATCTGCAAGACACTGTTTCTTCTTCTTAGCGGCAGTTTTCAGCAAGTGCTCTTTAAAGCTGAGCGTCCTGTCATGGGTGACTACCAGATAATATAGACTTTTGTTGTGGTTCAGCTGTTCCTCTTATAAATATATCTTGAATTACCAGTTGGGAAGATTTTTGTTACGGTGGAAACTGGTGACTTCTGTTTTGTACACGACTGACATTATTCCAGCACATGGCCGTAAGCTCCAATTAAGGGAGTATTTGCGAACAATTTTAAGGTCTTCGGTCAAGACAGACTCAGCAATGTACTGGGAAACAGGAGTGGAACTACCACTGATCCTGGTGGAAGGCCATTATTAAGTTTCATCAGAGTTCTCGCCTTACACAGAAGAGCCAAAGAAACCGGTACACCTGCCTAATATAGTGTAGCGGCCCGCGAGCACGCAGAAGTGCCGCAGTACGACGTGGCATGGCCTCGACAAATGTCTAAAGTAGTGCTGGAGGGAACTGACACCATGAATCCATGAATCCTGCAGGGTTGTCCATAAATCCGTAAGATACGAGGAGGAAGTGGGGAGAGATCTCTTCCGAACAGCACGTTGCAAGACAACCCAGATGTTCTCAATAATGTTTGTGTCTGCGGAGTCTGGTGACCAGCGGAGGTGTTTAAACTCGGAAGCGAGTTCCTGGAGCCACTGTGTAGCAATTCTGGACGTGTGAGGTGGCGTAGTCCTGCTGGAATTGCCCAAGTCTGTCGGAATGCATGATGGCATGAATGGATTCAGGTGGCCAAACAGAATGCTTACGTACGTGTCAACTCTCAGAGTCGTTTCTAAGCCATCACTCCAGCTGTACACGCCCCACACCATTACAGAGCCTCCACCAGCTTGAACAGTCTCCTGTTCACATGCAAGTCCATGGATTCATGAGGTTGTCTCCACACCTGTACACGTCCATTCGCTCAGTACTATTTGAAACGAGACTCGTCGAACCAGGCAACAGTCCAGTAGCGGTGTTAATGGACCCAGGCAAAAGCTTTGTGTCGTCCAGTCATCAAGGGTGCACGAGTGGGCCTTCGTCTCCGAAAGCCCATATCGATGATATCTTTGAATGGTTCGCACGCTGACACTTGATAGCCCAGCACTGAAGCCTGCAGCAATCTGCGGAAGGGTTCCATTTCTGTTGAGTTGAAAGATTCCCTTCAGTCGTCGTTGGTCCCGTCCTTGCAGGATCTGTTTCCGGCAGTGGCGATGTCAGAGATTTGATGTTTTAGTGGTTTCCTGATAGTCACGGTACAGTCGTGAACTGGTCGTAGGAGTAAATATCCTCTTCATCGCTACCTCGGAGATACTGTGTCCCATCGCCCGTTCGCCGACTATAACACCACGCTGTAACTCAATTAAACCTTGATAGCGTGTCATTGCAGCAGCAGTAACCGATTAACAACTTCGCCAGACATTTGTTGTCTTATACACTCCTGGAAATGGAAAAAAGAACACATTGACACCGGTGTGTCAGACCCACCATACTTGCTCCGGACACTGCGAGAGGGCTGTACAAGCAATGATCACACGCACGGCACAGCGGACACACCAGGAACCGCGGTGTTGGCCGTCGAATGGCGCTAGCTGCGCAGCATTTGTGCACCGCCGCCGTCAGTGTCAGCCAGTTTGCCGTGGCATACGGAGCTCCATCGCAGTCTTTAACACTGGTAGCATGCCGCGACAGCGTGGACGTGAACCGTATGTGCAGTTGACGGACTTTGAGCGAGGGCGTATAGTGGGCATGCGGGAGGCCGGGTGGACGTACCGCCGAATTGCTCAACACGTGGGGCGTGAGGTCTCCACAGTACATCGATGTTGTCGCCAGTGGTCGGCGGAAGGTGCACGTGCCCGTCGACCTGGGACCGGACCGCAGCGACGCACGGATGCACGCCAAGACGGTAGGATCCTATGCAGTGCAGTAGGGGACCGCACCGCCACTTCCCAGCAAATTAGGGACACTGTTGCTCCTGGGGTATCGGCGAGGACCATTCGCAACCGTCTCCATGAAGCTGGGCTACGGTCCCGCACACCGTTAGGCCGTCTTCCGCTCACGCCCCAACATCGTGCAGCCCGCCTCCAGTGGTGTCGCGACAGGCGTGAATGGAGGGACGAATGGAGACGTGTCGTCTTCAGCGATGAGAGTCGCTTCTACCTTGGTGCCAATGATGGTCGTATGCGTGTTTGGCGCCGTGCAGGTGAGCGCCACAATCAGGACTGCATACGACCGAGGCACACAGGGCCAACACCCGGCATCATGGTGTGGGGAGCGATCTCCTAAACTGGACGTACACCACTGGTGATCGTCGAGGGGACACTGAATAGTGCACGGTACATCCAAACCGTCATCGAACCCATCGTTCTACCATTCCTAGACCGGCAAGGGAACTTGCTGTTCCAACAGGACAATGCACGTCCGCATGTCTCCCGTGCCACCCAACGTGCTCTAGAAGGTGTAAGTCAACTACCCTGGCCAGCAAGATCTCCAGATCTGTCCCCCATTGAGCATGTTTGGGACTGGATGAAGCGTCGTCTCACGCGGTCTGCACGTCCAGCACGAACGCTGGTCCAACTGAGGCGCCAGGTGGAAATGGCATGGCAAGCCGTTCCACAGGACTACATCCAGCATCTCTACGATCGTCTCCATGGGAGAATAGCAGCCTGCATTGCTGCGAAAGGTGGATATACACTGTACTAGTGCCGACATTGTGCATGCTCTGTTGCCTATGTCTATGAGCCTGTGGTTCTGTCAGTGTGATCATGTGATGTATCTGACCCCAGGAATGTGTCAATAAAGTTTCCCCTTCCTGGGACAATGAATTCATGGTGTTCTTATTTCAATTTCCAGGAGTGTATATGCATTGCCGAAGGCAGCTCCACATTATATATCTCTCTATTTGAATACGCATGCTTATACCAGTTTCTTTGGCTCTTCGGTGTATTATCCATTAGAACATGGGAGCGTCTATTGCTTAATATAGCACTGATCATGTTCCGAATTATGAAATATGGCATGGCTCGTAAGAGTTTGAATACTAACCTTTGCTTCCACACAGTGTCATAAGTCGCTGTTAGGTCTATAAACACAGTTAAGATCTCTTGTTTGTTTTGGAATCCTACTTCAGAAAAGTTGTAATTGACATTACCTGTTCAGTGCAGCTGTGGTTTGGGTGAAATGCTGCCTGTCCAGCAGGAAGATTGTGGCTGAGTGTGTTATACAGCACTCTTTCCAAAAGCTAATATATTGTGGAACCGATTTCCTTTTCCATCCACACGTCACATCCAAGCTTGCACCCCAGTGATGTCATCGTGTACGAAACTTTTCATTACAGACGGCAATATCGACAAGCTAGATAAGTTTGCGTTTGAAAATTAGATGTTTCTTTTATAGCACGTGGGCATGTCTTCAACATAAGACGAATTGTTAGACACACCAAAAGTCCTGGAAACGACCTAATACCCATTAAATCAACCTCACGAAAGTTGTCAATGCCGGGCCCGGAAGACTAGTAACGGAAAAGGCTGAATGAAAACAATCCATTCGGATGGATTTTTGAAGGAAACAAGTTGAAAATTACCCGCCGCGTTTTAATGCATATAAAAGCACCTCTAAATTGTTGATTTAGCGCCTGCGTAAATTAAATTCAAACAACATGCGACGCACGACACAATTAACATCAATAGTGATACGAGCAACAAAGCTGGGTGGTCAAAATAAGGCTCAATGGCTTGTGCGTCAATTACTCCTGGCCGACCGCTACAGCCGAGCGGTTCTAGGCGCTTCAGTCCGGAATCGCGCTGCTGCTACGGTTGCAGGTTCGAATCCTGCCTCGGGCATGGCTGTGTGTGTTGTCCTTAGGCTAGTTAGGTTTAAGTAGTTCTTAGTATAGGGGACTGTTGACCTCAGATGTTAGTGCTTAGAGCCATTTCAACCATTTTTTGAACTACTCCTGCTACAAAAATCTGGGCTCGTTTGACACTCCTCACCACCTCCAATTTTTTTGTATCCTTAAAAACAATATCTTCTTCCCTGCACAAAATGGGAACTCGTTACAATGAAGCAAACATACATCCTAGAGGAAAAAAATCGGTAGGTGTGATGTACGTGTACAGACTAACAATTTCAGAGAAGTTTGATTTATTCGTGAGAAAGACCTTCACAAACTGAGCAAGTCAATAACGAGTTGGTTGATCTCTGATCCTAATGGAAGCAGTTATTCCAATTGGAATGATTAATAGGATTGTCGGATGTCCTGGCGAATTCTGACCAATAGACGGGTTAGATCATCCCGAGATAGTTGGAGAGTACTGCCTATAATGCTCCAGACGTTCTCAAATGGGGAGAAATCCTGCGATCTTGCTGGCCAACGTAGAGTTTGGAAAGCACGTAGATAAGCAGTAGAAACACTCGCTGTCTGAGGGCAGGTATTATCTTGCTGAGAAGTAACTCCAGAATGGCTTGCCATGAACTCAAACAATATAGGACATAGATTATCGTCGACGTACTACTGTGCCGGAAAGAGTAGCTCATGCGACGAGCAAAGGGGTCCTGCTACGAAAAGAAAATTCACACCAGACCACCACTTACGCCGTATGACGGGTGATTGGTGTCGCACCATTGTCCGAGTCGTCTACAGACGTGTATTCGGCGTGGAATGAAGTAGTCTTCAGTGATGAGATCCCTTGTAAAATGAGCATCGAATAGCCATCAACTGTGTGAATCAATGCCAAGCCGAATAAATGCTTGAACAAGAGCCAGAGTATTTGTTCGCACATGCACATCATGTCCACCGATTTCCGTCCAATTCGGATAATTCCTTCATGTTGCATTGTTGTTTTTCTTTTTTTTCCTTTCTTATTCTTTATTACTTGAGGATTGCCTAACCATAGATAAGTTGTAAGACATACAGTATCTTAAAATGTAAGTCAGACTGAGGACATAAAAATTTACTTTAATCTGATGAAATGAACATTTGATAATGGATAGTACAGAGCAATGTTCTGAAAGTTATTGTAAGCTAAAATAAAATGACTCTAAACTCTGTTTGACCAGCCAGCCGTTGCGACCGAGTGGTTCTAGGCGCTTCAGTCTGAAACCGCGCGATCGCTACGGCCGCAGGTTCGAATCCTGCTTCGGGCATGGATGTTTGTGCTGTCCTTAGGTTAGTTAGGTTTAAGTAGTTCTAAGTTCTAGGGGACTGATGACCTCAGATGTTAAGTCGCATAGTGCTCAGAGCCATTTGAGCCATCTGTGGGACCCAAGTTCAATTGGAATCCTGCAGGAAGTAAAATCAATTAAACTTACACATCTGGGCACCGCGCAAAATAAGGGTGACACAACATTCGACGTAGATAAGAATGCAAGATACATAACTAAATGAATTAAGTAAGTGTTGAACAGAAGAGGGATTGCGCTACTGCTCGAACGAAACTTACACTCTTCAAATACAGCGAGAGGACACACTTCAGCACCAGATGAGAGGCGTGAAGCGAATCCTCTTCCTTCAAAAAAGGTATCTCCAGAAATCTCACATTTCTAAGATTGGCGTGTAGAGGGTTCTGCATGCAACAGCCTATGTGACGAACGAATATGTTCCCTTTTCTACACAAATACAGGAGAAGGGAACAGAAACTTCCCACCCAAAACCTTGCAAAAAGTATCATGACGATGCAGGAGGTTGCAGCTGGTGTTGAACAGTCCCTCTCCATTGCTCAGCACCGACTAGATCGCGTCTTGTGATGGAGGTGTCTCTTTGGACTGGGCAGTCCATAATTTTTACAATCAACTAAATATCTGACAGAAGGAAAACACTAGTATACACTAAATGTATTCGCTGTTGCGAATGTGGACAACCATTAGCTGTTGAATGGAGTGTAGACAATGAACATTTGGCCCGCATCTCGTGGTCGTGCGGTAGCGTTCTCGCTTCCCACGCCCGGGTTCCCGGGTTCGATTCCCGGCGGGGTCAGGGATTTTCTCTGCCTCGTGATGGCTGGGTGTTGTGTGCTGTCTTTAGGTTAGTTAGGTTTAAGTAGTTCTAAGTTCTAGGGGACTTATGACCACAGCAGTTGAGTCCCATAGTGCTCAGAGCCATTTGAACCATTTGAACAATGAACATTTGTGGCATACCGGTACTCCAACCCGGATTTCCCGCTTGCCGTGAGCTGTCGCCTTATCATTTGGCTATCCCTGCACGACGCCGAGCCAAACCCGAACTTCCATATGTTGCCAACCATGCGTCTACAGCCTGTACTCGTACATCCATTACGTACTCTCATATTTTCCGTAAAGGTCAGGAATTTTACATAAAGGTCTCTTTCCAGGTGTCGACGAATAATGACGATATTCTAGTGCCAGTGTTACTCCGAATAACAGAATAACAAAAGCACTGGAATGTCCTGATCACCAGTATGTGGCCTTATGTTTGATGTGCCGACATAAAGGCCAAATTCATGATCAGACACTCTCGGGGGGAAACAGTGGGGTTCGGCGGCATCCGACCCTGTGACAAATGGATTATAGTGAACAATGAGCATTTCGGGGAACATGACTAGTTCTAAGAAAACTGCTATTGAGACACAGTGAAAAGCATGCATACAGAGATTCGTTACATTCAGTAACTTGTGGTCTCTCTAAAGGAAGGGACCTGTAAGTGTAGACCTCAGATTCTAAAACAAGTTCAGGACAGTCCTACACAGAGGAGAGGATCAAACTACCAGACCTGTGATGTGGAAACAAGAAATCAAAAGGAGTGCGCTCGAATATAACGAGGAAAGATCACTGAAAACTATTAGCAGAAGGTATACGAATAATAAATGGAAATTTAGAGTGCAAGGAAATTTAGACTACAAGGAAATAGGATGGTGACACATCACACATGAAGTATAAAAATCTGCTGCACCGAACAAGTTCGTTCACATGGCGCACCACGAGAAATTAACACTCCGCGAAGATATAGCACTGTAAATCATATCGAAACGTGAAGCATTAAATTTAGCGACAACTAAGGTATTAAGCCCACGTTGTCGCTAACTTGACTAAGGACAAAAGGTATCTGCAAGATCGCATGTAATACGCATTTTCAATTAGAATGAAAGCGCGAGGCTCACTAAAAGCATCTGCAATTATTAGCTCTACATGGAAGCGTTGATTTAGTTGCATCTTCCGACATGCTAGCCTGCAACCTAACTTAGACTAGATTATGTTCCATAGGAACAGGGGTAATCACACAAGGGCGACTGCAGCTAGAGTGACAAAAGACCAGCCTCAAGGCGTTCGTTAAAGAAGGAGCCTCCCTTGTTTGCGAAGACTACAGATTTACAGATAGCTGTGTCAGAGGGCATCTATGGAACGGAAATGCTTAGGCTAGTATTGCAACGCTCCGAACCAACGAAAGTTCCCTGACCTACCTCGTTGTATTTGAGAAACACTCGACCACGTACCTATAACGTACAGGTAGATATTCCGGACGTGGTAAAGTACAAGTAAATGAGTTGGTGGTCTCAAGTGAAACAAAACAGAACAGCTCAAACGTCTGCTTTCCCCGAGTATCTGTAAAATCTCAATAGTCAGAGGTGCAAACAAAAACTTACGAATTAAAG
The DNA here is from genome assembly GCF_021461395.2 of Schistocerca americana. Taxonomy (NCBI): domain Eukaryota; kingdom Metazoa; phylum Arthropoda; class Insecta; order Orthoptera; family Acrididae; genus Schistocerca; species Schistocerca americana. The sequence continues at coordinate 141,752,622 of NC_060121.1, forward strand.
TGCGCGTCATTTATGATGGCGGCCGAGTTTAGGTTCGTTCTGCGCATCTGACGTCACAAAACACAGTCAGCCAATGAACATAGAACGTCGTTGCCAGAGCTCGACTGCAGTGCAGAGCACGGACGAATGTCTTCAGTTTTAGAAACGTTCAGTCATAAATAAAGTAATTGAACAAAAGAAATGTCTTGATAGCAGACTTTCTTTTATAGAAAGTTTGTAAAAATCATTCTTTATACCAATTGCTTCATATTCTATTAATTAATTAAACCACACAAGCAATAAGCCTCCTAATTCAGGCGATAGCAAGGAAAGGTGTTTGTGTCATTCTCACTAACCGCTTTTTCGCAATAAAGAACAGCGGTAATTGTTTATTTCATTTTGTACTTCGACGAAACGTAATTCATAATCGCACCAACAGTGTTTGTCGGTATTTTGCGTGATATTTTAAAGTCGTCCGGGAAATATATTTGAATGATGAGTTGTGTTAGCGTAGTGGTTAAAGTGTATGGCTGCTAAGCAAAAGGTTCTGAGGTCAAACTTTGCTTGGTGCTTAATATATTCTTTTTTTAAAAACAATATCGAAGTGTCTTACTTTATGAATTTTATTCGTTTGAATGTAATTTTTAGTGGCAACTAAACTCGACGTACGGAAAGTATATGCTATGGACTTTTACCTCTGCAAACTCTTCGAAATTTCGTGCAGTGGTTTACTACATCTAATGCTGCACAACAACTGCATTGAACATCGACACAAAATTAAGTCATTTATGGGGGGAAGGTATGTCAAGAAGATGTGTAAAAATCAAATTTTTGGGCCAAATAGTTTTTGTGAGATCAAATGATAAAGTGTGTCAAAGCAGTCGGAACACCATGTGTCTGCACAGGCGAGCAGTGCAGTGATGACAAAATCGCGCACATCGCGGAATGCGGGGAGCACGTCTCTGTAGCAGCAAAAGGGTTAATGCGGCCGTGGTGGCTTTGACTTCATAAACTGTGCGCTCCCCCCTAAACGTTAAGTTTAGGAACTATACTATGGCGCTGCTTCTCTTGGCGCGTACAACTGGCAACGCAGCAATCTCCCACGTCTGGGCGGGCATGTGCGAACCGCCAAGACAAAAGAATTGAAGTATAGTAAAATCTTCTCGGACTTCCAGCCGCATCGGGTGGTCAAAATCCTACAAGCTTCCGACCGAGCTCACCTCGGCCATTGTCGAGTGGTAAATGACTGCCGTGTCGCCGTGGACTCGTCGCTCGCTGCTTGCTGTGACGTCACTGCTGTTCTCTTCCTGCACTAATGCACTAATGTTTTAGTCCCACGTCCGTCGTGACTGATTCAAGTACGTGGTGGCCGGGTCCCAGGCTGCGCTGAGCTGCAAACCGCTGCCCTTTTTGATCATGCTTTCAGATTTTTTTATTTCTATAGTTTTTATAACAGTATCCCAAAATGCCTTCGTCCTCATTGTCACACATGTTTCGTTGAATAGTATTGGGTGTCGATTTTCTAAAGTGTGTTCTACCACAGTTGACTTTACAGGATAGATTAGTCATAAGCACTTCTCGTGTTACGTCTGGCGTTGCTCCACAGTGTGTACCGGCTGCTACTACTTCGGCCAAACAGTAATCACCGTGGAACAACTCCGCACAAAATACGAGAGGTGCTTTGTGCCTACGCTATCCTGGAAAGTCAGCTGAAATAGAACACACTGTAGAAAATTGTCAACGAATTCCATTCGAAGAACCAAATTTCGTTATAAGGACGAGGGGATTTTGAGTTAGCGTCGTGAAACAAGCTGTAGAAATAGAAATACCTGAAACATCACCAATAGGGACGACGGTCTGCAGCTCAACGCAGCCTGGGACGTGGCCACTGTGAGGTTGCCGACGGACGCAAGACGAGGATATTACCATAGAGAGGAGGGGAGCACCAGTGACGTCACAGGCAGCATCACGGCTATATAACGGCGAGGCAACGTCGATACGGCAGTCATTTACCACTTGATAATTGTCGAGGAGAGCTCGGTCGGAGCCGGCCGGAGTGGCCGTGCGGTTCTAGGCGCTACAATCTGGAGCCGAGCGACCGCTACGATCGCAGGTTCGAATCCTCCCTCGGGCATGGATGTGTATGATGTCCTTAGGTTAGTTAGGTTTAATTAGTTCTGAGTTCTAGGCGACTGATGACCTCAGAAGTTAAGTCGCATAGTGCTCAGAGCCATTTGAGCCATTTTTGAGCTCGGTCGAAAGCTCGTCGGGATTTTAATATTCCATATCGCCAGGAGACCGTACATTCATACAAAACTTATTAATAATCCACGAAATCTTAAATTTTGGAAGGGGGCGAAAATACGTTCCCCTTTCAACATCCCACTAGTTTTGTAGCTCTACTTGATAAAATCGTGAGTGAGTGGTTTCAGACGGATGTATTGTAACTGAATAAACATGTGAACACTCTTCTTCGCCGAGCTGTGACCATTATCTCGGCTAGAAATGATGTTATACGGTGTCAGAGTGATGTCTTCCGGAGGTGACTTTTTGTATGATACCCTTCATTACTACGCACATTCAGCCGAGCACGAGAGCGCCGTCGCTTTGGGCGAACTTGCCGTAGCGGAATATGCTACAAAGCAAGGAGGTCGTGAAGTAAGACTAGTTTTTTAGCCAAGACAACACATTATGATTCATGTTTGTATAGAGATGACACAAAGTTTTATAACCACTATATCAACTTTAGCAATAAGAATAACGAATAAAATAAAATACGCCAACTTGCACAAAGAGAGATATCCCAACGATCGAACATTTGTAATCGAGAATGATGTGTCAGAGATACGCACTGTAACCAATCTGCTTTACTTCAATTGATAGGGGTATTGTATGGGAACATTTTGCTTCGTAAACTGCAAAAATAAAGAAATGAGTGGCCAAGCAAGACTCACTGCCCTGAATAAACGACAGGGAACACAATGTGGCTGCTGCTGAATTTCAGTTTCAACAAAATCGCTCTTTATTACTAAAGGAAGAACCACTTGAAGAAGCTGTTGACGATAGGGATTCGATCAATGGCCTGCAACGGAAACGTGTTGTTTCCTCGTTACCTCCGAAATATTTCTATGTAATAATTTGCCACAATGGTCATCAATATGCATACAGAAGTTTTACAGTATAAAAAAGAATATATTTCAATAAGCTGAGAGCTGATATTCAACTAGAGATCAGGCATGGTGGCTGGATTGGGAAGTCGTGAACTAAAGTTGAAATATTACACTAAAACTTCATAGAAACTACAGTAGTATAGGAATGCGTATTCAAATACAGAGATATGTAAACAAGCAGAATACGGCGCAGCGGTCGGCAATGCCTATATAGGACAACAAGTATCTGGTGCAGTTGTTCCCTGCTGCTACATTGGCAGGTTATCAAATTTTAAGTAAGTTTGAACATGATGTTATAGTCGGCCCACGAGCGATGGGACACAGGATCTCCGAGGTAGCGATGAAGTGGAGATTTTCCCGTATGACCTTTTCACAAGTGTACCATGAGTATCAGGAATCTAGTAAAACATAAAATCTCTGATACCACTGCGGCCGGAAAAAGATCCCGCGAGAACGGGGCTAACAACGACAACGCGACAGCAGTGCAACCCTTCCTCAAATTGCGGCATATTTCAATGGTGCGCCATCAACAATTGTCAGCATGCGAACCATTCAACGAAACATCATCGATATGGGCTTTCGGAACCGAGGGCCCACTCGTGTGCCCTTGATGACTGCACTACACACACACTGGACTCGCATTCGGGAGGACGACGGTTCCATCCCGCGTCCGGCCATCCTGATTTGGGTTTTCCGTGATTTCCCTAAATCGCTCCAGGCAAATGCCGGGATGGTTCCTTTCAAAGGGCACGGCCGACTTCCTTCCCTAATCCGATGAGACCGATGATCTCGCTGTCTGGTCTCCTTCCCCAGAACAACCCAACCCAACTGCACTACACAAAGCTTGACGTCTCGCCTGGGTCCGTCAACATCGAAAATAGACTGTTGATGACTGGAAACATGTTGCCTGGTCGGACGAGTCTCGTTTTAAATCGTATCGAGCGGATGGACGTGTACGGATATGGAGACAGCCTCATGAATCTATGGATCCTACATGTCGGCAGGGGACTGTTCAAGCTGGTGGAGGCTCTGTAATGGTGTGGGACGTGTGCAGTTGGAGTGATAGTGATACGGGACGCCTGATACGTCTAGATACGACTCTGACAGGTGACACGTACGTGAGCGTCCTGTCTGATCACCTACATCCAGTCATGTCCATTGTGCATACTGACGGACTTGGGCAATTCCAGCAGGACAATGCGACACCCCACACCTCCATAATTGCTACAGAATGGCTCCAGGAGCACTCTTCCGAGTTTAAACACTTCCGCTAACCAGCAGACTCCCCAAACATGAACTTCGTTGAGCAAAACTAGAATGCCTTGGAACGTGCTGTTCAAAGGAGACCTTCACCCCTCGTACTCTTACGGATCTATGGACAGCCCTGCAGGATTCATAGTTTCAATTCTCTCCAGCACTACTTCAGACATCAGTCGGACCCATGCCACGTCGTGTAGCAGCACTTTTGTGTGCTCGCTGGGGCCCAAGACGATATTACGCAGGTGTGCCAGTTTCTCTGGCTCCACAGTGTGTAATTAAACGACGCAAAGTATCATTAATCACACATATGAAAAAAGGGAGACAGTCCCCCATTGTTAATCAAACACAAAAATGACTATAAATTACAAGCTCGTGTGAAGCAAGTTTGTTCCCTGTAATTGCCCCTACAAACTGAGAAATAGTTTATGGCAGTAAGTGCTGCCTGAATACCCATATGCTTTGCACAATCGATAATGATGGGCCAGCAATCTGCTGCATAATAACCATTCACGCAAATAACCGAAAAGGTCTTCGAAACGTTTAGTTTGTACATGCCTGAACGTTGAAAACATCGACAAAGTATAAACACTGAAAGGAAACTGAGCAAACGACCTAAAACGCACTGTGAGAATTTGAATATCTGCGCCAAATGAAGAGTGAAGCGTACACACGTCTGCCTCACCTGAACGCCTGGCGGCAAGTGTCATTTCAAAGCGATTTCCGATCCCTTGCCTCCCACGGCTGTTGAGGGGAAAGGTTCCTCAAAGAAGCTTACTGTGTGATAACCAAATTCGTGAAAACGTCTTTTGCCTACAATCCCAACGAGTTGTGCAGGTAGCTTCTCTGTCTACGAACTAATATTCAGTGATTGCAAACCTACGTAAACGGACACGCTGCACTTCACCCAAAGAACAGAATTTTAAAATACTTAATTTCCAAAGATACACAGCAGCTGTAAATTGGGAATGAAGAACATTTATTCAGTCTATCACGCATTCAGATTTACTTATACGCGGGATGAAAATTATAAGAATAATACTGAAGCCTTTGTCACGCGGGATTAGCCGAGCGGTCTCGGGCGCTGCAGTCATGGACTGTGCGGCTGGTGCTGGCGGAGGTTCGAGTCCACCCTCGGGCATGGGTGTGTGTGTTTGGCTTTAGGAAAATTTAGGTTAGGGACTGATGACCTTAGCAGTTAAGTCCCGTAAGATTTCACACACATTTGAACTGAAACCTTTCCTAAGTCAGTGAAATCACATCGACACACTTCCTCGAGGTCTGCTACATACGTCACTGAGTAGCGAGGGGTAGAAACTACAACAGAGACATGTTAAATAATAAGAAGGAGATCTAATGGAACCCTTTAAGCATTACTCTATCACTTCTTGGGAGAACAAATACATAATTATAAATGAAAATCAAAATATTGGGTAATTCCTGTTTTTAATTACATTACCATTGCATTGTGAAAGATGATATTTACTCTGTGTTCGCTCCTCCACCTCGACGTGCAACCCCTTCTTCAATACTATTCTTTCTCCACGACAGTCACTTAACTTTTGATGATGGCGTTGTAAGCGGGAAGCCGGTTGACAAGTAGATTAATGCTGTAGACCGTACACGGCACCGTGCTTTTCATTTATACTCATTTAGCATCACTTGAGAAAATATGGTGCTCTTATAAAGCTTTTAACATCCCAAAGAATCTGGGACACCTTGACTCTTCTGAGCTGTTGTGGTCTTTCATCTCGGAAGAGTCCCCCAGATGGAGACGAAACGTTAATGAATAGTTTTACACATCTAACACGGCTTCTGAGACCTCAAGTTGCAACTGAAGTAGACACCGGTCTTTTTGCATTATCAAATGCCTTGGACTTACGTACACACTGTGGTACGTCACCGCGTGACCGCTACGGTCGCAGGTTCGAATCCTGCCTCGGGCATGGATGTGTGTGATGTCCTTAGGTTAGTTAGGTTTAAGTAGTTCTAAGTTCTAGGGGACTGATGACCTTAGAAGTTAAGTCCCATAGTGCTCAGAGCCATTTGAACCATTTGTGGTACGTCATCTTTACCGAAAAAAGTGTGGAAAGTAAAAAAAAGTGTATCATTAGGTTACAATAAATAACTCTGAAAGGATTGTCTTCAGAATGTGTACAACACTGAATCAAACACTGTTAATTCGTTTCGAAGCTGCATGCTTGGAAGAATGTTAAGGAAAACTACCGAATATTTAAAAAAGTCCTCTTGATCACAGCATGCATAAAGAGTTGGGATACGTTGTTCGTCTAAGAAAGCGTGAAGACTTGCTCGATTACTGCTTTAAGACGTTGAAGTCCCTCAGATCTCACACAGTTAGGTGTTCCATCATTCATAAACGTACGCTTTGCTGACCATTGAACTGTGTGAAGGAAGGAAAGAAAGACTGGGGTTGAATGTCCCGTCGACAACTAGGTCATTGGAGACGGAAGAGCAGCTCGGACAGGGAAGTAAGGGGGAGGGAAATTGTCCGTGTCCTTCCAAAAGAATCTTCCCGGCATTTGCCTGCAGCGATTTAGGGAAATCTGGGGAAACCTAAAGCTGGATCCAGGGACGCGGATTTAACCCATGGTCCACCAAAATGCGTGGTGCGAAAGCTGAGGTACGTATCATCCAACAAGTCTAGCACGAACGCCTCTTCCTTCGCCGAGTGTCGAAGATTATTTCTCTGCTCTCAATATGAAATGCAGGTCTAATAATGGCCCTGAGCACTATGGGACTTAACAGCTTAGGTCATCAGTCCCCTAGAACTTAGAACTACTTACATCCAACTAACCTAAGGATACCACACACATCCATGCCCGAGGCAGGATTCGAACCTGCGACCGTAGCGGTCGCGCGGTTCCAGACTGAAGCGCCTAGAACCGCTCGGCCACTCCGGCCGGCGAAATGCAGGTCTCGCACTTGTATTAGAAGTACCTTTTTCCTTTATACGAGAAATGATATCAGATTGGTTGTATTATCTTTCTTAATAGCCATCAGTTACACCAGTAAGATGGTATGAAATTTTCAAGGGAAGAAGTAGACATAATAAAATTGTGAAACCGTCCTGTCGGTCTGTTGGTCTGTTTAAACATGCTAATTTCCAAACCCACAAGACGAATTTTCATGGGATTTTCACAGGGAAATTGAGCGTAAAATACGGGATCGTATAGGCCTTCTTTCATGCAAACCGTGTCACGGGGAAAAAAATTAGTGATTTAAAATTTTATTTAAAACTGTCGTGTTTGTTTGAACACACTAATGTCTAAAACTACTAGATGAATCTTCATGGGGTTTTCACAGACAACTTGGGCGTAGCTTGGGGCAACGTCAGACTTAATTTTGAAAATTGTACCACATACAAAATCATAATTTTAAGTTTTATCTAAAATCGCCTGTTTTGCTCAGTCGTTCCGATGTTTAATCATCGAGGTGTAGTACACCAAAGCTTTTTAACTCAATGACAGGGTTAAGCGCCGCAGTCTTATCTTCACGAATACAAACTAACAGCGAATTTGCTTGACTGGGATATATGCATTTACTGACATCACTTTCTTTATGAAAAACTTGATGACATTGTTTTGCTCTTTTCCATAGGTTTTATTTGTATTGTTTTCTAGGAAAGAGGAATTTATTAAGTTTTCTTTGTGATACGGTAAATGAATGAAGCCTATGCCATCTCAAAAATCCAATAAAAATTATGAGGCGGGACTTGATGTGGTTAGAGATCTTCAGGCTTTAGCTCACTCTTTCTAAACTCCTTCTGAAAGGGAAGCGTGGCGTAACTCTTCAGAACCCATCACTCACAGGCACTTAAGGCTACTTCAATCCATCGTAACGTCATAGAATTTCGATGGGAAGTGGCACAGGCGAGTGAGTTTTTATACGTCAAATCCTGCTTTTTACTAACAATTTTTTATTTCATTTTAAATATGTACAAGTCACAGTGAGCTTACGTTGCGCCATGATCAAAAACGAAGTACAAGGTAGAGCCTGTGTGTTTTGAGCTTGGACCTTAGCGTCAGTCGCTTTTTGCGCGCGTCAGCTCCTCGTCGCTGTCTCCCATGTTACTGAAGCAAACAAACTCTTCGTTTATGTTTCGAGTCAATTTCACACATCGTATGCAAAGAAGGTTTAAGTCAAGAATTAATTCCTTGCGCACGACGTCTCGGACAAAGCTGTAACTAAATACCTGGGTAATAGCAGGCTTCCTAAGTAGTAATGATTATTTTGGAGAGAAGATAGTAAATACGTGAGGTGGTGCAAATAAAATTCTCGGTCAGTGAATGGACTTAAGAAAAATTTAGAACGTTACAATGTCTGATTGAATTCTGAATGCAGTCTTCACGATAATCGAAATGACTGGAGGCTCTCGACGTATGACGATACGTCCGTAACTGCAGTACGGGTCAGTGTTAGGTCAATGGAGTTTCAACCGAAAGCGTCAGGCTTCAAACAGCAGTCGGTTTGCCAGACCTGAGTTTTCTAAGAACTTAGATCTGCTGAAGGAAAGATCCATGAAACTGCCATGGCTTATTTCCTAACCGTACTCATCTGCGGTTGTTATTATTTTCTAACGAGTTTGATATCGATAGAGACTATAAAGCTTCACCTTGACTTTAATTTTTTGTGAATTGTTTGAAATTTTGTCAGCTACAGTGTGTGCGTGACTAACTTCGATCTAACTTTAGCTGGAGTTGTGTTTAATACCTTGACATTTCGTAATCTGCTCATTCTGTTGCGGGAGTGCTTGTGTTAAATTTAAATGTAAGTTTGCAGTCGTCTCCCTCGTTGTTTGTACGTGACCTCCCACAGATACGGATGCATGTCTAGCTGTGAATAAAAAAATTGTAGTGAACACTGCAGACATTACTTCGGGTAAACAGTGCATAATGTTTCACGAGGTAGCATACATGTTTATCGTGGATTTGTTGCTATGTATGTGCTTGCATAAAATGTGAATAACAGCGGTGACTCTCGAAAAAAAAAAACAGAGTTGAGTGTGTGTATTTTTATCCAAATGATTTTCATCACAGTTGCGGTATCATTTATTTCGTCTGTTGATATAACAGAACATATTTTGTAAATTAAGAATATGTGCCCACATCTTCTAGGGATTACATTATTTTTCTATTGTATCTCATTTCAGACTTTCTTCTGTGAGTGTCTGTCGATTTCAGAAAGAGACGTATAATAAACGCAGAGTGTGTTGTAATACTATGGTGTACTCAAAAACGTGGCTGTCGCAAAAAAACAGGCCTATATTTAAAAAATATTGGGGTATTTTTATCTTGAATCTTAATTACCGTTGAAGCAGACCTGCTCTGATCCCTGCGAGGCGTATTATTAGCAGTTTCGTTTTCTCTTAAGGCAGTTTTGTTTTTCGGCTGTCTGTGGACCTTTTCTAGGTCATTGACAGTAATAGTTCAGCGTAATGTGGAACTTGTTTGTTTTGTTGTGTGGATTAGTGGAAAGAAGACAACTGAGGCGTTGAGGTGAGGTATTGCATAAGGGTATTGAAAACTAAGTGGAATTGCAAGGTAAAAATTCAATATGAACTCCGCGTAATCGGTTAGAAAAGGAATATTTAGAAAAAATTAACTAGAGAAGGGGCAGCACGTGACAGCTTTAGTGCTACTAGAGGGCATTGCGGAGGGCAACAAATGTGATGGAACGAAAAGACTAGACCATACACAACAAGCAATTGAGGATTGATGGTGTAAGTTTTATTTTAAAATGAAGTGATTAGCGCAAGAGAAGGAAAGAAAGTAGTACTCTCCTATATTTCCCTGATACTCGCTCACGCTTCTTGGAGCAACTCGTTAGAAAACACGATTTGAAGTCTCGTGGTTTGTTCCTTCTGCGCGATGTTGCGATATTTGGTTGAAGATCGTCAGCCGCGAAATTTGGTCGTTTTCGGAGAGACTTTTGGCAGTTTTGTTTTTGTTCTTAAGTGCGCAGTGGGCTGTGTTACATTGAACCGGGTGTAGGAAGAGAGTGTGCGTGGAAAAGAGTAAAAAATGTGCGTGCTTTAGTGCTTCCTGCTAACTGACTTGTTTTATGCCCAGCAAAATTGTATTTTGAATGTGATAGTTTTCTCGTCTTGTTAAAAACTTGATCAGTGACTACTAATCCCAGTTACATGCACTTTATATATGGTATAAAGCTTAGTTCAGTCGATGCACCATGTTCGGTGTTACAGTTTTCCCAGACTATAGAAGATTCCAACAGATATAATAGCATTCTGAATAATTTTACTGTAATTAGAAGATAACGTACTCAAAAGTAATAAAGGGAAAAAAATTTGAACTGTAGCTTTCTTGTTATTAAGATGAATCTCATTTAACATTTACATCATATTTCGTAGCAGCTGAAACGAGATAGCTCAAAAGATGCATTACCTTGATGAAGTCCTTATGGAGCACAGGATCAAGATACCATCTAGGCTCACGAACAGGAGGTACTGTTTATCAGGTCAGAGGTTTCACGCTTTGTGCTCAAATTTGCACTATGGAGTAACAAAGGATATCGAACCTAAGCTACAAAACACACACAAAACTTAGCGTTCTTTTCTGTACATCGCGGGACGATTAGACGGGGAATTGTCGGCTTTCATGTGCATCACATTTGTAACCATAGTTCAACCCTTTGGAACGACAAGGTTTCAACTAACACTTAATTCGTTTAGTGTAAACTCATGCCAAAGTTTCATTGACGCATTGTTCAACTGTCTCTCCACATATAGCAGTGATATTTAGATATGGGACTACTCAATGATTGTCAGATGAACTATAAAGAACGTTTACAAAAGGGTTATAATAAAAGTGCAGCATAGACTTGTCCACATTCCCGCTGTCTCCTCATTGTAAAACTGCTGCTCCAGACAACCACTGAAAACCACAAGAAATCAGTATATGATCATGATATTCAAACATCTCGTGCATTTTCAGGTGTAACTTACCTCTATGCTAGTTTATTCTGTCAATTTATAGGAGCAAATTTCCTATTCCATTTTTTCTTCCAAATGTGTAAAAATATACATGGTAGAAATTTTTCCTATTTAGATGCTAACGTTTGTTAGGCTCATTAGATTCAATCTATGAAAACCAAGAACCATACGAATCTGTAACTTCATTAGATAATTACTTACAAGAAAAATAATTCAGCAATAAAAGAAAAGATCCATCTGTCACATAGAACCCTGTCACCCCAACGAATCAAACGAAGTGATGTCAGTTGGAACTTCGGAGTTCTTCTAACTCTGCTATTTCTCCACAGATTTCAGTAGGAATAGGTCTGATGTTAACTTGCTACACGAACAACAATTTCTTCGACTTTCTCAGTCGGAACCTTTCCATTCCAAAGAGTCGAGTCACAGACTTTTGTTACCATAGATAAAATGTATTGCAATGCAGCGACTACTATAAGAGCCGACAAGAGTGGCCATGCGGTTCTAGACGCTACAGTCTGGAACCGAGCGATCGCTACGGTCGCAGGTTCGAGTCCTGCCTCGGGCATGGATGTGTGTGTGATGTCCTTAGGTTAGTTAGGTTTAAGTAGTTCTAAGTTCTAGGGGACTGATGACCTCAAAAGTTAAGTCCCATAGTGCTCAGAGCCATTTGAACCATTTGACTACTATAAGAATTTAATTTTGGCAATCTGAAATATATTCTACCACTGGAACATTTTTTGTTGTAGGATAAATTTTGGAAAAATAAAGGAGCATACTTTTATATATTTGGGGGAGGAGTTTGATGATTTGGAATGGAATAAAATGTTTTACGATTCCTAAGGAGTGTAGTATTACCTATCGGGTTAAAGGGATAATCAGTTCTCTTTGTGTAAAACAGACTGTAGTAATCCTCGCTGACTAGAATGGTACAAGAGGCCAAAATCAGGAAACGTGTATGCTTGGTGCAACAGAAGAGCGATGAATATTAAATTCACTGATAATGTCTGTTTTTCCTTTTTTATGACTGGTTTGATGCAGACCACCACCAACTGTTCTCCTTTGCCAAAGTTACCAACCTCTTCATCTCAAAGTACCACTTGCGGCCTACATCGTCAATTATTTGCTAGAAGTATTCCAGTTTCTGTCTTCATCTAAAGGTTTTACACTCTAGAGCTCCCTCTATCACCACAGCAGTTTTCCCTGCTGTCTTAACAGGTGTCCTACCATCTTGTTCCATTTTTCTTGTCTGATTTTCTCCGTAGATTCTTTTCCTCTCACATTCGATGCACAAACTCTTCATTCTTTATCTTATCAGTCCACTTAATTGTCATCATTCTTCTGTGGCACCAAATCTCAAAGGCTTCGATTCTCTTCTGTTCTTCTGTCTTTGGCAAGACCGTCGGCAGAACGAGGGTGACTTTTTACTGCAGGAAATCTTGGGACGCCATTACTGGTGATTTTTGTACTAACTGTAAGCAGTGGTGGGGTTCGAATACAGGACCGAAGGAGTTTTCGTTACTAGTGAAAGACATTACCCCTAGATCACGGGTTACACATGATAACGTTAGCAATAAGAAATATCTTCGCAAAATTCCTTCACAGAAAATTCCCTAGCAGATAAAGTAAGTTTCTCGAGCGAGTAGGGTCGGCTTGTCAGGTGGGTAGTAATTCTGTCTGGATTTCAGTATAGAGAGTGAGTTTGGGTATTTTAAAGGCGAAGCGAGAGAAATGAGACAAAGATAAGCATTCGCCATGAATTTCTGATATACATGGGTATTGGGATATTCCCTCCGTCGAGGGCTGAGAATATTTTGGTTAGTCTTGAGCATAGTGTGGCAAGGAATATTCATACGGTTTTTCAAGAGACCTCACGAAACTTTCTCGTCATTAGTTTTGAAAATTCAGTAACTTACTGCTTTCTCATCTGGTAATACCAAGTTCTGCTGTCAAACTGACTGAATTAATGTTAAATGGCCACAAGTAAATCAGTTTATCTGTACGATCTTACACATACCATGCGGCCTATACTCAGTGTATACCAAGAATGGTAGCACGAATAGGTGAAAGGTTTATTTGGCACACTAGAGAGCGTTATGGAGATACTGAGAAACCTGAACTTGGAGATCAACCCCATCTATACTGCTCTAGGAATATACTACAACCCCATAAGTATGGCTCCAGCACAGACCATGAAGACAAGATGAAACTAACTACAGGGTGCTCAAAGATCCAATCAGTCATTCTTCCCGGGCTCTGTATGTAACCTTGCACAGGATACATGTAAACATAAATCGATCCACGGAGTATTCAGTCATGATATCCTTCCTTCTACCTACAGTTCTCATCGGTTCCACGGAGAACCAGCAGCTAGTTATTTATGTCATGTCTTTTTTCTTACATTCGTCTGTCACACCAAATCTTAGACGCTTTGATTCTCTCCTTACACAGCTTTCCGGTTCTGCCATATACTCAACGATTTCCACAAATCATGGGTACATTACAAGTGATCACGTTCGCCAATTTATTTCTGCGGTGGATGTTCGTGCAACACGCAGTATCACTTCCTTCGACAGCCAGTCATTAACTAACGGTGTAGAAACTATATACAGCACAATCCTCACGTCTCCCAATAAGACTGCAGACAATAGTAAGTGTACTATCACTCTGCTCCCTTTGTGAACGAACTGCACACTGAGAAACCATCTGCAGAAACCATACGTTTTGTGTGTCTAGGTAGGCAAATCGGATGCGAGTATTATGCAAACAGTGAAATACTCAGTGCTCTGCGTACTGTGACATGAAGAAGTGTATGTATTGGTATCTTAAAACTTTTTAAGTTCTGCGGTAGAAATCGTTGTGCGGAACGCCTCGCTCAAGTCTCTCCAACAGCTGAGCTGAACGGCAGTATTTTAATGATTAAATTACTCTTTGAGAACCTTCTGAAAATTGATTATACCTTTTTGCGATATTGGTCTAGCGCAGAATCATAAGTTTTTCTAATAGTTGCTTGTAGACTGTGTAGAACAAAGTGGAGCACATTTCGTTGAGGCAGTGTTTGCTGACCTGGAAGCAATGATGCATAAACCGTCACAGCCGTTCACCAAAAGAACAACATGTCAGAAATGGAATATCTGTTAAACACTATTATTAACAGAAACGTAAACGTTCTCGTACAGGGATTCGTTATTGAGAAAATAAATACTGAGCTGGAGGTGTCAGGATCTTGTTGCGATTAGGTAGCGAAATTCCTTTTGCAGCGTTCAAGTCACCGATTTTTGTTTTAAATAAAGCTCTGGCCTTCAGTGCCACTTCAGTACGCCTGGCTGCCACTACTGCCGGCTCCAGGTGCTTTAATTAATCACGAACTATGACTTTGTCGAGTGGTATAGTGTTTTCTACTGCTGCAAATTTCCACTAAAGTAAAAAAAAAAGACACGTAATTATTCGAGTAACACAGTGGTGTAAGGCACAACTAACGACGCGGCAAAGTTACTGTTTGTGGTGGAAGCGGACTCATTTGAAACAACACAGCTGCCGCCGTCTCTTAAACCGCAATGCACGTTATCAGTTTTCTTTTTCGCCGACTCATTTTTCTTATCGCGCTCTCTCTCTCACACACACTTTTCTCATGTCAGCTGCAAGCTCATTAGAAACAGTTTAGCTTAACGCTAGCTAATGAAGGGATGGAATCTTGCCACCTGCTGGAACAAGTGTCGTTTAAATGCGATGTGTTTTATGTACACTGTAAAAATAACTCGAGCTTTTGTGGCCTTTTATTCTCTCAGAAGCACTAACTTGGTATGTGGAATGAAAAATTTAATCACTTTACCTTAACTACATAATTCTTATGTCGTCGCTAATGAGTTTTACACGGAATAGAGACTAGGAAAAAGAAGGTCGACTCAAGAGACACTGGAGGAGCTGTTTGATACTGACAATAATTGATGTGAAGCCATCATACAACTGTTATTCCACCAATATCGAGGACATTCATCCCAGTTGTCTAATCTGTGATGATTGCCACGTGTTTTGGGACAAATAGTTCAAATGGCTCTGAGCACTATGGGACTTAACTTCTAAGGTCATCAGTCCCCTAGAGCTTAGAACTACTTAAACCTAACTAACCTAAGGACATCACACACATCCATGCCCGAGGCAGGATTCGAACCTGCGACCGTAGCGGTCGCGCGGTTCCAGACTGTAGCGCCTAGAACGTCTCGGCCACTCCGGCCGGTTCTTTCGGGACAACAGTATCCAATTTTCAAGTGCTAACAAGAAGGAAACCAGATAAACCAATCCTCCTTATACCGACAACATATAATGATTACAGACGTCCTGAGTTATAATCTACATAAGGCCTCGCCACAACTTAAAAACAAGCTGCACGCGTGCGTTGTCAAATCAAACAATAATACGCAAACATCACAAGCCGGTGCATCTACCGTTACCGAGATATGCCTGCAAAGTGGAAGCCGCTGCCATCACCTACCAGCGATGATATTTACTTAAAGCGTAATGCTCACAAGCGTACTGATGAGAGTTCCGAAATCGATTGCGCATTAAAGAAAACCGTCCTTGCAACCTAAGACGATTTTATTTAGAGTTCCAAATCATTACACTCCTGTGTTGCCACCATCCGTTACTACAAATAATCAAAATATGATGCATGTTTATTTATTGGCCTCAGTCAGTTAAACTCTAAAGGATATTTTCAGACAATGAAAATAAAGTAGAGCAACGGCTGAAGAATAGGTACAAACTACAGTACGATAGTGTGGTTCGGCCAGCAGATCCGATCCAAAGTTAGTTCTAGGAATCTGAAGCCTTTCACTGATTGTTTCCTCTTGCAATGTTTGTTGATCTGAAAAGAAAAAAAAAACAAGCTGAACCGTGGCTCAGAATCCAAGCGAAGCTGTAGGTCCGCTTATAACTGACTGGATAACTCAGTGCAAAGATCACAATGAGGCTACAGCATACCACCAGTAATAGGACTATGTGTAGTAAGTCTCTGTAGAAGAGATCTGGAGGCATAGGAATGCTTCATATAGATCACATATTGATAAGACAGAGATGTCGACCCACTCTGACCACTATCTATTGTGTATTAACTGCAGATTAAGACTGAAGAAATTCCAGACAGCAAAGGACTTGGAAGACAATTTGTATGGAATCACTAGTGCCTCGAAAAGAGGCTACAAGATGAACATCAGAAAAGTGAAACAAGGGTGAGGGAATACAGTCAAAAGCGGCGGTTGTGGCCGAGCGGTTTTAGGCCCTTCAGTCCGGAACCACGCTGCTGCTACGTTCGCAGGTTCGAATCCTGCCTCGGACATGTCGTTAGTTGGGTTTAAGTAGTTCTAAGTCTAGGGGACTGCTGACCTCAGATGTTAAGTCCCATAGTGCTCAGAGCCATTTGAGCCAGCCAGTGTAGTCAAAATAAATCAGGTGACTTGGTGTGAGCTGCATTAGGAAATGAGACGTTAAAAGTAGATGATGAATGTTGTTACTTGGACAGCAGAACATATGATTATGGCTGAAGTAGGGAGGATATAAAACGCAGACTGGCTACAGAACGAAAATCATTTATGAAAGAGATAAGTTCGTTAACATCTAACATAAATGAATTAGAAAGCCTTTGCTGAATGTATTTGTGTGGAGTGTACACTTGAACTGAAGTGAGACGTGCGTGATAAGCAGTTCAGACAAAATAGAAGCAGCATGCCTGATCGGGTAACTAATGAGGAGAGACTAATTCGAACTGGGAAAAGAATTCGTGGCACAACTTCAATAAGCGTAGGGATCAGTTGATAGGACATACCAGGCAGACAGGAACCATGGTTACCTCGGGATGACACTTTGAAAGTGGGCGTACAGTCTTCCTTTGTCCCTCTGTGCAGTTAGCCACTAGGTACATCGTTTCTCTTGAGCGCGTTTCTGGACTAAAGGAGTGAAATCAGTGTTAGTTAGAACAATGCCTTGGAGAGGCCTTTCTTCGGATCCACCGTTTTATTGTGACGGGTCCCAGAACGAGCATCAAACCACACTAAATTAACTAATGTCTATGTGATTTTCCCTTGCAATCCATATTTCATTCAAAGCATGTATTACATTTCTATTTGTTTGGTACTACTTGTTGAGATGTTTGACTTTTTGAGAAATTCTTGCACTTCAACGCCGTTTGCGTTTAATGAGATGTAAGGCAAGATCCATAACTGTAAATACGAATGCCACTTGCAGCTAACGTTTTTACGTAAACTGAGATTCATGAAAGCGTGAATTACGTAGAAGTCTCTCTGACTTCCAGAATACAGAAGAAACGGAATGTGTAAAGTAATGCAACACAAAATCAAACGTAGGACCAAGTAGACTGTTACTCAACTTGGCAAAATTAAGTTAATCATTTTCCAAATGCATACAGAAAAAAAAGCGTCTAATATTCTTCTCCCTATTGCTTGAACTCAGACTTTTTCGTCCTGTTTCCTTTATGCAGTGGTACATATTGATTCTCTGCGCTTTACAGAGGCACAGATATTTCGAGACCTGGACGGACATTCTGCATTATTCCTGGAATAAACAACACTTTTGACCTATGTACTTTATTACTCTTTTGTTTTCATGAAATTTGCATCTCATTTATGTTAAAATTGTGACATCAATTATAATTTAATTTCATATGTAATTTACTGTTTGCCGTTCGGTTTTATCAGTTCATTTTTCAGCACACGTTCTAGAGCCATTGTTTTCCAAAGATATACAAGGAATATTTCGACGGCGACTGGGATACGGAAACTAGCCCAAAAGGGGTATGATAACAAAAACAAAACAACAGTGGGGACACTTGTCAGTAGCGGGGAAAAAATTAAACGTGAAGTCAGGTTTGCACAAGTTTTATCGTAGAATTGACAAAAGTGGCAGCACCGAGACGTTTTCGCACTGTCATACGAACCACTACCTCTCTATGAGCCTTTTGCCATCTACAGATTCAGTTGTTAAAGCGAAAATCTATGGCAGACCTTAACTTCAGACCTTCCTTTAGCTGCTTCTGTGACTTTCATTCTGTGTGAAATTTGACTACGTTTTATAACAATGACAGTACATCTAAATCTAGATGTCTACTCTGCAATTCACACTTAAGTGCCTGGCAGAGGGTTTATCTATTTGCTTCCAAACTATTTCTCTACTTTAACAATCTCAAATAGGACACGGAAAAAACGAACACTTAAAGCTCTTCGTGCGCGTTCTAGTTTCTCTTAATATATTGCGGGTGTCATTCCTCACTATGAAGCTTAGCGTCAAAACAAAAATATTTTCATATTTGGAGGAGATAATTGGTGACTGAAATTTGGTGAAAAGTTTTCACCGCAACGAATAATTCTCCACCTCAACTCGCGTATTATATCTGTGACATTATCTCACCTATTTCACGATAATATAAAAAATGCTGCCCTTCATTGCACTTTTTTGACGGCTTCCCTAAATTCTCCCTGGTACGGGTACAATACCTCGCATCAGTATTCCAGAAGAGGACGAACAAGATTAGTGTAGGCGGTCTGTTTAACAGGTCTTTTTCATCTTCGAAGTGTTCTGGGAATAAAATACAGTCTTTGATCCGGCTTTCTCGTAACGTTTTTTACATGATTGTTCCAATTTACGTTTTTCGTGACTCTGATACCATATTCTTTCAAAAGACGTAACGTTCACCAGTGAAAAAAATATGGTTCAATGGTTCAAATGGCTCTGAGTACTATGGGACTTAACATCTGTGGTCATCAGTCCCCTAGAACTTAGAACTACTTAAACCTAACTAACCTAAGGACATCACACACGTCCATGCCTGAGGCAGGATTCGAACCTGCAACCGTAGCGGTCACGTGGTTCCAGACTGAAGCACCTAAAACTGCATGGCCACACCGGCCGGCCAAACAAAAATATGGCAAAGGCCCAATAATGGAGCTGCTCCATAACACAGCTCAATCGGTAACTTTGGGAGAATACAACTGTTTTGATTCACACCAATGGGAATTTTCGGAACCCGAAAATTGCCAGTTTTGCTTATACACGATTTCATTCAGGCGTAAGAGTGTTTAACCTATGACCCAGATGTAGCCAACATCAAAATCATCAATCACTGCGAGAATCCGGTTTGCAAAGATAGGCCTCTGTTGCACAGTTCTTTGAGGTAATGCCTGGTGGCTTAGGACTTTGAATGACGAGACGTGTAATCTCTATCTCATGTTTTCTGTGGGTTAAAATGCTTCAAACCATTCTCTGCTACAGTTATTCGGACGAATTCCTGTGGTTTTGCTGAGTAATTCTAGAAACTGTGTCGACATTATCTGGAGTAACTACATGTTGTCTGGGGCCGACATTCGCTGCTAGATCGTCAGCCACGATGCCTGTCCACTGGAACTTGGGGAAGAGCCTGCGAATGGTTTTCGTACTGCGTCCTTTTAGAAAATTACATCCTGTTTGAAAACTGCGCTTTTTTGCCGTAAGACTGTGTTCCAACCTGTGATATTTGAGTACCAGAAAAACGCGTTGTTCAGTGGAATACGTGATTTCAAAGTCTTCTTTCGGTGCGCCAATCTCAGCTCACGTTTCAATGGCGAAAGTAGCCACTGTGAGCTGCGGCGCATTATTTATAGCCACTACGTATTCCGATTGCAGCACCAACGGTCGGAAGCTTTTCGAACTATTTACAAACATCTGTATAAAATTCCTGCAGTTTTTACAACAAACATACTATTTGTTGCACTCGTCTATCGGTCATAGATTTCGAGGGATTTAGTTTCAAAACCAGGGACTCCTTCGCCGGACACACTGTAGCTGCCCAACATTTCAACTACATAAAATAAAACAGGTAGCGCCTGGTATGCTGCCCCCGCTACTAGCTCAGTGTTTCTGGAATACAGAAGACCTTGATCCGGTCAGGCAGTTTTAATCTCGTAATTCCTGTATCTCCTTAATACTTTACACAGGGCAAACAAATCTCTTGCAGTGTCTGCTATTGCAGTTGGGCGAGCGCCTGCGTGACGTTTTCGAGCATTCTAAACGAACCTGTGACGAAACACACTGCTCTTCTTTGGATCTTCTCCATCTCCTCTATCAATCTTTGCTGGTATGGATCCTAGGCTGACGAAAAATTTTCGAGTATTGGTCAAAAGAGGCTTCAGCAAGCTATTTCCGTGGATGGACTACACTTCCTGAGCATTCTTCCAATGAATCTCAGTCTGGCATCTCCCTTATGTGCTCCTTCCACCTTCAGCCGTCTACATTTCAAGTCGTTATTCTACGATGGTGAGTCGAATGAAAACCTTAAATATTTTTTTAAATATTATTTATTGTGCAGAAGTGGTACAAAGCTGCATCACTTTTCAACATAATCTCCCCCACGCTCAGTGCAAGTCTACCAGCGCTTACAAAGTGCATAAATTTCTTTAGAAAAAAATTCTTTTAGTAATCCGCCCAACCACTCATGCACCGCGTGGCGTACCTCTTCATCAGAACGGAACTTCTTTCCTCCCATTGCGTCTTTGAGTGGTCCAAACATATGGAAACCACTTGGGTCAAGGTCTGGTGAGTATGGTGGATGAGGAAGACACTCAAAATGCAGGTCTGTGATTGTTGCAACTGTTGTACGGACAGTGTGGGGCCTTGCATTGTCATGTTGCAAAAGGACACCAACTGACAGCAATCCACGTCGCTTTGATTTGATTACAGACCGCAGAAAACTTTTTAGGATATCTGTGTATGATTCAGTGGTAACAGTGGTCCCTCTAGGCACGTAATGCTAAAAAATGACGCCTTTTCGTCCAAAACGAGAGTGAGCATAATCATTCCTGCTGATGGTTCTGTTCGAAACATCTTTGGTTTTGGTGATGAGGAATGACGCCATTCCTTTCTCGCACTCTTTGTTTCCGGTTGGTAGAAATGAACCCACGTTTCGTCCCCAGTAACGATTCTTGCAAGGAAGCCATCACCTTCTGGTTCAAAGCTCCGAAGAAATTCTTCACAAGCATCAACACGTTGTTCTCTCATTTCAGGAGTCAGCTGCCGTAGCACCCATCCTGCAGACACTTTGTGAAACTGGAGCACATCATGCACAATGTGATGTGGTGACCTATGACTAATCTGTAAACATGCTGCAATGTCATTCAGTGTCACCCGGCTGTTTTCCTGCACTATGGCTTCAACTGCTGCAATGTTCTGTGGAGTCACAACTCGTTGTGCCTGACCTGGACGAGGAGCGTCTGCCACTGAGGTCACAACATTTGCAAACTTCCTACTCCATTCGTAGACTTGCTGCTGTGACAAACATGCACCACCGTACTGAACTTTCATTCGTCAGTGAATTTCAATAGGTTTCACAACTTCACTACCCAAAAACCGAATAACAGAACGCTGTTCTTCCCTGGTGCAGGTCGGAAGTGGGGCGGCCAACTTTATATTGATACTGAGACGGTATGAGTGCATCTGCACTATGCTGCCACCTACAAGCCATTCTGCACGCTGTTTGTAGCACGCTTACCAACTTACAGGATAACGGCGAGAAATTTCGATTTGTTATTCCAAATTTAAGGTTTTCATTTGACTCACCCTCGTGTTGGAGCAACCATTTTCAGCGCTACATTGCGTCATCTTTAGGGCACTGTGAAAATACTAAAATGATAAGTGTCAAATACATTATAAAAGGGTCTGTGTAAGTATTTCTCATAGTGTCAATATGTAATAACATACAACGATACCAAACTGTACAAAAAAAAAAGCGGTTCAAATGGCTCTGAGCACTATGGGACTTAACTTCTGAGGTCATCAGTTCCCTAGAACTAAGAACTACTTAAACCTAACCTAAAGACATCACACACATCCATGCCCGAGGCAGGATTTGAACCTGCGATTGTAGCGGTCGCGCGGTTCCAGACTGAAGCGCCTAGAACCGCTCGGCCACTCTGGCCGGTCAAAACTGTACCGGCAGTAACATCAGATTTGCAGATAAATTAAGGAAAAAATGACAAAACTGTGTGTCCCTCTTTTCAGAGATGGTTGCAGGACCTTGGATCTTTAGTGCAGAATATCAAATCAAACACCTTTCGGTCGTCTAAACTTCCAAATTGTTATTTTACTGGGCTACCACTTTTGGCGCTATATGACTCAAACTTGAGGCCCCCTGACCGACGTTCGAACCATTCAATCGACAAGATGTGATCGATCGGATTTAGATCTGGTGAGTAGGGAGGCCAGCACAACTGGAACTAGCTACTGTGTTCTTCGGACTACTCCATCACACTCCTGGCCATGTGGCATGGTGGATTATCTTGTTGAAAAATGCCACTGCCGTCGGGAAACATGATTATCACGAAGGGTGTACGTTGTCTGCAACTGTTGTTGGCCATCATGGTGGTTTGCACGAGGTCCTGCCCCATGGACACCCACGCAAATGTTCAAAGAACCTAGTGGAGCCACCGCCAGCTTGTCTCCGTCCCGCAGTAGGGTGACGAGAAGCAGTTCCCCTGGAAGACGACGGATTCGCGCCCTCGCATAGGCGTGATGAAGAAGCTATCAGGATTCATCAGACTACGCAACACGCTGCCACTGCGCCAACGTCCAGTGCCGATGGCCACTTTCCCACTTTCCCACTTCAGTCGTAGTTACCGGAGTCGTGGTGTTAACATTGGTACATGCATGGGTCGTCGGCTGCGGTGGACGATCGGTATCGGTGTTTGTTACACTATGTGTTCAGGCACACTTGTACTCTGGCCAGCATTAAATTCTGATGTTAGTTGCGCCACAATTCGCCGCCTATCCTGTTTTACCTGACTGCTCAGCCTACAACATCCAACACGGTTTCACATTCGTTTCGACACGTGTTAAAGACACAACAGCAAGTCGTGCAGTTTCCGAAATGCTTGTACCGACCTTCCGGGCCATCCCAATCTGCCCTCGATCAAACGCAGGTAGATCGCGCGCCCTCTCCGTTCTACACACAGACAGCAAGCTCACCGAAACTACATGCTCCGTGCGTGTGTCTGACTAGTAATCATTCCTCGCCAGGTGACGCTGCTATCTTCTGGGCGCGTTTATGTCAATACTAGGTCGGTGGCCATAAGGTTCTGGCTGATCAGTGATGACTGGGTCCACAAACTTTTGGATGACTTGCTAATCATTTCATCTTTTTGCCTACTTTTAATCTAATTTGTGGATTTCGTTTTCGTTTATCACATGTTTCTGTCACTTTTCTCTTTTTTGCGCACTCATTTCACGAACCACATGATATCGACTACATATGTTATGACGTTCACGCCCTGTACCTCATACTATAGCCGCTTTTGTGACCCATTTACCACACCTGCTATACGAGATTTAAACTTAAATGCTTATATCATTACTTCATCAGATTTCTAACGTGTATGGTATGTGGAACAGCAGACAAATTGACACCACCACATGCAACTGCTTTAACATGGCCTGTCACAGATCTACGTTATTAACTGGCCCACAACATCCCTCGTAAGTAGCCTTGAAATTTTCAGGTTCAACGTTTATCAATTTCATATTTATATTTGATGAATGATTGCTTTCAGCATGCTTGAAAATGACCAAGTGTCGAAACCGCAGTCACAGTAACTAATTTTTAAGAGCCTAAAGTGGAATGACTTCATTTAAAAAAAATAAACCCTAACGTGTGTTGACTATTCACACAGATTGAGCCATTTAATAAGAAACACCCCTTTACTTCGCGAATAATTCAAGTAATCGAAACGAGATTTTCGACAGATGATAGTACACACAGGGGCACATAATTTACTACGGATTAAACACTCCGTATTCTTGTATCAACCCAGAGAATTCTAGCGGAACGATATAACATTTTGTGATGCATTCCTTTCTAAGTTCAAAATTACATTGGAAACCAGTTTTCCCGTTAGTTAGGCCAGACTGTCACTTATTTACGTTCTTTTGTATGCACAGTTTAGATTTTCCCTTTGTTCTATTTTTTTTTCCTTCATATACTTGGTCTCTCTTAAGAGAGAAAACTCGGAGGGGAACATGTAAACTTCGCTATACGTCACGAAAACAAAATAAAACATAAAATACAGAAAAGTAAGACACTAAATCCATTACTACAACGTGAGTGAGTGCGTCGAACGTTTCAGCAAGCAACTGTTTCAACCTGTGCACAATGTTTAGTAAAAATGGTTCAAATGGCTCTGAGCACTATGGGACTTAACTTCTGAGGTCATCTGTCCCCTAGAACTTAGTACTACCTAAATCTAACTAACCTAAGGACATCACACACATCCATGCCCGAGGTAGGAATCAAACCTGCGACCGTAGCGGTCTCACGGTTCCAGACTGAAGCGCCTAGAACGGCTGGGCCACTCCGGCCGGCAATGTTTAGTATATTCAGTATTTTGGGTCTCTACACACGGTGCAACCAGTTGACTTGATTGAACCAACCGTTCCGTGGTAGGCAGCTACTTACGGATCGATTAAAACTTGACGGAACGCAGCGGAAAGGAACGTCACAAAGACCTACAATGCTTATGAAATGGTGGCATATATTTACACAGGCCGTCAACGGAAGGCGACGGGACTAGAAGCGGCGTGTCGTCGCCGCATAACATCGGAAGTTATCTTGCAGTGCTCACTCATGCCTTTATGTTGTGGTCGTCTTCAGTCTGAAGAATCACTTGATGCAGATTTTTACCCCAGACACTTGCCTCCAGTACTAACCCTTGATGTCAAACAATGTGTCCCATCAACCGTTCCCTTCTTCCAGTCAGGGAGTGCCACAAATTTCTCCATCTTCCCTATTCTTTTCAGTACTTCCTCATTTCTTAAGTGATCTACCCATCCTTCTCTAGTACCACACATCCTCTTCTTGTCTAAACTGTTTATCGTCCATGTTTCACTTCCATACATGGCTACACTCCGTACAGATACTTCCAGAAAAGACTTCCTAACACTTTATATCCGATGTGTTATCACATTTTCCTTCTTCATAAACACTTTTCTTGCAACTGCATGTCTATATATGAGTATTATATCCTCTATACTTCCGCCGTCATCAGTTGGTTTGCTACCCAGATAAAACTCATCAACTATTTCAAGTGTCACGTTTCCTAATCTAATGTCCTGGACGTCATCCGATTTAAACTTACCACATTACATTACCCTTGTTTTGATTTTCTTGCTGTTCGTCTTTCCTTTCAAGATACTGTCGCTTCCATTTAGCTGCTCTTCCACCTCCCTTGCTGTCTCTGACAGAATCACAGTATCATCGACATATCTCAAAGGTTTTATTTCTTTCACTGATCTTGAATTCCTACATCAAATCTTTCTTTGGTTTTCATTATTGCTTGCTCATTATACCGACTGAATAACATCGGGGATGGGCTACTACCTTGTCTCACTCCCTTCTCAACAACTGCTCCCTTTCATGCTACTCGACTGCCGTCTTTTTCCTGCACAGCCTCTAAATAGCCTTTTGCTCCCAGCAGTTTAGCCCTACTACTATACCTTCGGAATTTCAAAGACAGTAGTCTAGTCAACATTGTCAAAAGTTTTTCCATGTCTACAAATGCTATTAATGTTGGTCTGCCTTTCCTTAACCTAACTTCTAAGAGAAGTTGTAGGTCAGTATTGTCTCCAGTGTTCCTGTATTTCTCTGCAGTCGAAATTGATCTCCTCGAGCTCGGCTTGTACCATTTTCCCATTAATCTGTAAGGCATTCATATCAATATTTTTTAATCATGACTTATTAAACTTACAGTTGACTAATAGCCAAACTTAGTTGACTAATAGTCAAACTTTACAGCACGTTCTTTCTATGAATTTTTATTATTACTTTCTTTTCGAAGTCTTATGGTATTTCGCTTGCCTCATAGGTCTTCCATACCAGGTGAAAAGGTTTTGTCTTGGCTGACTCTGCCAAGGCTATCAGTAGTTCTGACGGAATATCGTCTACTCCCGGAGCCATGTTTCGACGTAGGTCTTTCGGCGCTCTGTCAAATTCTTCTTGCTGTATCGTATCTCCCATCTCATTTTCATCTACGTCCTCTAGTCATATCTCCCTAGCCATTTTACACTTCCTGTCAATCTTACTTTTTAGTCGTTTGTATTTCCTCTCGCCTGCTTCATTTGCTGTATTATCCAAGGACTCCTATTACGACTTGTCTCTTTAGCTATTTGATGCTCTGCTGACGTCACTATTTCTTCTCTAGAAGCTAGCCATTCGTGTATCTTATTCCTTTCTTCTGTTCGATGCTGCGGAGACTCTCCTCATTCGTTACCTTACCAATCAACATAGTTTTAACATTCTTCTGCGGCGCCATATCTCAGATGCTTTGATCCTCTTCTGTCCCATTATTCCCACAGTCTGTATTTCACTACCATGCCATGCTGTGCTCCAAACATACATTCTCAGAAATTTCTTCCTCAAATTAAGGTCTATGTTTGACACTAGTAGACTTCTCTTGGCCAGGAATGCCCTTTTCGTGAGTGCTAGTCTGCTTTTGATGTCCTTCTTGATCGGGAATTACCAGGATCAGGAAAAATTTAAAGAATATATATTTTTTTCTTTTCCCAAAACTCATTTATTTTTTAAAGGAACAACAGTTACTCTTGAAGGTAATCAGGTAGGAAAATTCCAAGTTAATTTGCCATGTCAAATTTACACACTTGAGAAGTGTTCAAAATGGTGAATAACACAGTTACTGAATTACTGTAATACCCCTTAAATGTCCTTAAACAAAATGCAAGAAGATAAGACGTTAACAATATTGGCCGTTAAGGAAATTCAAATTTAAGAAAATTTATATAAATTAGCGAAATAATTAAATTTGTGTAAGCGAGATCAAAACCAAGCCATAAATAATATCTCGCCTTTGTCTAACAATGTGTATTAAAAGGAAAAATTCAATACGAGAAGCCAATTAATCAGATAAAGGCCTCTGGACTGACAGCAAAATTTCATTTACAGTACAAGTCAGATAACATAAGGTACTTAACTTGAGCTCAGACTGTCATGACACGCGACTGCAAACAAATAGCAAGCCGCACTTCGAAATGTTCAAGAGCCGTGCGGGGTAGCCGTGCGGTCAGGGGCGCCTTCTCACGGTTCGCGCTGGCTCCCCCTGTCGGAGATTCGAGTCCTCCCTCGGACATGGGTGTGTGTGTGTGTGTGTGTGTGTGTGTGTGTGTGTGTGTGTGTGTGTTGTCCTTAGCGTAAGTTAGTTTAAGTTAGATTAAGTAGTGTGTAAGCTTAGGGACCGATGACCTCAGCTGTTTGGTCCCACAGAACTTACCACAAATTTCCAAAATATTTCCGTAGCTGCGACCGCAGGCGAGCCAGGCCCATGCGGCAAGAAGCTGCCGACATTGAATGCTCTTGCGGCAACTTAGTTGGAGCTGTCAATAAACACCGAACATAATTGTCTCACTGAAGGCTAATGTTTGAACACGATTGCACTTGTAGTAATATTTTGAGTAAGGTCAGACGCCCTAGGAAATAAGCCTCGCTAAAAATGTAAGGTGTGAAAGGGTACTACTCAAAGGGAGCTGCAAATTCTTCCAGTAAGGAATATAAATCACAGCTCGCTAAGGTCTTACCATTAGCTGGGGGTCATAACACACAAAAGAGTTTTTAGCAAACAGAACATAGCATGTTGTTATCAATGGAGAGACGTCTACAGACGTTAAAGTAATCTCTGGCGTGCCACAGGGGAGTGTTATGGGACCATTTCTTTTCACAATATATATAAATGACCTAGTAAATAGTGTCGGAAGTTCCATGCGGCTTTTCGCGGATGATGCTGTGGTATACAGAGAAGTTGCAGCATTAGAAAATTGTACCGAAATGCAGGAAGATCTGCAGCGGATAGGCACTTGGTACAGGGAGTGGCAACTGACCCTTAACATAGACAAATGTAATGTATTGCGAATACATAGAAAGAAGGATCCTTTATTGTATGATTATATGATAGCGGAACAAACACTGGTAGCAGTTACTTCTGTAAAATATCTGGGAGTATGCGTGCGGATCGATTTGAAGTGGAATGATCATATAAAATTAATTGTTGGTAAGGCGGGTACCAGGTTGAGATTCATTGGGAGAGTGCTTAGAAAATGTAGTCCATCAACAAAGGAGGTGGCTTACAAAACACTCGTTCGACCTATACTTGAGTATTGCTCATCAGTGTGGGATCCGTACCAGATCGGGTTGACGGAGGAGATAGAGAAGATCCAAAGAAGAGCGGCACGTTTCGTCACAGGGTTATTTGGTAACCGTGATAGCGTTACGGAGATGTTTAACAAACTCAAGTGGCAGACTCTGCAAGAGAGGCGCTCTGTATCGCGGTGTAGCTTGCTCGCCAGGTTTCGAGAGGGTGCGTTTCTGGATGAGGTATCGAATATATTGCTTCCCCCTACTTATACCTCCCGAGGAGATCACGAATGTAAAATTAGAGAGATTAGAGCGCGCACGGAGGCTTTCAGACAGTCGTTCTTCCTGCGAACCATACGCGACTGGAACAGGAAATGGAGGTAATGACAGTGGCACGTAAAGTGCCCTCCGCCACACACCGTTGGGTAGCTTGCGGAGTATAAATGTAGATGTAGATGTAGAACTCAAAGGACTGTATGACAATAATACCAAGGAGTACACCAGCTTCTGAAACATAGTGAAAACAAATATTAGAACATAGAAAAAGTTTATTCCCTCGCATAAAACAATTTAAAAACAAAAAGGTAAAATTTTAAAGCTAGATAATTCACAGGCCCCTGACATAATTATACTTGAAAGCTATGTACTTTACACAGTAAAGAAAACCACCATAACAAGCAGATATGATGCAAGGTGGCAAATTTCATACACCACAAAGGAATAGCTGTAACCTTGACCAATGGTGCCTGCTCCAATAGAAATTTGGGCATGAACCCTACAGCCTATGGCCGGGATGAATGTAGTAAATGCATAATACGCGAACATTTCATCACAAGACTAATTAACCATGGCATATTTTTAGAGAGAACCCTGGCCGGCAGATTAGCACAAGTCACTTCAAAAAACACACACAGGGTAGGCAGGGCAACAAATATAAAACGCGATATATCAGCTCTAGCAGCTTTCTGGGCGGGAAATCGATGCACGGAGCTGCACGTTCAGATATGTACAGGATAGACCAACAAAACCCTTTGCCTTCCACCCAGTCCTGGTGAAGAATAGCGAACAACGACCGAGAAAAGACGTCGTGCCGATCGGCAACGCGTGTCCTTTGGTCCAAGCTCTGCTTCTCCTGTAATCTTTTCTTCTTCTAGTAGAACCGCACTCCAATCCTCCATGACCATTACATTTTCATCTCCCTTTACGTAATGAATTATCCATTCAACACCCTCAAGTACGCTTTCTACATCTTCATCTTCGGCTCGCGACATCGTCATGTATTCCTGAACTGTTCACGACACCTGGACTAACAAAAAGTCACAATATGAACAAATCATTACATTAATTGCTGAATAAATCTGCATCAAAAAAATGGCTCTGAGCACTATGCGACTTAACTTCTGAGGTCATCAGTCGCCTAGAACTTAGAACTAATTAAACCTAACTAACCTAAGGACATCACACACATCCATGCCCGAGGCAGGATTCGAACCTGCGACCGTAGTGGTCACGCGGTTCCAGACTGAAGCGCCTTTAACCGCACGGCCACACCGGCCGGCTCTGCATCAAATAATCATTTTTAACAGCGAAAATGTCAGTTCTACTGAAGAAGAAATATATACAGTACTGGCCATTAAGTTTGCTACACCATGACGATGACGTGCTACAGACGTGACTTTTAACCGACAGGAAGAAGATGCTGTTATATGCAAATGATTAGCTTTTCAGAGTATTCACACAAGGTTGGCGCCGGTGGCGACACCTACAACGTGCTGACACGAGGGAAATTTCCAACCGATCTCTCATACACAAACAGCAGTTGACCGGCGTTGCCTGATGAAACGTTGTTGTGATGCCTCGTGTAAGGAGGAGAAATGCGTACCATCACGTTTCCGACTTTGATAGAGGTCGGATTGTAGAATATCGCGATTGCGGTTTATCGTTCGCAACATTGCTGCTCGCATTGTTCGAGATCCAATGACTGTTAGCAGAATATGGAATCGGTGGATTTAGGAGGGTAATACGGAACGCCGTGCAGGATCCCAACGGCCTCATATCACTAGCAGTCGAGATGACAGGCATCTTATCCGCATGGCTGTAATGCATCGTGCAGCCACGTCTCGATCCCTGAGTCAACAGATGTGGACGTTTCCACGACAACAACCATCCGTGTTTGGCTACATCGAGGTGAACGCACATTGGAAGCGTGTATTCGTCATCGCCGTACTGGCGTATCACCCGGCGTGATGGTATGGGGATGCCATTGGTTACACGTCTCGGTCACCTCTTGTTCGCATTGACGGCACTTTCAACAGTGTTACGATCCGTGGCTCTACCCTTCATTCGATCCCTGCGAAACTCTACATTTCAGCAGGATAATGCACGACCGCATGTTGCAGGTCCTTTACGGGCCTTTCTCGATACAGAAAATGTTCGACTGCTGGTCTGGCCAGCACATTCTCCAGATCTCTCACCAATTGAAGACGTATGGTCAATGGTGGCCGAGCAACTGGCTCGTCACAATACGCCAGTCACTACTCTTGATGAAATATGGTATCGTGTTGAAGCTGCATGGGCAGCTGTTCCTGTACACGCCATCCAAGCTCTGTTTGATTCAATGCCCAGGCGTATCAAGGCCGTTATTACGGTTAGAGATGGTGGTTCTCGGTACTGATTTCTCGGGATCTATGCACCCAAATTACTTGAAAATGTAATCACATGTCAGTTCTAGTATAATATATTTGTCCAATGAATATCCGTTTATCATCTGTATTTTTTCTTGGTGTAGCAATTTTAATGGCCAGTAGTGTAGTTCTGTTTGACACTATTTTGCTACTTGGAAAGAAAAAACATTATGGATGGAGTAAAGATTTGTTTTATATGTACAGCTTTAGCGTATTATGGCTTTGAACAAAAGCGACAGAGGAGAGTAAAACAACCAAATAATTCTAAAAATTTTGGATGCGGAAAACAGTAATTTCTCCGATACTGCCACATTTTCTGCCTGGCTGACCTACAGGCTGCGTGTGCCTCCATTTCCTGAATACGGGGTAGTCGATTATCTAGATTATGATACTTACGGTGAAAGGATACGTGTTTGGTGCTTGCATGATGGTGCACCGGCACACTTTAGGTAGGCTGTTCGGGAATAGGTAGCATAAATGTTAGACCACAATTTTATCGGTCGTGGCTCGTTGATACCACGGCCTTCCAGGTCCCTCGACTTGAACCCGTTGTACTTCTTTTGTGGGGACACTTAAAAGATTTTGTGTATTCCATCTTTGTCGGTAATGCCGAGGGGCTCCGAGAACGCATTGTGAGTGCTTACTAATGCGTTCGGAACACGCCTGGAATTGTTGAACGCGTACGGGCATCGATAAAGAGACGTAGTGGAGCTTGCGTTCCCATGAACGGTGGCCATGCGGAACACTTGTTATAATGTTTTCGTCCTGGAGTGCACACCTGCAGTTTGATCCCCGAGGACTCTGTCATAAGGCGTTCATATACTCAGGCGTAAGTATTCGTATCAGGGAAACCACTGGTTTCCGGACCTAAGTTTATTAGAATTACTTGCTTGTTTCATAGTCCTCTACTCTCCTCTTTCGTTTGGTCGTAAACACAACGCCCAGTAGATAACTTTTTGTTTAGTTTTAACACGATCACATTGTATGGTACAATCATAACTTGTTATGATTGTGTTATGACACAGAGGGGCTAAGCGGACACACCTCTGCATGAAGTGTGGAGTGGCAGTTGGATATCCGCGAAGTGTCACTAACGCTAGTAAAATAATTTCAAAGTTCAATTCTTTATTAACCAAGTTTACAGTCGGAAATGCCTGAGCTAGCAGGACAGAGCGGGTTAGGTTGTGGAAAGGGGCCAAGATGAGGTTACTGTCAGTTACATTCAACAACAAGCTTTATTTGTCCACACACAATATTACACAAGAATGCAAAACACTCAAAGTTGTAATGGATCTCCTTTGATTAAACTTAGATCGGCTGAAGGCCACAAACAAAATCCAAGACGTAAAGCCTAAGTAAGAAATTGACCTAGAAGGTTCTTCTGGAGGTGTCACCCAAAAATATTTTCTAAATCTTCAATCTAAACAGGCTGAAGGCCTTAGCACTTTAATTTTAATAGAACTCGGCCGGAGGCCGCATAATAAGCAATAAGAAATGTTTCAATCCGACAGCAGAAGGCCTAATCTTAAAACAATTGAAAGAAATTCGGCTGAAGGCCCGATATCAAAACATCACAACCACATGCCTTAAGAGCAAGACAAGAACATTATTTCAAGAGATATTAAAACTCGGCTGAAAGCCAAACGTCAACACAATAATTTAAGGGCTTAAGGCCTTAACAGCTTTGATGTAAAATTCGGCTTGAGGCCGCTACAAGAACAACAATCCCATGCCTTAAGGGCAAGACAAGAACATTAATTCAGAATGTATAAAACTCGGCTAAGGGCCACACATCAACCAAATAACTAAAATTCCAACAGGGAAGTTACTACGTAACAGGCTCGGAACGGCGCTCAGAAGTTCCAAGGGTTTGCCTGGAACTGTAACACTAACGCCCGTTTAGCCGAGACAGGCAGCCTGAACAATAATCTTTTAATCGGAAGGCAACCCAGACAGCCGATCGACCAATCAACCAAATCAGTTCCGCTCTACGCAACCAGCTAAACGACCACAAGGTTTCAATACAACGACACACAGAATCAAACGAAGGAATGCAAACAGTTGAGGCTCGATTGTAAGCTGAGCTAGGACTCAACTTTCATGTCCAAGATCGGTGGGCGACGAACTTCGTAGCACTCGCAAGGAGCACCTCACACTCCAACCTCTCGTGCAAGTCGCCAGCGGCTCCAGCCCGACTCTGCGCGACGGGGGCTTGCCTGCTGCTCCACGCTAACCGACCAACTGGACTGCTGGTCTGTCCGCGACTGCTGCTTCGTCGCGACTGCACTGCTGGCGCGTCTCCAACACACTGACTTCCTTCAGACGGACTACGTCCCAGAGACACTGGCTCTGACCCAACACTGCAGTGGTGCAGTGGTTGCAGAGGTGTCAGCACAGGAAGGTAACGACCCAAATACACGTAGCCGATGAGTCAACCGACCGAACGACCAAAAAACGGTCGTTCCCGCTGGTTCAAAATGGTTCAAATGGCTCTGAGCACTATGGGACTTAACATCTGAGGTCATCAGTCCCCTGGAACTTAGATCTACTTAAACCTAACTAACCTAAGGACATCACATACATCCATGCCCGAGGCAGGATTCGAACCTGCGACCATAGTGGTCGCACAGTTTCAGACTGAAGCGCCTAGAACCGCTCGGCCACTCTGGCCGGCGTTCCCGCTTGTACTGGCTGTGTGGACCTCACTTGGGCTCTGTCCCCGACTGCACTGCTGCTGCGTCCCGACCGTCCTCCTGGTCAGTCTCCAACTGCACTGCTGGACGTCCCGAACTGACTTTCTTCCTTCGGGCGGACAACGTCCCAGACACACTGGCTCCGACCGAGCGAGATGGCGCATTGGGTAGCACACTGGACTCGCATTCGGGAGGACGACGGTTCAATCCTGTGTCCGGCCATCTTGATTTAGGTTTTCAGTGATTTCCCTAAATCGCCCAAGGCAAAGCCCTGGATGGTTCCTTCGAAAGGGCACGGCCGACTTCCTTTCCTAATCCGGAGACCGATGTTCTCGCTGTCTGGTTTCCTCCCCCAAAACAACCCAACCCAACACTGGCTCCGACCCAACCCTGCAGAGGTAGTACAACCGACATCTCAGCACAGGAAGGAAACGACCCAAATACACGTTGCCGATGAGTCGACCGACCGAACGACCAACCAATGGTCGTTCCCGCTGGTACTGGCTGTGCGAACCTCGCTGGGGCTCCATCCCCGACTGAACTCCTGGTGCGTCCCGACTGCACTGCTGGTCCGACTCGAACCGAACTGCCAGACACATGATGACTCTGAAATACTACCGGTCGCTCCAAGGATGGTAAGACAGTGCATTTATCGATACGCGCTGCTGCTTTGCTCACGGGCAAGTAAGGCAGGAAATTAGTGACGTCTAGTAAATGGAATAAGAAAACAAGGTGGCAGTGCCGTAGTAGAAGATGACATGAACACGAGCCGTGCACAGCTCACAGTCATTTTGTTCCACAGCGGCCTTTTAGCCGATGCCTCATTCAGTTGCGTGTTGGGTTCCCGCTGACTGACCCCTCGTCGCAGCAGGCTGCTGTGGTCCAGCACAAATGGTCTCCTACTAGCTGCTGGAGTGTGCTCGAATTCTGTGTTGAGCCCTAGTGATCCATCCGCAATTTGGTGTTGTCGGAAGTCTTGTGGTCTGTCGATCTCCTTCCCATCGGTCAGATAGTGCTAAACATCTGGAGGGCCTAAGTTTTGAACAGGACAGTGGATCCCACGAGTTCTCCGCGGTGAAGTTCGATGCTGTCAGCATTCTACGATGTGATGTTGTCCGAAGATCGTCAGCTTCTCCATCTGCATGGTGGGCGGCGAACTGTATGAAGCTCGTAAGGCGGAGACAGTCATCTCATGTACACTTTCGGCTGGTTTGTAGACTGTTCTGGAGTATCTAAGACATAGATTCGCTACAGTATCGTAATCATGGAACCCAGTGCTTTTACTGTGAACGCCATGGATCCCAGTTATCAATTCTTTGAGAGCTGGAGAGCTCGAGTATTTGAAGGGAGCTAACGTGAGGCTATGTCGCGATGCTCGGTTCGTAATGACCGCATGTGTCCTTATTAACCTGCTATATTCGCTTACAGACTTTTAACTGCTGTGTAGGTTCCCTGATAATGATTCTTATAAAATAAGTACAGTTTCTTTCGACATCCATTACGAGCTATCGAATATGCGTCTCATGTTTCCGTTTGTTTTCTGCTCAGCACCTCCTCTGACTCTCTCGGCCGACCGGGGTGGCCGAGCGGCTCTAGCCGCTGCAGTCTGGAACCCTGTGACCGCTACGGTTGCAGGTTCGAATCCTGCCTCGGGCATGGATGTGTGTGATGTCCTTAGGTTAGATAGGTTTAATTAGTTCTAAGTTCTAGGGGCTGATGACCTCAGAAGTTATGTCCCATAGTGCTCACAGTCATTTGAACCATTTGTACCTTTTCTTTATCAGTGTTTTGCGCATATTCCTTTTCTCTCTGGTTCTGCATTTCTTACCTTATCAGTCCACCTAATTTTCAACATTCGTCTGTAGCACCACATCTGAAATTCTTCGATTCTCTTCTGCTTCGGTTTTCCCAGTCAGTGTTTCATTACCATACAAATCTGTACTCCAGACGAACATTCTCAGAAATTTATTTCTCAGATTAAGGCCAGGAATGCCCTTTTTGCCATAGCTAGTCTGGTTTTGATGTCCTCCTTGCTCCGTCTGTCATTTGTTATCTTACTGCCTAGGTATCAGAATTCATTTCCATCATTGCTTCTCCGATGCACAGATTGAGCAGTAGGGGCGAAAGACCACATCCCTGTCTTACACCCTTTTCAATCCGAGTACTTCATTCTTGGTCGTCCACTCTTAGTATTCGCTGTTGTCTCTTGTTCATATTGTATATTACCCTCTCTCTCTATAGCTCACCCCTATCTTTCTCAGAATATCGAACATCTTGCACCATTTTACATTGTCAAAAGCTTTTTCTCTGTCGACAAATCCTATGAATGTGTCTTGATTTTTCTTTTGTCTTGCTTCCATTATCACTCGCAGCGACAGAATTGCTTCTCTCTTGCCTTTACCTTTTCCAAAGCCAAAGTGATCGTCATCTAGCTCATCCCCAATTTTCTTTTCCATTCTTCTGATTATTATTTATGTGAGCAGCTTGGATGCGTGAGCTGTTGATTGTGGGATAATTGTATGTGAAATCATATGGAACTTAACTGCTAACCTAAATTATCATAAGGACAAACACACACACACCCATGCCCGAGGGAGGACTCGAACCTCCGCCGGGACCACCAGCACAGTCCATGACTGCAGCGCCTTAGACCGCTCGGCTAATCCCGCGCGGCCGTGGGATAATTCTCGTACTTGTCAGATCTTGGTGTCTTCGGAATTGTGTGGATGACATTTCTCCGAAAGTCAGAAAGTATGTCGTCGGACTTATATATTCTACATACCAATGTCAATAGTCGCTGCAGGTGACTGAGGAGATGGTAACTTATCTATCTACATCTACATCTATGTGATTGCTACACGCAATAAAGTGCCTGGCAGAGGGTTCAATGAACCACCTTCATGCTGTCTCTCTACCGTTGCACTCTCGAACGGCACGCGGAAAGAACGGGCACTTACATTTTTCCGTGCGAGCCCTGATTTCTCTCATTTTTTCGTCATGATCATTTCTCTCTATGTAGGGGATGTCCACAGAATGTTTTCGCAATCGGAGGAGGAAACTGGTGATTGAATTTTCATGAGAAGATCCCGTCGCAACGAAAAACGCCTTTGTTTTAATGACTGCCTCTCCAATTCACGTGTCATGTCTCTGACACTATCTCCCCTTTTTCGCGAGGATACAAAACGAGCTGCCTTCTTTGTACTTTTTCGATGTCATCCGTCAGTCCCACCTGATGCGGATCCCACACCGCACAGCAGTACTCCAGAATAGGGCGGACAAACGTAGCGTAAGCAGTCTCTTTGGTAGACCTGTTGCACCTTCTAAGTGTTCTGCAAATGAATCGCAGTCTTTGATTTGCTCTACCCACAATAGTATCTATGTGATCGTTCCAATTTAGGTTATTTATAATTGTAATCCCTAAGTATTTAGTTGAATTTACAGCCTCAGATTTGTGTGACTTACCGCGTAATCGAAATTTAGCTGTTTATCTTTTTTTTTTTTTTTAGTACTCGTAACCCTACTTGCACCGTTCGGTACGGGGCTAAGGGAAGTGATCTTGTGTCCCTGCAGCCCATCATTTGACGGTGGCGTTGTCTGCCATTCTGTTCCGTTATGTTGATACCCAGTGGGAATCGGCCTTTACACGCAAGGTAGTGACACGTTCCGACCATGAGAGGCCCATTTTGAGCAGAAATGCGAGCAGGTAAAACGGGGCAAACTCAGCAAGCGCGTCCCCTAGATCCAGGGGGATTCGGCTCGGCCCGCTGCACTGTGCGTCGTGGTGTAGAATCCCCCCCCCCCCCCCCCCCGCGCGGAGGCGGAGCTCGGCGTCTTGGAGTTCCTTCCGTGCGCTCTCCCTGCCTTGCCTTGCCCTGCCTCGCCTCGCCTTCGCATCCCACAGGAAACTTGTCAGCGCCAACTCAAACAAAACGCGGCGCGGCGCAGCGATTACTTTCTGGCTGGGACTGCCTCGGCGCAGCCTGCTGCCGTGTTTGAGTTGCCGCCTCAGGCAGCTGGGGGCGGCTGCCGGCGGCCGTGCTCCTGCGCCGTCCCACACCGCCTCTTCCACACGGCACGAAATATCAACAGCGGTTTCTTCATGCTGGGGTTCACAGCCCTCGTGATCGGACGTAACACTTTGTCCGCTCTTACATGGGATCGAAACAATACTCGTGTACGTCCTCTGTTCATCAGTCCCAGTGTGTTACGAGCAGACACTGATGTTCAAACATCTGATCCGCAGGGGCGGCCAGGAATCCTGCGCGTGTGCGGTGCACTTGCTCGTGTGCAATTAACAGGTGTTCTGCGTGCACACAGGGGAAAGCTGACCACCCGCCTCTCTCCCATCCCCACCATACCGTCTCTCCGCTCCTTCCTCTGTAATGCGTTTTGTTTCCTAGCTTGCTTTACTGAATGAGGGAATAAGGTTAGTAGGAGTGATTGAAAGAAATCATGGTTTGAAAGAGTACCCATTACCTACGATACGTTTTATTTAATTATCACAGGTGGGGTTTGCCGGCCGGTGTGGCCGAGCTGTTCTAGGCGCTAAAGTCTGGAACCGCGCTACCGCTACGGTCGCAGGTTCGAATCCTGCCTCGGGCATGGATGTGTGTGATGTCATTAGGTTAGTTAGGTTTAAGTAGTTCTAAGTTCTAGGGGACTGATGACCTGAGAAGTTAAGTCCCATAGTGCTCAGAGCCATTTGAACCATTTTGAACAGGTGGGGTTTACAATACGTTTAATGTCTGGATCAAAATTTGTGC
The DNA here is from genome assembly GCF_021461395.2 of Schistocerca americana. NCBI lineage: Eukaryota > Metazoa > Arthropoda > Insecta > Orthoptera > Acrididae > Schistocerca > Schistocerca americana. The sequence goes on from NC_060121.1 coordinate 141,791,305, forward strand.
ATACAGACAAACGCAAACAGTAAAGTAAATTTTCATCACTGATGTTGCTTTTTTAAAAATTCTTTATTGACATAACAATAATACAATAATAATTATACATATGTGGCCCACCTCGTAACATGATGTTTGCTCTTAACCGAGACTTAATAATTTTCATAATATAAAAAAATCTCTCACAACCGTAAGTCGAGCCAAACATAGACATTATCTTCGCGGCTTCACAATGGAGACGAGGAAACTCTGGCTGTGGAAAGTCGTGATAAAAGTCCATTACACGTCTTGCCAGAAGGAACTTGTCTCTCAGACGAGAATTACACTGTAGATCTATTAATTCCATTTGCAAGTTGTGATGAATAGCCGGCCGAAGTGGCCGTGCGGTTAAAGGCGCTGCAGTCTGGAACCGCAAGACCGCTACGGTCGCAGGTTCGAATCCTGCCTCGGGCATGGATGTTTGTGATGTTCTTAGGTTAGTTAGGTTTAAGTAGTTCTAAGTTCTAGGGGACTCATGACCTCAGCAGTTGAGTCCCATAGTGCTCAGAGCCATTTGAACCATCTGTGATGAATACCATCTACAGAAACAGCAAATGGTCTCGAGGACCATTCAAAACCTTGGGATAAATATGATATGTCCCCAAATCGCTTGAGAAATTCCTCTTTTATTGCACAAAGTACGGAAACATATTCTTTGCAATTCTGTTCTCGCACAGAGTAGGGACACACTCTGCGTTCCCTCACGAGAGCTGTCGTTCCCACAGCTCAAGCTTGTTAGTGAGAGCTTGCTCCTTTTCAGCCATTTCACAAATTAGCTGATTTTCTCTTTGCAAATTTGTGTTCAGTCCATTCATGTGTCCGGTAATGTCGACTAAAAATGCAGGGTCGGTAGCCCACTCTGGGTCTTGTAACTTGGGAGCGCACCGCAACCTGCCGGCTGTCGCCACTGCCCCGGTCGACGATTGCACGCGGGCAGCGCACGTGCAGCGCTGTAAGCTCATAAGCCGCGTACAACGTTACCTCGCCCCTGCTTCAGTGAAATTTGATGTCTGTCTACAGGATGATTTTTCCCACGGTGTAAATACTCTAGAGATTTATCGATGACAGGATACGGAACAAGAAAGGTCTAATGAACTTATGTCTGGAAGTGCATGGTTTCTGTTGTAACTGACAATGTGAAAATTTTCACAAGCTGCGACATCGTCGCAAAAAAACTCAGTGACCCGTATATGTAATAAGTTTCCTTTAATTTACGTCTATGGTCACAATCTTTTCTGTTTAACAGATTACCGGTTTCGGTCTTTAATAACCATCATCAGATCTGTCTCATAAAATCAAAGTCCTAATGCACTGCCTGCCATAGTGGCATTTAATGAGACAGATCTGATGATGGTCATTAAAGACCGAAACCGGTAATCCGTTAAACAGAAAAGATTGTGACCATAGACGTAAATTAAAGGAAACTTATTGAAAATTTTTACAACACCACTTTTATTTACACGAGTCTACATGGAAATGACTGAATAACAACGAAAAGTCACAATCAGGAATCCAGTACGAATTTCCTACAAGACGCAACAAAAGATAACTTCTGAGCTTCCCCCAAGAGTCCGTGTTAACACACATACACTTTCTTCCAAGTCCTACTCCGATGGCGAAGACGTAGTCTTCCGTGGAGACCTCCTTGAGGTCGGTAATCGGCGTGAACTGACGCCCGGTGCTGGTTCCAGCCTTTAAATAGTATTGGCCAGCCAATCAGATGTTGGTGTAGTAATAATTCCTGCAGGCCATCTCGAACTCCCTCTGCAGAAAATAGTACGCAGAATGTCTGTTTCCAAAGCAGCCGATATTTACCATTGCTTACGCCTTGGGCATAGACAACCCCGGTCCTGTGTGGTGTTAGATGTGTTGCCGGCCCGCAGGGGCTACCTTGGCGACGGCGTGACAGTTTCCATGCTAGAGACCATTTATTCAATCATGCTTTGTTACAGAGACTGTCGTCTAATATGCGCTGTACCTTGCAGCCACACTCACAGTATGCATGGTTTCCTCTCAGAGGGTAGTACTGCTCCTCATACGTCGTGCCCTAGCGCCCTCTCCTGTCATAGTATACGGTATAAACGTGTCCGGTTCACTTATCTTGCTGGTTCACCTTGTAGTGGGTGTGATACGGCGTTGTACACAAGGCTCCGTATTCGAATCGAGAGCTTGCCGACATGGCGTTTACTAACGGAAATACAAATGGCAACGGGCGTCGGGCAGCATGGCCGTATCAGGAGACCAGTCCTCGCCGACAACAACCACAGCATTCAATGTTTGCAACAGTATTCCCACGTCTGTGTGGTACTGGGTCGTTTCAGGAAGCAGGAAATCATGAAGGACGTATACGAAATGTTCGGACACCAGACTTGGGGGAAATTGTGATTTAACAGTGTGGAAGGCGACCGCCGTGTCAGTACCAGGCAATTGGCCCACCAGTACAGGGTAAGCCAGACGATTGTGGGGAACCTTCTCCATGACAACTGTTACTTCCCTTATTACTTACAGCGTGGGCAGGGCTTACTAGCGACAGACTTTCCGCAGCGGGAGCAGTTTCGTCACTGCTTTTGAAAGTATCATAGATAAAATTATCTTTAATAGTGAAAGTATGTAACCAAAATTGTTTCCTTTTGAATTAGTGAAAGCATCAAAGATAAAATTGTTCCCAAATAATTATTCAACAAACCTGCATCTGACTGCGTCTGCGAACTTGTTTCGTGCACTCCTCCATTTTGCCAGTAATGAAACATGTATGTGACTCAGCAATCAAGTTTAAGAGAATAATGCCGTTTGTGCAGTGGCATTAAAATGGTACTGAAAAATTGACTTTTGGCCCTGATGTTTATTTAATGAAATTGTATCTTGACTTGAATAATGCCATTCGTGCAATGGCATAAAATTTGATGTTTGGAATAACTTGAGAGGCCTCATTTTCTGTACGTTCTTTACTACTTTACTACTATACTACTTTACTACTTCACTACTTTACTACTTTACTACTCATTGTCATATTCAACACAAGCAAAGGATGTGGATTAGATTCAGGCTGTTAGATTTGAACATAATGTTGGTCTCAATATGTATATATTGTTGAAATTTTAACTCATACATAAAAACTATCATTTCCAACATTTTTGTAGCACGAATCACTCTCACAAAAAGTTTTACAAAACACTTATGCGTCAGACCTTGGACATACAAATCCTAGCTCTGAACATTATCTACCATAAACCATTTTGAAATCATTATATAGCTTCTCCCATTAACGTGCTTAAGTTTGCTCAGTGTAAACTGCGCAGCGTGAATGCTACCTTAAAGTTGTCATCACACGTCTGCTTCCTCCGGGCGCCTCTTTCCGACTCTCGAGTTTTTTACTGTGCGCGCCCAGCTCTCTTAACCTTCGAAGATCCTCCTACTCAAAGATATTATACTCATTCCACCTTGCGGTTAGCAACTATCGACTTTATTTTCTGGATCTACCCTGATCAGACCTTAGCACATACCGTTCAGTTTCTTCACCGGGCAATCACGGCTCTGGGTTCATCCACCCTACTCACAGATGAGGCCACCCTTATACGGAGTGGTCTCTTCAACTTTTATAACAGTCATCCGTGGGATAGTATGCACAACCCCTATGGAATGGTGACAGCGTATCATCAGCGTCGGTGGGGTCGGAATGTGTGGGCCGGGATAACTGTCGATCGTACTTTGGAACCAGTCGTCCTTCCAGGTCGCCTAACATGTCACCCAACAGGCTTTTCTTGCGGGTTACTTTGCCTCCCCTCCTGGAAGAATTGCCATTAATGATTCCAAGGGTTATGAGGATGCTACAAGACGGTGTTCCAGACCACTTCGCCGTTAACGTCCGGACACACCTCAGCCGTGTCTTCCCTGTTCGATGGATCGGACGACGGGGTCCAGTTGCATGGCCTGCTCGTTTAGTGGATTTCAACCCGTGCGATTTCTGGTTATGGGGCCATCTCAGAAGTATCGTGTATGCAGAGCCCATTTCAGATGTGGAGACACTGGAACAGCGTATTCATGCTGCCTTTGACACTGTTCGGATGCAGCCTGGCCGATGTCAACGTGTGGGACAGAACATGCTGCCGGCCGTTGGTGGCCGAGCGGTTCTGGCGCTACAGTCTGGAACCGCGCGACCGCTACGGTCGCAGGCTCGAATCCTGCCCCGGGCATGGATGTGTGTGTTGTCTTTAGGTTAGTTAGGTTTAAGTAGTTCTAAGTTCTAGGGGACTTATGACCTCAGAAGTTGAGCCCCACAGTGCTCAGAGACATTTGAACCATTTTTGAACGGAACATGCTACTGCGCCTACACGCATGCGTTGAGGCACATGGAGAACATTTTCAACATATCGGTAACAATGGGTGCGTGATTCATCGTCTATTAGACCACAGCCTCTGTAACAAAGTATGACTGGTAACTAACTGAAACGCTCAGCTGCAAACACGTGTTGTTGATATACCTCGATTCTGACAGCTGAAAATGTGTGCCCCGACCGGGACTCGAACCCGCGCTCAGATGGATAGAGCATCTGCCATGTAAGCATGGAGATCCCGAGTTCGAGTCCCGGTCGGGACGCACATTTTCAGCTGTCCCCATCAAGGTATATCAACAACACCTGCGGTAAATGTTTTTATCGAATAATACCTCTAGGTCGTAATTGTCTTTCTTCAGTGATTTGCTCTAGCGTACTCTTTGGATATGTTAACTTTCATATTTCTCTTACACACAAATGCAAAGTTTTTAAAAATGTCCCTGATTGGTGGCAGAACAGATCCATCTTCGTATTCATTTTCATTCGGTTTTAATCCTTCACGTAGATGTACTTCCCTTTTTTGTTGATTGCCCTCATTTCGCAAATCAGAAAGAAAATTATTAGTGGTAAACGGATGCATCGATCGCAGGGTACTCAGCGACCGTTAGGAATTAATTGGTGGACACCTTCATCAGACGAGAGCATTTTGAGATATTCATCGTCTTGATGGCAACACGTTGAAGGTTTAAAGTCTCACCTAGCAGCGTGTGCAGCACAGAATGCCGCATCCAACTTACACGATTTTGCAGGCACGATGGTGCCTAGTAGAGACTTAAACAGTTTGTGTCAACCGGAGGTGGAGAGGGTAGAAAGGAAAGGAAATAATGATATCACCTGCATCGGACACTCTTCTTAGTTTAAACACTTCTGTTGGCCATCAAACTCCCCAGAAATGAACGTTATTGAGCATATCTGGGGTGCCTTGCAACGTGCTGTTCAGAGGAGATCTCAACCCCATCGTACTCTTACGGATTCATGGAGAGCCCTGAAGGATTCATGGTGTCAGTTCCCTCCAGCACCACTTCAGACATTAATGGAGTCCATGCCACGTCGTGTTGCGGCATTTCTGCGTGCTCGCGCGGGCCCTACATGATTTTAGGCAGGTGTACTGGTTTCTGTGGCTCTTAAGTGTACAGGTATGTGGCTTATGACGACCTGCTCCATCACTGTACCTCACTCAGTTTAGCTGCCTACCCATAGTCATGGTGTCAGAAAGTCTGCTGGTAGCACACTGTAACTTGTGACTGATTCCTTCTGCTGATTTCATGCAAGTTTTCTGCAGCCACACTTGTTAATGCTCTTCCTTCCCTGACCGTCAGTACGTTAGGTCTAACTGGTTTTGATTTAACTGTAGTTGCTTCTTGGCCTTTCCACTATACATCGCGAACAGTGGATATGGGCGACTGGAGAAGGGTAGTATTGTCCTTGATGGATTTGTTACTCAGGTGGCACCCACTGAGTAGTCCATGTTCGGAGCTACTGACCTCTCCTGACCAACCCATTCTGATGTTGCTGCTTCCCTTCTGACAAGACAGTTCTCGCAGTTCCAACAGTAGTGGACACCAAAAGATCCTGAGGAAGATCCCAGCAGAGGGGTCGAAACGTCGAACATTTTAGAAGAAACATGACGCGGCCTAATAACCCAGAAGATTTTAACTTCAGTGACAACGGCCACGAAAGCCTGCAGACTTTCATAAGACAGTTCTCCCTCTGGTTTCATTTATGCTGACGTGTCCGCCTCTTGTGATATGTAGTGGTCAGTTCCTCATTGCATAGGTGGCATATAATGTATAGCTGGAAACGTTTTCGTCTGATGAGCGACCACTAGTAATAAATCACATTAAAAGGAAAAAGAGTGCTGAGTGCTGTGGCGAGGACTGTGCGTGTCGGCAGAGGACGCAGACTGGAGAGCTGCTGGAACTGCGGTGTCTCCTCCCTGCTCGTGTACGCTACAGCCCGCCTTCTATCTCGGCTCCCGGCCATTAAATCACCTCAGTCTAGTCCTGAATACTGCCGTGAAATGTGCTTTTTCCGGCTTCTTGGATTCGAGTTGGCGGTCTGCACTAAATCACCATCGATTTCCTGCCGGCGGGCCCATTCTTATACGGGCTCATGGGCCACAACCGCCGTCAGGTCGGTCGAAGCAGAACACCGTGCCATAAAGGACACGTGTAACGCCAGCGTCTCGGCATCTAACTCAGCAGGTAGCGAATAACTTCTCCCACGTCAGCTCCAAACATAGTCATTAACATGCCGGAGTTGGGTACTTACATGAATGTTCTTACTGATCTCTTACTCGTCTTACATTGAATCGCTTACACGATTCATTTCCCCCATTTTGTATTTACGTCCTCAGTTTTCGAATGGCTCGTAAGGGGCTGGGAGTGTACAAATTTCTGTGTGTAAAACGCAAAATCAGACATACATGCACGCTGATCAGAATGTATAACGACTGATTGGGTACATCTTCGTTTCGGCATTTCCCTTGCAGCAGTCTCCATCTAGCCCTGTAATTGTTGGCGAAATAAACACCTAATAAGGGCCAAAAGTAGCTCGCAAACAGCCAAGCATATTCTACCTCGGGACATATAAGGTGTGCTCCACTGTCCACAAACTGTTTTAATAATGCAATGACATTTTAATTCTGTCAGAGACAGCAAAGCACCTGGAAGAGCAGCTGAACGGAATGGACAGTGTCTTGAAAGGAGGATATAAGATGAACATCAACAAAAGCAAAACGAAAATAATGGAATGTAGTCGAATTACGTCGGGTGATGCTGAGGGAATGAGATTAGGAAATGAGACACTAAAAGTAGTAAAGGAGTTTTGCTATTTGGGGAGCAAAAGAACTGATGATGGCCGAAGTAGAGAGGATATTAAATGTAGACTGGCAGTGGCAAGGAAAGCGTTTCAGAAGAAGAGAAATTTGTTAACATCGAGTATAGATTTAAGTGTCAGGAAGTCGTTTCTGAAAGTATTTGTATGGAGTGTAGCCATGTATGGAAGTGAAACGTGCACGATAAATACTTTAGACAAAAAGAGAATAGAAGCTTTCGAAATGTGGTGCTACAGAAGAATGACGAAGGTTAGATGGGTAGATCACATAACTAATGAGGAGGTATTGAATAGAATTGGGGAGAAGAGGAGTTTGTGGCACAACGTGACTAGAAGAAGGGATCGCTTGGTAGGACATATTCTGAGGCATCAAGGGATCAGCAATTTAGTATTGGAGGGCAGCGCGGAGGGTAAAAATCGTAGAGGGAGACCAAGAGATGAATACACTAAACAGATTCAGAACGATGTACGTTGCAGTAGATACTGGGAGATGAAGAAGCTTGCACAGGATACAGTAGCGTGGAGAGCTGCATCAAACCAGTCTCTGGACTGAAGACCACAACAACAACAACAACAACAATGCAATGACTTCAAAATTGTCTTTAACACTTCAGCCGCAGTGGTCTGTTTGCAATACCTTGTGATCAATAGTCGTGCTATTCAGTAACACTGTTCACTGACTGGACCCTTGCTAACTTGAATCTCACTGCGCTGATATTCAGTTCATCTTTTCCTAATCGACACAGTTCCTTGTACTTTACTCTCGCCGACACTAATAACTTCAGAAATCACTTTGACGAGTGTTGATGTCACGAGACCAAGCAAAACTTTACCCGTGATTTCTAATTACACACGGTCTATTATTTCTGTCAAATGGAATGTTGAGCGAATTATGTTCCAGTTCACGTTTCCTGCTTTCATAGCCTCGTGGAGTGATAGTTTTTTACCGTGACGACATAGCACACGGATACGGAAGGTACTATTATTCATAACATAAAGGGCGACCAAAAGTTTCCCTTCGAAGGCGATACAGTCCAGAATCGGTATGCCAATCAGGAAAAATTGCCATGAGCATTCAGGCGCTCATCCCACCTACACGCTGGGTTGAAGATACCTGTTTGGTAAAACATCGGCCGGCCTGTGTGACAGAGCGGTTCTAGGCGCTTCAGTCCGGAACCGCGCGACCGCTACTGTCGCAGGTTCGAATCCTGCCTCGGACATGTATGTGTGTGATGTCCTTAAGTTAGTTAGGTTTAAGTAGTTCTAAGTTCTAGGGGACTGATGACCTCAGATGGTAAGTCCCATAGTGCTTAGAGCCATTTGAACCATTTTGGTAAAACAGCGTGTACAGTTGTATGAAGAAGTCCGTCACTGCCTACTCCATATTTTCGTCCGATAGGAATCGCAGACCCATCAGGGTCTTTTCCATGGGACGTGATGATGGTACGGGGAGGGATCAAAACTGTAGAGCCAGTTTAGAGTGTCTCCTGCTTGAGTTGGTATAACGTCAGTGTTACTACATTTGCGACATGGGGACGTGCGTTATCATTAATCACCACCACCCCTTGTAGCTGTTTTCCCAAATGTTTCGCCTTAATTGAACGCCATAATTTCTCCAGCGTTGTGCAGAACCTTTCCTCAGTGATGGAGACACAAGGTTCCATGAAATCAACAAGTAGCGGGCTCCACTAATCAGAAAACAGGATGAGCATCATGATTTGCAGCAGATGGCTGGCTCTTCCTGCAACGTGTGGAAGATGGATGACAGATATGCTGGCCCATATACATTCTCCATTCTCTGATGAATGTCTAACGATGTTCATCCTTTAGCAGCCAAGAGTAGCGTAAGTGCACCAGAGTAGAGATGAGCTGCAACAGAGACAGCCGCAGACAAGCAAGAGTGCTATGCGTTGCAAACCAAAACACGACCAACAGACAGTGCATACCAGAGCCAGCTGGGAGCAGTATAGCAACAGCCGATGCTGCAGTACGCTAGCGGAAGAGTGGAAGCCTTTCCTCACTTCCTCACTTACCACCATAGAAGTGTCTATAGTACGTGCCATAAGCCTTAAACCAACAAGTCCGGAATGTATAAGTTCTCAGTTATTCACGCACTAAATCATTCTCGTCTGAGAATCACAGCATGAGCCTGTGACACCCAGAGCGACATCGCAGAATGCGGTACATGGTCCGCTGTTGGACCATGGGACATGGAAGCCTGCGCTAAGTCAGGAGGGAGCCGCGTACTCGCTGGAGGAAGTGCACAGCCTTCGTCAGCATCATTTGAGTGACGCCATGCTCGGCAGCGCTCTTTGACCTGTTAGCAGTGCTGGTCGTCTTTTAGAATGAAATTTTTACTCTGCAGCGGAGTGTGCGCTGATATGAAACTTCCCGACAGATTAAAACTGTGTGCCGGACCGAGACTCGAACTCGGGACCTCTTCCTTTCGCGGGCGAGCGCTCTTCCAACTGAGGTACCCAAGCACGACTCACGACCCGTCCTCACAGCTTCAATTCTGCCAGTACCTCGTCTCCTACCTTCCAAACTTGACAGAAGGTCCTCTGCGAGCACTTGCCCGCGAAAGGCAAAGGTCCCGAGTTCGAGTCTCGGTCCGCCACACAGTTTTAAGCTGTCAGGAAGTTTCATATCAGCGCACGCTCCACTGCAGAGTGAAAATCTCATTCTGGAAACATCCCTCAGGCTGTGTCTAAGCCACGTCTCCGCAATATCCTTTCTTCCAGGTTCGCAGAAGAGCTTCTGTGAAGTTTGGAAGGTAGGAGACGAGGTACTGGCAGAATTGAAGCTGTGAGGACGGGTAGTAAGTCCTCCTTGGGTAGCTCAGTTGGAAGAGCACTTGCCTGCGAAAGGCAAAGATCCCGTGGTCGTCTTTTGTTTCATGTGAGAGGCAACTGGATGCCTCCACCAAGCTGTTCCTGATGTACGCTGAGGGACGGAACAAAAAAATTAAATGAATAAATCTACTGTCATCCTGGCGTCTCATTTCACTCTCCACGGCTGATAGTCTAAGGATCATTTAACACTCATGTCAGAACACTGAGGACGCCTTTTTACTGCATTGTCTCGACCTACAGCCTAGGCCAAGGTGAGGCAGAGAAATACTTTTGTATTCCAGTCATGGAGAAGAAGTCTGACAGTCACGCATTTTGTGAAGTAAACTTCATTGCAAGTAGAGAACCAGTGGGTTTGTCTAGTTTTAGAAGTAATGGAAGTCACGAATGGCTAGTGCTGTTAGATGTGCACAGTATAGCCCTGAGGGTCACTCAGTGCCATATACGAAATCAAGTCCAGTAAAGTTGAGCCGTGTCGCCATTGAATTTGTAGACTGTTCTGTCTGGCACTACTGGCTCAGGTGTAGGATCGGCTATCCCTCATGTGACCCAATTGCCAATATCTGTGGGGAAGAGTTCGTATCCGTGGGTTGTGTCCTTAGGTGGTCTTTGCTTGCCGATATATATACGGGGTTCGCTGGCCCGAGAGAGAAACAGACAGACATCCAGTTTGGGGATTGGCGGCAGCGTCGTGACAAGAGGTGGTCACGAGGTCCGAGCGGCTGAAGCCATGAGCTGCGCAAGGAGGGCCTGCCGGAGAGGATGCCGGAGTCTTCACCGGGATCAGCGTCGACTACAAGTAGCAGGCCGACATCCTGTCGGTTGTTTGGCAACATTTGTGTCGGACGACCGCTCGTGGCCTGGCTGCCCTCTTCATCGGCACCACTCAGTAACCGCTGCGACGCACAGTGGATCCATGTAACTGCTTGCTGATAAACGCGAGCAACATTCTGTAATCCTCGTGGTGATTTGGGTCATTGCCTTCCTGCCCTCCTTATTATTTTCTGGTTTGTACCCGACCCTCAGAATTTTACTCGGTCGGCTCTTTGGTAGTAAATATAGACCGTAGTATTGTACTAAGACACTAGTTGTTTGAAAATTTATCCCGCTATGATATTGCCTTTCCTTTCCCGTATGTACCCGACCATTAATGATCTAATAATCAGCTCCTGGTCGTAAATACAGCCGAAACAATTGTACCAAGACACAGGTTGCCGTTAAACAAAAGAGGGACCTTGTGGTTAGATTTATATGTTAACAGGTTCAATTCTTTGATTGTAATTGCATTTGTCAGTCATTAGTTAGAATCTGAACAACCTGTTGTACTACCCTGTGCTTTGTTGTGTTTGAAAGACCCGGTCATTATTGGTGTATTTTAGCTGGATCTTGTGGTTCTGCCGAGAGATTTCTCTTGTAATATGTGTTCACAGTTTTAAGACGTTCCTTCAGAGCGGTTTTAATAACTGACAATCGTTTTAACTTTGAAAATATTAACAGCCAGCTGTCACCAGGGCTTTAGTCAAAATAAGATTTTTGAAAAGGAACGGTTTGGGATCCTGTCCCACCTCGGTAGGCGATTGAAATTAAGAGGTTGGTTACTTTGCAGTAAGCCTTATCATTATTATATTGTTTCCTAATCAGTTTAACCTTTAAGCACAGGTGAGCGTCTTAACCCCGAACCTTTAGACATAATAATTTATTCATAATGCGGGGCCACAGTCATGATATATTTCTTTAAAGTCAGTACCACCACTGGACTGTTGTTTATTTGCAGTGTCAACATATACATGATCATGATTTTGGCTTCAAATTGCCATTATCAATTGTCTTTTGCAAGTGTTATACAGAGCCTAAGATGGCATACTGTCGTATTTAAAGTACACTATTAGCCACATTGTCTAAGGGTCGATATTTCTGGTAAGGCCTACTGCTTTGTTTTATCACTGAGTATACCATCCTGACCATCAGTCAAGCCTTATTATTGTCAAACTGAAGTCATGGAAAGGTTCTTATGTTTCAGAATCAGATGAAAATCGAATGGGGCCAAGTCGGGACTTCGAGGTGTCGGAAAATTGTAGATGTCGCAACGCTCGTGTGTGCTCTGGCATTGTCGTGCTGAAAGGTAGGGTGCTCCATGTGTGGAAGAGCTCTTCGAATTCGAAACTCGACTACAGCATGCTGTTTCTGACGCACACTGCTATGCTACAATTCGGGAGCCTGTGTATGTATGCGTGTGTGTGTGTGTGTGTGTGTATGTATGTGTGTGTGTGTGCGTGTGTGTGTTTGGAGGCTTAAGGCGCTCAACGGTGAGGATATAAGCCCTATTTCACATAGCAAAAGAAACGAATGTGGATGAAATTACTAAACTTGTTGCCACAAGACGAGGAGGAAACCTATAAAATGGCACACATTCAGTCACTCCCACCTCGCTCGGGTTGAACCACACACTCACTCTACCTCACACGTTTAAGGCAACGGAGAAAAGGCGATGAAAGTTCCTATACCATTAATTAAAATAAGAGTAAAGCGACTGGCGAGCTAAAAAGAAGGCGCAGGGAAATGTGATTGGCTGACCACTTACAAGATAACGTGGGTGAGCCAGTCAGCCTGTTAACACATCAGAACATCTCCCTAAAATTTAGTAACCAAGTTGGACAAATCGCGAAACCTTAAAGCTCTCACCATATTCCCTTGAACTTAAAACAGAGGGCAAATCCATCGGCAAAGCTGCCGCTGTCCTCTGATGTGAAAATAACGCACAATCCATTAAAATGTGGCGCACAGTAATCCGTATAGCACAAGCACTACACATTGGAGAGTTTTCTCGCCGGAGCAAGAAACCACGCTTCATAAGACTGTGGCCTGTGCGGATACTAGTAAGCATAACCTCATCGCGTCTGCGCGGCTGGATGGAGGTACAACATGGCCGCTTCGTGGGCTTTACTAGACGGAGCTTATTGTCTGTTACTGCAGCTACTCATTACCCATCGACGCATGACTCTGCACCTCAGCAGCAACACAATAGCATGCAGGGGAATGGCACATTACGTTAATTGAGGATCACGCTACGCCCTTTCGTCCCCTGCAATACCCACGTGCCGTGGCACCTCCTCTCCCAGCCATTGTAAGCGGGGAAGAGCGTCCTGGATATACTGGACTACTTTATCGGCTGAATACAAACGTTGCGGGGACTGAAGGCACTTATGATGTTGGAACAGATGAGGAATTTAGAAGACATGGCACATGTCATTTGCTCCAGCACCCTCGAGATCGCGAGTAATTCTGCATCAAATATAGTGAACTCTGGAGGGCCGTCCACTGTGGTCGAGCGGTTCTAGGTGCTTCAGTCCGGAACCGCGCTGCTGCTACGGTCGCAGGTTCGAATCCTGTCTCGGGCATGGGCGTGTGTGATGTCCTTAGGTTAGTTAGGTTTAAGTAGTTCTACGTCTAGGGGACTGATGACCTCAGATGTTAAGTCCCATAGTGCTCAGAGCCATTTTTTTGAACCCTGGAGGCAATCGAGTCTTGAGGACCCGATCCGGAAAAACAATAGAGCAGCCAAGGAATCTCTTCATTTAGGTCCATCGGTGAATACAGTTACATAGTTCTAGTGCACATTTAAAATTTCGGAAAATACCGTGTTAATAACACAGGTAGGAGTGTAATCTCTCGTATACTGCAAATATATAGACATGAAGAATAAAGATGTAAATCGGTAATAACGTTTGTTTTATTTAAAAAGCATCTAGGATTTTCACATAAAATATTTGGAGGCGTTAGTTTTCACCACTCCCTCGTACAGCCAAACTTTCCGGCTCAGTACGTGATTTGAAAGGGGGAAACAAGCTGTAATAACTGGTAGCATGTGATGTACGCTCTGCCACGCACTTCACATTGGTTTTCACGGTTTGAGGACAACCATGGAAAAAATAAATCTCAAAGGCTGGAAGAAACTTTGAAACTCGATTCTTGTTGATACCGCGTAGCGCCGTGTTTGTACTGCAGACGACGATAAAAGTGATGAATATATACGGTTGCTGACACACTTTCGACTCCATTTGAAGAGCACTGAAGGGACCGAAAATGCTACCTATAAATCACCATCAACATACCTCCTCATTCCATGAGTCTCTATGGTCAGGAATCTATCTAATGATTGGTGCACAATCTAGCAATAAACAGTTTTACGCTACCAACCTTACAACACACATTTCGTACATTAGACTTGTACACTGTGGGTTTGCACACGGTTTCACATGCATGACAATTTTCAAATGTACTTGGTATTGGCCTACTTTGGCACTTCAGTACATCTCCACCAGTCTGTACGCATACCGAGGCACAGATAGAAGGAAATCATGTGAGGTATATGAAAAACGTAACACCAAATGGCAGCGTTATCAATATCATTAGGACACAGCCTAGTACTTACATACAAGTAATCTCTATGTGACACGTATACCGCAAATCTATCTCCTTGTATTCTACACCCTTCCAACCATATGCAGAATATTTTGTTATGATTGGACAGCAGGTTGTTGTAATTTTGTATTTCAGCCACATTATGTCATAGGTAATCGCCGCTGTTTTGCACGGGGCGAGGTCACATAGCCTTCTGTTTGAGAATTAGTTAGTTACATGTTCCATAGATAATTTGAACGATTCCTTTATCGAAATTATGGGCCAAGTTAGTTTTCAGGACATGTATAAAAGATCTGTACTAACATTTATGAACACATTATTATTTTAGTGCTGCTCATGCAGCTACACTTAAAAACAAGTTTTTTCACTGGCTGCCAGTACAAGTTCGTCAACGGAATAGGAGTCACCCAGAATAAATGACTTCAACTTAGATTTAAGATTGACTTTGCTACGTGTCAAACATTTTATATTATGGGCAGGTAATGATCAAAGATTTTTGTTGCCGCATGTTGAACTCCATTCTGAACCACTGACAGGCTTAATAATGGATAATAAAGGTCAATTTTTCCTCTCTTGTTGGTATGAACATCACTGTTCTCAGATTATGGATTACTTACTTCGTATTTCATTAGTGACTATACGTATTGCGATGACGCATTTAAAATGCCTTGCTCGTTGAAGAGATACCTATGTGACATCTGGGACTAAACACCACAGTTACTGCCCTGTTTTGTGAAATCAGTTCTTTCTTTCTAAGTTACGAATTACCCCAAAAAATTATTCTATGAGACATTACTGAGTGGAAATACGCAAAACATATTTAGAGGTTGATTCGTTTGATTCGAATATTAGCAATTATACGAATAGCAAAAATATCTGAACCTAATTGTTTGAAAAGCTTGATAATATTCTTCTTAGAGTTCAAGTTTTCTTCAAGATGTACACCCATAAATTTCGAGATTCTGCCTTACTTACTGACTCCTGCTCATGTGCTACATCAACAGCTTTTATGACTATTTGTTGCACAAAACTGAATATAATGTGTTTTTTTCAAAATTTTCGAGGAGGTCCATTTTTCTGAAAACCATTTATAATTCTTTGGAAAGTATAATATGAAGGGCTTGTTTCAATAGTGGTACAAGTACATTTTTGTTTATTCTGAGACACAAAGTCATAAAGTTAAATGAACACTGAAAAATCTGCGGTTGTGATACCAGAAATATTTCTGGTATCTGAACTGCAGATTTTTCAGCTAGTAACATGTAATCCAGGGCATCTGAATAGGACCACATCGAGATACACCAAAAACAGCGCCACCAGATGAAGTAAATCATGAAGACACACATCACCTCATAGCAAGAAACACACTTCTCAACCCCGGCGCGAACGTGTTTAGGTTAAATTTGCTGAAGTTAGAAACTGCGTGTATGTCTTGAGGCGCGTAAATTACCCATACTTTTTTCACCCAGTACTTGAGAGAGACAGCACTTCGTGATTTTCAACATACTTCACACCCAATTTCAAACCTTTTCGAAACTTTTTTCACTGACCACTCCCGACAAAATAATGTGTGGCGAAAACGATATGCTTGCTACATTTTCGTTATTCATTCAGTAAAATTTCTCCACCATACTCGACGTTTTATGACTTCTTCGGTAGTAACTCTATTCACATGTCGTAGGTAGTATCCACATATGCCACTAAATGTACCTTCAAAGTTATATAGTTCTGGAAATATGATATCATAAACACTGAGATTTGTGATAGACTATCGTTCCTTAAAACGGAAATTATTCATGTTACACTTTTCGATTATATGATAATGAGAGCTCTTAGCGAGTTGGAATAAACCCTTTTGCTTGACTTTTCCAGCATTCTACAGGTGAATAACCGGAAACTAATAAAACCGACATAATTAGGGTTTTGGATCTGCAGTCATAGATGTTCTAAATTCATAACGTCAAATACTTAACACATGAACTCATTTATGAATTAATCAGACGTTTTATACTTGTTTATACTTGGTACTCCGATTCTTTAAGGCATCTGAGGTGATGGGGGGCAGGGCAGTTGTGGGGGCTGGGGGGTTACAGGTCACATCATATATGAAAGACTTACTTCAATAGTGGTACAAGACAATTTTTGTTCATTCTGAGATACAGAGTCCTAAAGTCAAATGACCGCCGAAAAATCTGCAGTTCAGATACCAGAAATATTCAAGTATATATACCCGAATATTCGAGTATATATACTTGAATATTTCTGGTATCTCAACTGCAGATTTTTCAGCGTTCATTTAACTTTCTGGTGGCGCTGCTTTTGGTGTATCCCGATGTGGTCGTATTCAGATGCCCTGGATTACTGTTTTAATATACCTATCTTCTATTTTGAAAAAGTCGTAAGTTCATTGTTCTGAAACAACAGGAGATCATATGAAATAACTATACAGTAAATTAATCATTAAGTGATATCTCATTTCTTGAGGAAGCTCTCTCGTTGAAGGGTCGGACAAGATTGTATTCACAGCTGTTCATGGCGCCTGGATGACCGGTACTACATCATACGTTAATGTATTGCTGGCAGCATGATTGGTAGAGTCGAGCTTGATCTTGAATCACCGATGGTTCACGGCATCTCTTGGCAGCATTTAGTGTGAGGCACCGATGGTGCACGCAAGCGTGAATGTCTTAATACTTATCTTACCGCTTTAAACCTGCAACACAAGAGTATACCTCTCAATGAGTAGGCTGTCATAACATTTTAAGTTCTTAAATTCGGTCAAATTACATGAAATGATGAAAATTAAATTTTTGTTGCCCCAGGGAGCCGTTAGAGAGGGAACCTTCAGCTTGGATTGTGCAGTTTCATCCATATAGTAATATAGATAATGACCGTTCCTTTACAATTCCATTAATTTTCTCTTGTTATCTGGATCTGGTGCTGTTTCATGCTTTGTAACACAGATGTGTGCTTAATAGTTTTTTTAGATGTACGAAATTTATGTAAATGTATATATGCTGATAGCACAAATGAATAACTGTATGTCGGTATTACACTCCTTACTCTGTGTAATACACAGTTGTTGATATTCATGTTACTAGCTTTGTTTAGCTATGACTTTGTATGCAATGTTACAAGTAATGTATTTTTGAGGTGAAGCATTTAATTACCTCCGTTATTTACGACATCAACAAATACGTTTAATGCATTCCATATGTGAGGTGTATATTACCGATATAAGCTCGCAGTGTGACAAGGTCTTTGATAGTTTCTTTGCTATACGTTTGCACAGCAGTTTTGTATTTCAGTCTGCATGTGGACGCATCGCGGGCGTGAGTTTTATACTGATGCATGAAATGATCAGTATTGGCAGAGGTTTGTTCTTCAATACATACTTCCGTTAGATTATACTTGGTTTTTCTGTCTTCTTTATAATCATATGATATAGATCTCGTTAGTATTTATGAGTGACTCCAGATGGGGGTTGCTGGACTGATTTGTATGCCATGTGTGTTTCACATGTTACACAGAGATTATATGAATGTAGGTCCTGGGCCATAGCCTGTACTAAATTCACAATTCTGTCATTCTGTGTTGCGTTTTTTCTTATTAATATACGTTACATTCTACCTGTATTTAGTATGTTTATAGGCTGTTTGATAATGATTAAAAAGTCGGCACTGGCCAACAGAAAATAAATTTGAAAACTGTACAACCTGTAATGGACAATCTTGTCATTTGAAAAACGTTAGGTTTTTGTTACCGAAGTCGTTCTTCACGTGACTGAATGGTGCCTGCAGATAGATTGTCAAATTTAACGGAAGCGTATGCGATATTCACACTCACACATTGAAACATACTATCAGGTACCTTTTATACACGGATCACCCACGAAAGATTTCACGAGGTGACTTATCAAGCTAGCGACTCCCTGTCATTCACTATCAGAGTTCATTTGTAAACAACAGCGTCTGCAAATCGCAGAGAGGTTTAATATTTTAACGTTCCTATCTCACCTCGATTAAATTGAACTAAAAGTGTTTTACAATTTATGTGTAATTAATAATAGTACGGACAGCGATAATGAAGCACAGTTGGTCATTTTACTGTTTATAATATATGCTGTGTTAATTAGTACCTCCACACATACGTTTATTATTATGAACAGCTCACATACTCACAATCAGAATGCAGTAGGCGTTCGTTTATTCAAATAACGAGACGGTCTGTATTTTGTCATTGTTCGGTAATTAGTGACAGACGTCAGTAACGCGTTCAAATGTTCTGTGGATATGCATTCCGTGTCTTCACGGCAGTGGTTTTCGTTGCATTCTGCATTATCATGTCATGATTATGAACATTCTTTCGCCTTTACGGGCAGTTTACCACCTTCAGGGCAAGTGGACGACCTAAATCTTTTGCCAAGAGCGTAAACAGGAGGAGGGTGATTCCTTACTCCAATAGCTGACGATATTTTCTAAGATTATAAAAGGTTTCTTGTATCACTCGTCTGACCATTGCCTCCTGAAATTAACCTGAACCATGGTGAAACGCTGCCTACATCAATCTCTACATCTATTTTCTGCAAGCCGCTTTTCACTGTATGACGGAGGGTTCTTCGTTCCAGTATTATCGATTTTATTTCCTGCTCCATTCCCGTGTTGAGTGAGGAGAAAATGGGTGTCTATTCGCCGCTGTACGCGGCTTGGCTGTATCTCGCCTTCTTTTCATGATGTATACGTGGGACATGCGGTGGTGGTAAGACAGCCGTTACAGGTTCTTCTTGAAATACCGGTTCTCTACATTCATTGACGAGTCTTTCGCGGGAATTATCTGGCCTTTCTTCAAAGAACTCCCCCTGAAATTTCTCGCGATGGTTTCCCTTACAGTTTTGTGTCGGCTACAGCCGCCTGTTATAATCCTAGGAGCCTGTCTCTGAAAGCCTCTTGTCACGGCCGCTTGGTAAGGAATTGTAGCCTAGGATTTGGGTGGAGTGATGTCTGGGCTGGTGATTATGCGACAGTGGGCTTATTTTTAAACAACTTTTATTTGTGACCATATATTACAACTTAAAAACTCATAACAACATCAACAGAAATCCCGCCAACAAATAAAGTCAGAAATGAAACACGTTCCGTCCAGGGATACTTCTTACTAAATTTGAGCACAGCAAAATAAAAATAAAATACTAATTCTAAACACATTCAAATATTCCTAAGAAATAATCTTTACTCATCCCATGTGACACTGCTAGTGGGCACCAATCAAGAAACAAATATCGCAATATCAGCCTGTAATAGCTTTACAAGTCAGCACGCACAATTACTTTATATTATTGAGACCAACAGGTGCCATGAAAAGACATACACTATACTAGGACTTTCCATCCAATGCTAATGGACAACACAACTACATAGCTTGGGAGGAAAGCAACACATCAAACAACTCTCATAGCTATGTACAATGATCGCATAACAATTTCTGCGTGAGAGCAATAATCATAGTGCACTAAAATATCGTAATTTAAGTATGGCGTCGGCACTATAGACAGCCTAATTTTTATAACATGTGGCCCTCGACTATTTAATTTTGAAGATGCTCGCGCTGGTCGATTCAAACATGTCAAAATGAAGAAAACGTTACATGTGACTTGGCTGCTCTCCAGTTTATTTATTTATTTTAAATTCAGATATGGCCACATGATTCGTCTAAAGATTACAATTCGTAACATGGAGAAACGTAAGTAATTTCAAATTACGGTACATGAAAGTTCCACATCCAAGCAATACGGTAAATACACTATTCATGTTGGCAGTCATATAACAAAGTTGGAAATGAATCGCCAGTTTTACGGGCATGAGTACACTTATCTAAAATTACGCAGTAAAAAGCCAATTAATATTGTAATTGCATATTTAACAGGCGTTGAGGGGTAATCACACAAAACAGCCATGGTGACACTGCCAAATACGAAACCGCCATTCTCCTCAATTATTACCGGGTGTGCAATAATTAGTTCCCAGTACTGTTCATTGTGGGACAATGACTGTGAAACTCCAGATACTATCAGCGTATAAACAAGAATGACCTGCAACACATAGAATGTCATATCTACCATTTACAAGTGAAATGCAAGCGACAAGAACATACATGGGCAGATACAGGAATAAGTGTCATTATTACAGTGTATGTACCTTTAAGGAAACAAGATATCTCTCTCTTCTGCCCCACAGACCACTGTGCAGCACACACTTTCAATTAAAGGCTTCGCCACGCTTGGAAAACCACAATAGGAAGCAGCTGACTTCTCGATCGCCACCCGCGGCATGATAATCTACTCTGACAGAACCTGTCAGCTGCCTTTTAATAGATGCGATCCACAAGAGCACAACACCTAGCTGACAAACTGTCCAACGTTCCTCGTCTCTGGCTGCGAGTTGCCGTCTTGTTCTTGACACTGGAAAAAAGACACCTTAAGCTCCTCAAGTAGACGACGTCTACCTACACGATCGTCTCGACCAGCTCACCCCGAGTGGACCGTTGCGATATTGCACTCGGCCCGGCTCTACGGCGCTCAAGGCTCCAGCCTCTCTTTCTTGCTTGTTGGTCGTCAATTAACTGCTCCGCTCCGACTCGTGACCGGGCTCGATCATGGAGGGGGGCGGGGCGTAGGGAGGGGGTGTAAGGAGACAGGGGCTGGAGGGGGAGGGGTAGTGCTAGCAGCAGTATCTGCAAGTGCCATGTGACCTCTCGCGAAGAGCAGCACTACGAATTGCCAGAAATCTCGTCGCTGGTGGCACTAAGTCCAAATGTACCACTTCGCACAACCGAAAACGGGGCGAACACAAATAGGGCTGAATAGAAATGGAAGTTCCAAAAACGGAACATCAAAGATTTTTTTTTTGTATTTGTTTGTAGTGGACTAATCGAACAGGGAAATTATGACTTCCAAAGTTTTTGAGACAGTCATATGATGTTTTGTTCATTCTATCGAATGTGGTGCTGAATTTGACTATCTCAAATTTTAT
Organism: Schistocerca americana; assembly: GCF_021461395.2. NCBI lineage: Eukaryota > Metazoa > Arthropoda > Insecta > Orthoptera > Acrididae > Schistocerca > Schistocerca americana. Next base: position 141,812,803 of record NC_060121.1, read on the forward strand.
TTGTAAGTTCCGATCTAAATGGTGTTGTTTTTTAATTTAAGTATATGGCACGCAAATCTGCATTTCTGTTTCATTAGCTGAAAGTTCAGTTTTAAAGGATACTTTAAGAAGTATACTTTGCTTCGGCTAATTGAAAGTACAGAGTTGTGTTGTCGAAATTTGTGGAGGGAGGAGAATCAGTAACCGTCAGCGTGTCTTCAAAAGAAGACCAAGAATGTGACGGAAATGGAAAACCACGTGGCGTTTTTCTCAGTTCGGGGGATTATAGTGTGATTAAATAATATGCAAAAAGTAACCAGTTACTTAGATTGTATGAAAATAAAATTCGTTATTTAAAAGGCAAAGGTTATATTGATGTCTTTTCAAATAACAGGGCTGATGAGACACTTTTAACAGATGAGGTGTCATTTCTGAGTCAAGATGTTGTTCGAAAGCTCTCCGTTACTTATGAGGTACAAATTGTGGATTGAGAGGCAGCGTTTTTTAAACAAGATGTTAGTGAGTTAATGTATTAGCAAACAATGCTAGTTAAGTTAGTTTAATGTTA